>NC_057727.1:35206316-35236345 GCF_004010195.1 Chiloscyllium plagiosum | reverse complement strand
GTGCAATTCTGGTCTCCTTCCTATCGGAAAGATGTTGTGAAACTTGAAAGGGTTCAGAAAAGATTTACAAGCATGTTGCCAGGATTGGAGGATTGAGCTAGAGGGAGAAGCTGAACAGGCTGGGGCTGTTTTCCCTGGAGCTTCGGAGGCTAAGGGGTGACCGTATAGAGGTTTACAAAATTATGAGGGGCATGGATAGGATAAATAGACAAAGTGTTTTCCCTGGGATCGGGGAGTCCAGAACTAGAGGGCATTGGTTTAGGGTGAGAGGGTAAAGATATAAAAGAGACCTAAGGGGCAACTTTTTCATGCAGAGGGTGGTACGTGTATTGAATGAGCTGCCAGAGGATGTGGTGGAGGCTGGTACAATTGCAACAATTAAGAGGCATTTGGAAGGGGAAATGAATAGGAAGGGTTTGGAGGGATATGGGCTAGGCGCTGGCAGGTGGGGCTCGATTGGATTGGGATATCTGGACAGCGTGGACAAGTTGGACTGAAGGGCCTGTTTCCATGCTGTACATCTCTATGACTCTATATTGATTCATAAGTTTAATTTTGCATGTCAGTATTACTGTGCTGTAAATGTGAACTAATTTTATTGTAGCCACAAAGATGCTGTGTTGATAAGTAAAATAGGGAGTGTAAGGTGTGGAACTGTTGGTAAATTGGTGTCATGGGAGTTGATCATTCACCACCTGGTCAGAAAAGGAATTTGTTGGTTGCCAGTCCTTGTCCTCTCTCCTCCTCCTCCTACTGTCACTGAGTTGCTGTACCAATGGGAGCGAAAGTTTTGCCCTTGTGATGGCAAGATTTTACTGCACACAGAAGTTAAGAAATCATGGTACATGCTCTTTATAAGTGTTGGCTGCACATCAGAGTCTTGAGCCACGTAATCATCAAATATCCCTTGTCTGTCACCAACCAGCATAAGGATTGCCATGGTGGTGCAAATATCGATAGTATAGCAGACTGCTGTCACAGTATCAGGCTGTATGATTGGCTAAACAGCTACCAGCTGGATGCCAAAAAATGTGCCATCTCTTTTCCTTGCAGAACATCTCAGAAATTGACTTGCGATACTTGCAAAATGCTATGTGTGCACAGAATGGGAGGGAAAAGTTCAGAATCACACAACACCAGCTTCTGTGTCTTATTCTGTATTTTATGATCCTGCTCCACAGCTATCTGATGAAGGAGCATTGCAGCGAGAACTAGTGCTTCCAAATAAACATGCTGGACTATAACCTGGTGTTGTGTGATTTTTAACTTTGTTCAGTGCAGTCCAACACTAGCACCTCCACATCATGGTGAAAAGTGGTATTTCTTACAAAATCTGATGATTATTACACCAGTTTCTTTTTGGCAAGAGAGAATTATACTTATTCAGCTGGCTTGGAATAGACAGCTTCTGTGACGACCTTTATGTAGTAGTGATTTGTGCAGAACCTTTGAAGTCATGATGAAGCCCTTTGAAATGTACCCCACCATTCCATCTAGACTTCAGCAATTTTACACAGTCCTGGAAACTACCAAATACTTCTATAAATACGGCAACAGGTAACATAGATCAACGAGCAACTAAGCTAAAAGAGGCTTATTTCTTCCTCATTTCTGGTGGAAGGTTCTCACTGCTGTTCTATTCATGTTCAACAGTTTGAGGTTAGTAACTTTTGTTACCTGGGGCATCGATGTCCAGAGCTGGTGTCAAGTCATGCCAACTATCAATGACCTTCTGTATGCATGCAAATTCTAATGCCCAAAAGGCCAGCACTGCAATCACCGTAAGTATGCAATCATGGTGCATGTTCTATTTCGGAGACAAAACAGTAGTGCTTGTACTACCCAAGAGACAAACAGCTGTTTTAATCAGCCTCCCTATACCCATATTCACAACACAGTAAAATTAAAATGCTTAATGACCCTTAAAATTGACTTCTATAGTTCCTAACTAGATTTTGTGAATAACTGATAGCAGACAGTGGGTTTATATTGCAAACAAAATATTTAATAGTTTATTAGTTATGCAGTAGCTTTAGCAAAGCAAAGTTAAACCACAAGTTAATCCAATTAATATCTAAAAGCTAAACTCAAACCTCTTCAATTCTAGCCCCCGTGCTCACACAAAGACAGATGAATGAACATATTATGGAGATAAATCAAAAGGAAAAAATAAATGAGATGCCCTGGCCAGTTCACTTATCCACAATCCATAAACATCACCGGCATATGGGCTTATATTTTGCTTGGTTTCTGACAATACCAATGCATGCATATAGCTTCTTTGAGGACTAATTACTTAATTCAGAATTCAGTTCTGAAGGAGGGTCACTGGACCCAAAACATTAACACTGCTTTCTCTCCACAGATGCTGTCAGACCTGCTGAGATTTTCCAGTAATTTTTGTTTTTGTTTCATTTAATTTTTATAACTGAGATTCTATTTTGCATTTTCAATAAGTTGATGATGAAAGGACAATCAGGGAGCAATCAAACCCTTTCCTGTAGCTTTCTCAGGCACAATCCTTCTGACCCAAACTCTGACCATTCCCTGCTAGACTAACTGTCTCTCCACAATACCCCAGTTAACAATCAACATCCGCCATCTGCTTCAGCATAAGGCTTTCCCAAAGTCAAAGCACGATAGAGCTTTTTTTTAGATCAAGAAACAACCTGCAATTAACTTTTAGGCCTGCCTTATGAGCAATAACAGTTTGCTAATTCTCCTTTCTTTAAAAAAAACAACCTGCTGTTCACTCTCCAAAAGTAAACTTTCAGCTCACAGTTTATGTCTCCAAACCAAAAATAGTTTTTAAAAAACGAAAGATCAATTAAAGTTCTGCCATCCATCCAAAATTTGCAGCCTGTGTATTGATTTTTTCCCTTAAAAAAACTTTGCCCCTGCAACAAAAGATTACCTTCAATTCAAATATTCTTCATCAGTAACCACAAACAAATGGAAAATGTATTTGAGAAAATGGTTCCTTCAAGTATTTATTTCAACTCATGGAGAAGCTGTTTGCTGGAAAATACTGTACTGTGTTTTTCAGCTACACTTGCATTCTTGGATTTACTCTAGACTGGATGTGAATTAAGATAAATTTTACAAAGACTGACCATTTTGTTGGTAGATTCTGCACTCTACTGATGTGACTCAGGAAGTTCTGTACTGTGATATGTGCAAGTTCATAAAGTAGTGGCTTTTCTTTTGCCTAATCCATTAAGGTGACATCATCAGCTTTTCTTTATATGCAGAGTTTTCAGAGCATGTCATGTTTTGCCACAGGGAGTAATCAAGGCAGAGACTATTGCTCCTTTTAAGGGAAAACTGGATAGATGGTCAATGCAGAAGATGACACAGGGTTATGATGGCAACACAGATCAGCAGAATTAGCTTTGGATTACTCTAGCAAATTGCTTTGGTACAGACACAAAAGGCCAAAAGCCCTTCTTTAGTACTGTAAAATTCCATGGTTCTGTGATCTTCCATTACCCGACTGGTATATCAGCACAGTACTGAATTCACTTCCATCATGACTCTTTTCAATGATAGGATGATTGTGTATGTTTCTTTGAAATGCTGGTTTAGTGAGTATCATTTTTTTTCTGTAAATTTCATCAGTGCTCTTGCCAGTCTAGTGAACAATCTCCAAAATTATTGTCCCTGTTGTATGTTCACATTGCTGATAAGGTTTTAAAGCACAGAATCTAAAGTTGACATGTTTCTTACTGATATCCTGTTCATTAGTAAAGAGGAGTGTTTATTTTTTTCCATTCTAATGAAAATGCCATAATACACAGAGTGGATGGAAAAGGCTTATCAAGGCCTGTTACTGTCAAGAAAAAATAAGTTCTAGTATTGCCAACATCAGATTTTTTTGACCATGTTATTTTATATTATGTTGGAGGTAACAGCATAAAGCTACAAGTGGCTGTGATTTTTACAACAGCTGTACTCAGAACCACTCTACTGAGATCATAGTACAAATACCTTGACATGACTTTCTCTATGGAGGTGAATCAAAGTTGTGCCTCTTACAAAACCAGAGAGGGGTGTCCATCACGTTCATCAGAACTGGATATAATTGTATCGCAAACAATACTATGTATTGTGAATTGTATCCAGAAATTCAAAGGCAGATCATGGGGACACCGCCTCACCTGTAAGTTCTTATTTAAGTGACACATCTTCCTGAGTTTATCTGGTAAAACAGATGTCTGGTATGCTGCTGAGCATGCTTTGATATCATTGTTTGATAACTTTATTATGAATATTTAGCTGAAGTCCAAACTTTAATCTTCATGCAGATTGGGAGGATAAAATTGGCACAAGGAAGGACTTAAAGAGCATATTCAGGACAGTACGTTGGAATAATATATTGTTGTTCAAACTAGGGATCAAGCTATTTTGGATCTGCTGATGGGCAATGAGGCAGGTTCAATAAATGACATCAGAATGAAATATCCCTTTGGGAAAAGTAACCATAAGAAAGTAGAATTTAGCATTCAGTTTGAAAATAAAAGATTTGGGTCAGAAACAACTGTGCTAAACTTAATAAAAAGGGTGATTACATCGGGCTGAGGACAGAGTTGACTGGAGTGGTCTAGGAGAAGAGTTGAGTAGAATGGATGGTTGAGGAACAATAACAGTTGCTTGAAAAAGTAATTCTTTTTCACAGTAAAGATAAATTTCAGTGGGTCAAGGACAGAGATAAATCAACCATGGATAATCGGGCAAGTTAATCATTGTATCAAATTGAAAGAAAGAACTTAGCGAGTTTTGGGAAGAATTGTAGCTCAGGGTTGAGGTTCTGGATGTAGGTATGCCTGCTGAGCTGGAAGGTTCATTTCCAGTCGTTTCGTAACCCTACTAGGTAGCATCTTCAGTGTGCGTCTGGGTGGATGCCTGCTGAAGATGTTACCTTGTAGGGTGACAAAACGTCTGGAAATGAACTTTCCAACTCAGCAGGCATACCTACATCCTGAAAGAAAGAACATATAGAATGTCAAAAGTTAGTGGTGAACTAGAGAATTAGGAAAGTTTTAAGTATCTACAAAAGATGACCAAGACAATAATAGAGAGAAAAAATATACTATGAGTGCAAACAAGCAAGGTATATAAAAAAAGAAAGTGTTTCTTTAACAAAAGCAAGTAAGGGGTCACAATGAACAGAGGCCTCTTGGAGAATGTGGCTGTGAGAAAATGACGGGGAACCAGGAAATGGCAGAGGAGTTGAATAAATATTTTGCATCATTCTTCACAGTACAGGATATTAGTAGTATTTCAAAATATTAAATTATCAAGGGGTAAAGGTAGGAATAACTATTGTTTGAGGTAAATGACTAGGGAAGCAAATGGGGCGAAAGGCCAATAAGTTCCTTGATCTCATGGGTTGCATCCTAGGATTTTAAAGGGAATAACTAGAGATATTGGTGTTCTGATAGTAATCTTCCAGATTGGAAAGCTACCAATGTAATATCTTTATTTAAAAAGGGAGGAGCGCAAAAACAGGTAACTGTAGGCTAGTTAGCTTAAACATCTATCACTAGCAATATGGGTCTGTTATAGTGGCTGGAATAGCAGAGCATTTAGAAATATATAACATTGTGATGCAGAGTCAATCTGGCTGAATGAAGGGGACAATTTGTCTGACAATGTTTTTACAGTTCTATGAGTAGTTTACAAGGATAGATAAAGGGGAAAGGGTAAATGTAATATATTTGGATTTTTGAAAAGTATTCAAAAACATTCCATATATGATGCTACTTAATCAAATAAGAGGCCATAATGCTGGGAATGTTTTGATTTGATTTGATTTATTATTATCACATGTACCTAGTTACAGTGAAATGTTTGTTTTGCATGCAGCACAGGCAGATCATACAATACAAAGTACATAAGGATAATAGAACAGAGTGAGGAATACAATGTTACAGCTGCAGAGAAGGTGCACAAAGAGCGTGGTCAACATTAAATTTGAAATTTGGGAGGTCCATCTAGAAGTTGAATAACAGCAGGGAAGAAGCTGTTCTTTAATCTCTTGGTCCATGCGTTTAGGCTTTTATATCTTCTGCCCGAACAAAGAGGTTGGAAGAGATTATAACCAAGGTGGGGGGGGGGTCTTTGATTATGTTGCCTGCTTTTCTGAGGCAGTGAAATATAGATGGAATCAATGGATGGAAGTTTGGCTTGCATGATGGACTGGACTATAGTTTCTTACAATCCTGGGCAGAGCAATTGTCATACCAAGCTTTGACGCATCTGGATAGAATGCCTTCTCTGCTGCATCTATAATAATTGGTAGGACTCTTTACAGACATGCCAAATTTCCTTAGCGTCCTGAGGAAGTAGTGGCATTGTTGTGCTTTCTTGACTGTCACACCAATGTGGATGGACCAGGACAGATTGTTGGTGATTCTCACTCTTAGGGAGTTGACATTCTTGACCATCTCCACCTCAGCTCCATTGATGTAGATGTCATGCTCTCCACCTTACTTCCTGAAGTTAATGACCTGCTCTTTTCTTTTGCTGACATTGTTATCTTTACACCATGCCACAAAACACTTCATGTATTCCTATATTCTGTCTCATCATTGTTTGAGATCCAATCTACAAAGGTGGGTGTCATAAGCAAACCTGTTGATTTAAGGTGGGACTAATTTGGTCACACAGTCATGAGTGAATGCAGAGCATAGTAAGGAGCTGAATACACAGGCTTGCAGGGTGCCAGTGTTGAGGAATGTCGTGGAGAAGGTGCTGTTCTCTATTCTCACTGATTGCGGTCTGTGGGTCAGGAAGTCGAGAATCCAGTATCAGAGGGCTGAATAGAGACCAAGGTCTCAGAGTTTGGAGATTAGCATAATGGAGGATTACCTACCTAATAGAAGACTAAGTCTGGGATAAGGCTTGCATTTTCAGGAAGGCAAAGAGTAACTAGCGAAATGCCACAGGGATCACTGCTAGGGCTACAATTATGTATAAAATGTAATGATAACTTGGATGATGGAAGTTACTGCACACAGATTGATTTGGGGAACCTTATGCATGAATTACAAAAAAGGTAGCGCCCCAAGTTCAGCCCATAATTGGCAATGCAAATGGAATGTTGGCCTTTATTTCAAAGGAAATGGAGTATAAAGACTGGGAGGTCTTGCTAAAACTATAAAAAAATGCCAAACAACTTGTTCCAGAAGTTGCTGCTGCATGTTTTTACAATACTGTGGCTTTAAGAGGGATATTTTGTCCTTTTGTTTTAGAGCTTTTACGGCAGAGATGGGACGCAGTCAAGTAGAGCAATTAGAGTAAATATTTGTAAGGCCTTGGGATTCTTTTAAAAAGTTGGAACAATAGAAGCAGCTTGAATGGGTCAAGGTCCCTCAGACCCAAAAGTTTTAGTTTTAGCTTTCAGCAGCTGCTGTTGAGGTCTTGAAGAAGTAGAAGCTACGTTTTCCCTCTCTCGGTTACAGCCAAAAGTTCAGTGTTCTCTTCCTACTACTGGAGTTGTAAGTGAGACAATCTGTTTTCTGAATTTGCCACTTTGCCAAGGATATGTTTATGGGATGTTACTATATTGGAACAGTTAATTGGTAGTAGTTACTGTATCTATTATTCTGTTAAGTTTTCCAATAGAGTTAAGTTATTCCAATTTCTTCTTTCTTTTGTTGTATTTTAATGATAGTGGATAATTTTTCTCTAAATCCAGTGGTTTGACCAATAAAATTGCATCTGGAATGCAACACTTTTCATTTACTTTTGAAATAAGAAAAATAGTCTAACCTATCTTGTGAATGTTTTGAGGGATTTAGTCTGGTCCTGGAGTGGGAACATTGGCTGGAATACTGTGAACAGTCTTGGTTCTCTTCTCAAAGATAAGATTTACCAGCACGGGATACAGTCCAGGTAAGGTTAACTTGGTTGATCTTGGGTATGGAGAGTTTTCTTATGGGTAGAGGTTGAGTTGGTTTTTTTTAATTCACTCTTAAGATGTCAATGGCATTGGCAGGACATCATTTATTGCCTGTCCCTAATTGCTCTTGAGAAGGTGGTGGTGAGCAGCCTTTTTAAACTACTGCAATTTGTGTGCTGTTGGTAGACTAACAATGAGTTTAGAGACGGAATTCATGTGCTCATCACAGTTCAGAATAATGAGAGGAGACCTTTTACAAACAACATTCTTAGAGGGCTTGACAGAGTAGATGCAGAGAAGTTGTTTCCCCTTGTGAGAGAGTTTCGGACCAGAGGGCATGATCTTAGAGTAAGGATTTGACTATTTAAGACAAAGATGAGGATTTATTTCCTCTCAGAAGGTAATTAGTCTATACAATTCTTCACCACAGAAGGCTGTAGATGCTGGATCATTCAGTATATTCAAGGATGAGACAGACTTTTTTTTTTAGCAGTGAGAGAATCCAGCATTAGAGGGAAAAGACAGGAAAATGAAGTTGGGGATTATCAGATTAGCCAGACTCCCATTGATGGAGTAGACTCGATGGACCAAATGGCCTACACCTGCTTGTCAATATTTTGGACTATGTTACCAGTCTTTCCATCTTCTCATTGAGTCTGTTGTAATATTCTGCATTGTCTCTGAAGTTTTCTCATATTTATAAATGTTGATATTATGCCCTGCATTCCCAAGTCTAGATCATAAATGTACATTTCAAAAACAGCATTGCATCTAATATTGACTCCTTGCAGTCAATGCGAGTTCTTCCATCTAGTATGTAAAGCATCAATTCATTATTATTTTCTGCATTATATCTATTGATTCATGTCTAATCTTAATCACAGTGACACTGTATCGCTACTCCATCAGTAAATTATCTCTGACCATATCAGAATATGTGAAAGTAATAGCAGAAAATGGAAGAGAGTCTATAGCATCAGTGATGCCTTCTTTATTTCCTACAATATCTGCTGAAAGAAGAAATAACACCATTCTTACATCTGCTGTGCCTCAATCTGTTCGTTGTAGAATGGCAAGTATTACAAAAGACTATACAATTTTTACAAGGTAAAACCTCTGAGTTAGTTTGGCAGTGATAAATGGAATGTAGTTTTAGCAATAAAAGCATGCCATGGTGACTCATGAAACTGCAAGGTAATTTATGTTTATATTCCAAGATTAGAACTCCTGATAAACTTTGAATGTCTCCAATAGATCCTGTTTAATAAATTTATCTCTCACTGTAGTAAGTACTCTATGTTGCAAATCTTTGAATCTCAAAAGAGTGATTGTTCCTACCAACTGCTCACAGTGAATTTTGCAAGTACTGAATATATTTTCAACTCTGTATGTCATTTTATGGAAATGACTTTTTCCAAATGTTCATATAATTAACTTTGATATTCATTTGAATAGATAGGATGTAATATGTGTAAAGTGTACCTGAAATAAACTCCTTACCAATGGCAGATAACTATCTAATCTTTACTTTCATGTTTCTTTTGGAATTTTCCTGCATTTGTATGAACTGAACTCTTGGGTCTGCTTCTAAATGAGAGCTCAAAACGTTTAGCGTATTTTAATCCAAGAATGTTTACCCCACTGTACTCTTGTTCTTATTTCATGATTTGGTCATTAAACATATTCAAATAATACATATATTGTTGAATGCTACTCATTCTTAGGACTGTATAGGAAGTAGTTAAAGGTCAATTGTTTACATTAAATGAGCCCAACATTGGTATAATTCCTGGATTGTAATCATGATTTGGAGGTGCTAGTGTTGGACTGGGGTGTACAAAGTTAAAAATCACACAACACCAGGTTGAAGCCAACAGGTTTATTTGGAAGCACTAGCTTTCGGAGCGATGCTCCTTCATCAGGATTGTAATGGAAGAGTACTAATTTCTGTGAGCGCTAATGTATTGTACACAATTGTTTCTTTTTAATATGATCCACTGTTTAAGTAAATCAGTATATCCATATGCTAAGGGTTTTTAAATTTCAATCAAATTGTATATGTTGAGCCTTCCATTTTTAAGTTGGTTTATTTTCTTGTGATGATTAAAGAATAATAGGCAGCATTTGGGAGCATTTTAAAAAAAAACAAGTAATAAACTGAAAGATACTGTGTGAAGGCCTGTTGGAAGCAAATTACAGTGGTAACTTTCTAGAATGCCAGAAGGCGCATTTGTTAATCCTTTAATTTGTTTTAAGAAAAATGTAAGTGATGATATTTCTGTGCTCTAGAAAAGCTTCAAATAAAGAAGATTCCCATTGAATATTATTGTACAAAGAATGAATGGGCATATTTTATGTGCAGGATAGTCTATAATGAATTGATCAAAACATCAGAAGAATTGCAAAACTACAGTGCTCAACAGTAATTGTGGTTAGAGATTTTCATTTATAACTGGAAATCATCCAATGAGGACTTATGAGAACGTGGAGATTGTTTATCTGTCCCTTTGGAATAAAGGAAAAGAATCACCATTGTTCTGTTACACTATAGCACTTTGCTGCTGTTCCCTTAGTGATGAACCATGCACTCAACAATAAATCACTGGGGATATAAACAGAAATAAATATTTTTCAGGGATTAGTTGCTTTGTTGTTGAAATAGTGAAAATAATCATAAATATGCAGGTTGATGTTTTTCAAAACATTGCGTTCAAGTCATATTTGGGCAAAAAATGAATATTCATGAATATATCTGAAGTCATTGAAATCAGATTAGTACAGATTAAAATTCCCTTTGTGTCTCTTTTTGCAATAAGATATCCCAGATCATTAATTAGAGATTTCAGCAGTCAGATATGCTCAAAATGCTTTGAGGAAGCAGTGATCTCAGAGTGTACAATATAGAATAAGTAAGTAGGCCTTATTTTGGAACAAATGAAGTAGGAGCCAGTTTTATAATAAACACTTGAGACAGAAATTTGTCTTAGCAATAACACAAATTGGGTGCTAGTGAATCACCAGTCCATTTGTACTTGGTACGATTTTCTTTTCTGTTGACAGTTGTTGACAGTTTACTATCACCTATTTTGACTGTTTTGCACTGATTGTCTTTATTGACAAAAGCAGGACTGAGCAAAACTGCTGGAGTTGAGTCATTTTAGAATTTTTCTTTGATTAGCAAATGTAATTTTAAATGTTGGGACTATTCACTTTTATTCAGCGAGGTCATTATTTTAAATGTATTGATTAAATATTCACTGGTTTTAGGATTGTATCTGAACATTCCGTTAATTACAGCAAGAAAACAACTCATGCTCACATTTGAATTCAATTGAAATTTAGTTTATAATATTCTTGTTCCTTAAAAAAGAATGAACTTTGATTTTCATGTAATACAATTAAAATACTTCATATGATGGAAATCTGAGGTAAACACAAAGAACGCTACCGAATTGGCAGGATCTGTGGAGAGAGAAACAGAATTAATATTTTGAGCCGCTATGTCTCTTCTTCAGAATACATTCAGCTGCTGCCGGGTTTCTTCAGCATTTTTCTGTGTTTCTTGTATTTACATAATGAAATAATTTGTAGCTACTAAAATATTTTTGAAGACTAGTTACTGTTGTAACTATAATGAAAATTAACTATTTAATTTTATGTTGGTTGAGAGATAAATATTAACTAGGACACTCGGGAAAATACCCCATGTTTCTTTGAATAATGCCATGGGATTTTTTTATGTCGGCCCTGCAGAACAGAGAGAGTTTCATCCAAAGGTGATCTGAAAAAGAAGTTACATACAAAGCTAAAAATACAAAGAAACTACTATTTAAAGAATATACAACTTGATAGTTTTGGAAAATAAATTATGTCAGAATTCTGCTCCAGCTTTGGTCGCATTAGCTTCAGAAATTAATCCTATCACACCAACATTTGTTTTATTGTGATGCTGGTTAAGAATGTGATAATAATTAGATAATATGCTTTTGTGATGTTGATTGAAGGAGATTATTGACATCAGGGATAACTCCCTTACTGCATGCAAAATAGTGTCATGGGATATTTTAAATCTGACTACAGATGAAGCTTTGATTTAATGTTGCCATGAAAAGACAGGGCCTCCGATAGTGCTGTGCCTACTCTCTCAGTAATGCACTGGAGTGTCAGCCTTGGTTTTAATGTACTAAAGTCCTGAAGGGGGACCAGAAGAAGGGAACTTGTCTTGAGGCAAGAGGGCTACCAACTGAGCCACAGCTGACCCCCTCTCAGTTTTCCTCAAATTTGAGACTGCAGACATAGTACCAGTGAATGTTGGTGAGAAATTAAAAAAAACTTACCTATCAAGTCTTTCTTATGTTTCACATAAACCTTTCCATTTGTGAAAGCAATTGAAATCTGGGCTGTGAGAACAGCAGTGAGTAGGATATTAACGACCCAGAGAGATTGTATTGCAGCCAAATGTTTATTGCAGGCTGTGAGAAAAAGCACAGGCATAGCTTTTAGTTCAAGGTTTAAGCAACAAGCAGTGACTATTGCTAAGATGTGACAAGCAAGCACAGACTAAAATGGGCAGCAACTCCTATAATTCTATAGTCCTAACATTAGTATGCAGCTGACGCTGAAAGATTACGTATGTACTAACACGCCTGAGATTACAGTTTATGCACAAACATTGAAACATGACCTTTGGTAAAGAATCCACATTGGTTAAATATAAAGCATCAATGTTAGAAATAGTAAAAACAATGAAAATAATTTTGAAGCATTGTGTAAAACAGAAATTTTTCAGGAGTAAAACATGAAAGATTGAAAATGTGTAATTGTATTTGATAAAATGTGAAACATTTGTGATAATCATGAAGGATTACTGCAATCCATTTTGTTTTGCATAGCTTGGCAATTCAAACAAAAATATTTAGCAACTGTTGTTTTATGTAAAAATGGTAATCTCATCCTTGGTCACTGATTGTGCTGTATTTATTCTTTGGTGCTATTCAATTAATAAGTGCAACTTGTCATTTTGTTACAGTGTGGTCAAGGAGATGAGTGAATGGAAAAGACAGTTGAGTGGTAAACAGAGTGACTTCATCTCACAGTAACATTAAAGTGCTATTCATCATGAAGGTCAGGCAGCTTGTGAAGCGAAGTAAATCAAAGTGATTACTTTGCATTGCTATGGTGAGAGCTTTCATTGGTGGCAGAATGCCATGGATTTTGAAGGTGATGGTGACCTGTGGATTCTGATGGTAGTAATACCATAGCAGACAAATCAAAGATAAGGGAAAGGTTATGCTTTTCTTCTCTCACATGAATTTGTGACTTTAAACAGAACCCAATGATAGACCTGTCATTCCCTGTTCAAAAAGATCAAAACTTTGTGTTCCTCCCTACCCAGTACTTCTTCTGGGTCAGTTACAGCACTTATCAATTAAAGGCAAAATGCACAGTTTTTACATATCCACTTTCAGTTATATTGTGCAAGTTACTGAAGGTTCCCTCAAAAACAGTTTTGTAATTGCAAACTAATAGTAAATGAAACATTCAGTTAACCAGATGAATAAAAGCGTGGATGATAGATGACGAGATTTCCCTGAACGTGTTTCTCAGTTACTGACAACTGTTCCAAAGGGCAGCATAAGCATTAGAAGCTGTGAATCGCACATTTTTTGCTCACCTCCTTTAGTTGTTATTAATATGTGGCATAACAACAGGATTCATTGGAGGAGACTGAAACAAGAGCAGATGCTTTAAGAATTTGTCACTGTTGGTTGCTTATGATACACGTAAATTTGGCGAAAAGATCTAAATTTGTATGGCTTGATCAAGTTTGTGTATATTGCAGTGCAGTAGATATTTCCGAATGAAAACTCCTTGTAGTGTGCCAAAGGCTTCCTGCATCCAATTAAAAATACTATATACAATATTTTATAAGCTGCAACATGCTTGAATGATGTTCCACTGAAGAAATTTTCTTGATAGTGAAGATATCAAATTCAACTTATATTTCCACATTGACAGAGTAAATCAACTAATCAGCTCAATGTTTAGTCAATAACAAAAATGCTAAATATAGAATTAGTTTTTCATGACTTCATTTAGCCTTTTGGAATTTCTTGATCATTTTCCTATCACAATGGAAAAGCTGAAGAAGAACAACCAATCACCACAAAATATATTTGTTTCAAATACAAATGTTAATAACATTTGCCTAATCTTACAACAAATTAGGAGTCAAATAGTTTCCATATATGGTACAATTACAATAAATAAATATATTGTAAAGTAAATTAAAGTATAAGTATCTAATCTGGTATGAATGATCCCAAAGTAAATGCTGTTAAGAATCTCAAGTACATTCATCACACCTTAATGTTGTGTTTCAGCCTCTGACTCCAGATTTTTTTTTATCTCTGGTTGATCTGAGGTACTCCCTTCTTCCAGTTTGATACTGTAGCTGCTACAACAGCTCCTGGGTGGCCTCACTCCACACATCTCTGTTCACCTCCAGCCCAATATACATTGATTAGTATACATTCTTGTTATATTCTTTCAAGGGATGTAGATGTCACTGGCAAGGCCAGCAGTTATTGCCCATTTCTAATTGCCCTTGAGAAGTTGGTGGTGAGCTGTCTTTTTCAACAACTGCAATCCATGTGGTGTAAGTACATTGATTGGAAGATGATTTCAGAATTTTGACCCAGAGACTGTGAAGGAAGGAAGATGTAGTTTCATGTCTGGATCATATGTAGCTTGAAAAGAAGCTTGCAGGTGCTGGTGTTTCTATGTTCAATGCTTTAAAACAGTGAAAAGCTATTAACTGAATGAATCAGTTATAAACAGTGTATCAAACTGAAGAGAATGTGTATTATACAGGAGTAAGAGCAGTGGTGAGAAAGAAGATATAGATAAAGAGTGAAAAATATTTATTGATATATGAACTGCTGCAGAGATTAAAAGAAAGTGCACAAACAGCACTGAAACAAAGTTAAAGGAGCATACAAATGGGGAAGAAAATAAACGAAGATATAAAAGTGAAGTGAACAGAATGAAAGGGAAGCAAAGACAAAATTACCAAGACTGAAACATTTTTTTTGCCCCTTAGCAAGCCAGAAGGAAATTATCTAGTATATGCAAAATGTATAAAGTTTTTGACCTGTTCGGATAAAGATTACTGACATTCAAAGCAGCTTTGTTTTTATGATCACACGTATACAGGTATGAACACAATGCTGTGTATTTCTTATCTTTTCATCATATAACTGTAGCCATGCTTCACCTGCTTTCTCAACAAGGATGACTTTAGATTGGCAAGATTTCCAGCCGTGACTGAGTGAAATAGCTGGATCAAGTCAAGCTTTTCCTTAATAATAAAACCAGCCACTTACAATTAATTCTAAGATGGGAAATGGATAAATGTAATTATTAAATAGAAAATAGGAAAAATTGCATTTGGAGAAAAGATTATGGCGTGTAACCAGTTACTACATAAAGGACAACAGATAAGTGAACTTAAGTCCTCATAGCATAACCTTTTCTAAAAATGGGAATATGACATGTCATGTGAAATAGTAGGAGTTTAAAAAAAGCTATAATTTTCATACTGGCTTTCACACCCTATCAGTCACCTCAAGGAACTGCTTAAATATTTTTTATAAGTTTGAGAACTTGAATGAATACCTTGGCAAATATTTTTAAAATAAAATGATGATTAATTATATAGGTTAATTAAAATTCAGGATTTATAACATTAGCTTTAAACATCACAACAAGTAACAACATTACTATTGTTAATGAAATTCCTTTACAATAAAAATTAGATGAAGTCTGCATCGTAAGATATGAGCTGCAACATTACAAGTAGTTTATTATGAAGCCCATGAGTACAGATTTACTTTTGCAGGAGAAAACCTGGGTTAATTCAATTCATTCCAATTCAATTGTCTTCTTAAAGTTAGTTTTTGTATTCTCTATGGGATTTAATTTACCAAATCAGCATGACTTCAAAGTATTCTTCTTTAGAGGGAGGCTGAATAATCACAAAATGATGAACGAAAGGCTAGAAATCAGTTTCTTCATGTTTATAATGAAGATTAGCAACAACACGAACAATTGGGGAGACGGTGCAAGCCTTTAGAATTTTATTTGGTGAGACATTTCTCATTCAGAGTAAAATTAAACTGGCATTTCTTCATCGTGCTCTAAACCAATATAGGACACGAAAGGATGGAGGATACAAATGTGAGTGCACCAACAAATAAGGGCAAAGTGGACAAAAACTGCAAAATGCATAACTAAAGGTTGTCTATCTAAACTTTCATGCCAGTTGCAGTAAGAAATGCTGAGAAGGCATTTCTATTATTGGTATTTTTGAGGACTCATATCTGAAGTTAAAAATCACACAACACCAGGTTATAGTCCAACAGGTTTAATTGGAAGCACTAGCTTTCGGAGAGCCACTCCTTCATCAGGTGGTTGTGGAGGACGCAATTGTAAGGCACAGAATTTATAGCAAAAGTTTACAGTGTGATGTAACTGAAATTATACATTGAAAAATACCTTGGTTGTTTGTTGAGTCTTTCATCTTTTCGAATAACATGATAGTTTCACTTCTTTCATGTGTAAATCACAAAACTTTTTTAAAAGTTGCGTTCTCAGGTTAAGTGTAACAATTGGTGTTAGCTAGACACCAATTGTTACAGTTAACCTGAGAATGCAGTATTTTAAAAAAAAGAAAAAAATTGTGGTGAAAACCCACAACTCATCCTTTGCCATCTTCCTGAGAAACTCTCTTTAGAATTTCATGTGAGTTGAAAAATTGAAGCAATTTAGCTTCCTGAGTAGCTTCTCAGAGACTCCCTTTTGACATCTTTGAAATGAATATCTGAAGAGTTGACACTGACAACCATTTGTACCCAGTGACCCTTCTCCATACAGCAGGATACCAGACTAAAAACTTTTATGTGCCAAGAATTAACAACAATTATGGCCAAAGTGTTTGATTTTCAAAGTTAATGAGTACAGAGAAATTTCATTATTTAGCTTTATTTATTCATGGAATATGAGTATGAAATGCTCAAATGAGCATTTATTCCACATCTCTAATTGCCCTTGATAAGGTGGTGGTGAGCTGCATTCTTGAACCATTGCAGTTAATTTTTTGCAGCTGAACCCTCAATGCCATTCGGGACACAATATGAGGATTTTTAGTCCAGCAACACTGAAGGAATGGATGTACGTTTTCAAGTCAGGACAGTGGGTGGCTTGGAGGGTAGCTTCTAGGTAGTGGTGCTCCCATGTGTTTGCTGCCTTATCTCTCCAGAGAAGTTTGTGAGTTTCAGAAGTATTAAGGAGCTTTGGTGAGCTTTCCGCAACACCGTCTAGATGGCACATACTGCTGCTACTGAGCTTTGTTGATGGAGCAACTGAGTGTTTGTGGATGTGGGTGACAATATAGCTGGCTATTTTGTACTGGGTGGTGTCAAGTTTCTTGAGTGTTATTGGAGCTACACTCATCCAAGCAAGAGGGTAGTGTTCTATCATGCTCCTAAATTATACCTTGTAGATGGTAGTCAGCCTTTGGGGAGCCACTTAAGGTGAATTACTTACTGCAGAAGTTCTATATTATGAGCTAGTATGATTTCAACCTGTGGAGAATTCTCCCCTGATTTCCAGCGGCTCTGCCTTTGCCATTGTGTGTGCGTGTATATTTCCATGTGTTGGATAATTTAGAAGGATAAATATTTATACTTTCCTATCTATACTTTCATATTTCGAACTTGTGTACTAGTCATGTTTGCATTTTTGTCAAATAGGCACTGCAGATGCTGGAGAGTCAGAGTTGAAAAGTGTGGTGCTGGAAAAAAACACAGCAGGTCAGGCAGCATCCGAGGAACAGGAGAGTCAACATTTCAGGCATAACCCCTTCATCAGGAATGTGGAAGGGGAGGGAGGCTGAGAGATTAATAGGGAGGTGGGGGTGGCGGGAATGGTAGGTGCATGGTGATAGGTGGATGCAGGTGGGAGGTTGGAATCGATAGGTGGGAAGGAAGATGGATAAGTAGGTCGGATCAAGAGGGCAGTGCCAAGTTGAACAGTTCAAAGTGGGGTGAGGTGTGGGGCAGGGGAGATATGGAAACTGGTGAAGTTGATGTTGATGCTGTGTGATCGTAGGGTCCCTACAACCAGGAGCCCCGTGGAAAATGAGGCATTCTTCCTCCAGTTAGCAGGTGGCTTTGATTTGGTGGTGGAGGAGGGCCAGGACTTGCATGTCCTTAGGGAAGTGTGAGGGGAAGTCTTGTAATTATGTAAATCAATAATTTTGTGTATTTAACAAATTCTGTTGATGGATCTTTTTATTTCAAACCTAATATAAATGAAATGCATACTTGACTGTTTTGGTAACTGGGTAAAACATTTCAATAATGCTGTGACCAATGGAGTAGTGATACAAAAGAAAGAGAGAGTGATCCTCCAAACTTGGGCATTACATAAAATTGGGGGCTCAAGTAGGATAACCCATAAATGGTTTTGGGAATATATATTTATATTTATGGATAACGTGAAGACTTGAAGCTCAGAAACTGTTTGAATATTTTCTGGATTAAAACGTTTTTCAAGGAAAAAGCAGTCAATTGTTTAAACATGTGCTATTGTTTACCAGATTCTTATAGAAAATTACATGTTGGCAGAAAAAAAAGACATGCAAAGCTTTTAAGGAGATAAGAGACAAGGTTTAAGACCCTTAATTACCAGATAACCTGATGTTCGAAAAGACGATGGGGTCCTTATCATCTTCGATGCCTAGCAACCATTTCCAGACCATTTTCACAGACCTAGATGATCATTAAGGAAGGAAATCCTAGTTGCTGCAAGTCTTATTCCTTATTCTTGGGAACCTGATAAAGTATCAAAATAAAAGTATTTTGGACTACATTAGAAGCCCTAAAATGCTGAACTGTTGCTACTTCCGTCAGACTTAGATTTAGATTAATTTAAATTCCAACTGAAGATCTTCCATCAATTGACAGCTGTCAGCAATTTGATTTCATTGTCAGGAAGCTCAGTAGACTGTGAGAATTCATCAAATTCTATTATTTATTTTCAGACACTAAGCCAACAGGAGTCTTTTTACTTTGTCTTTTTTTGAATACATAATCTCTGCAGAGTCTATCTTTTGAGTTGTGAGTGTGTGTCCATTAGGAATTAAGGAGATATTGCTCTGGATTGTAGTTTGGATGGTAACCAGTGTTCATAGTGAAATAGCATAAAAGATACAGTGCATTTGGATTTCTCCCTGAGGCTTACAGGCAGATGTGTCTGAACTTCTAGAAGTAATCTGGACAGACTTATAATTTGAGCCAGTAAAGCAAAATAATTTTGATTGTTGGATATTGGCATTGAAAATGTAGAGGTATGTGTGACATCCTGAGAGAAATAATTTTCTTGGAAGAATACAAAAGTTTTCTCCCTCCATTGGAAGGAACACACATAGAAAACTAAATGGCCTTAATAGTGAGACACGGAGCTGTGATGATTGATTATGAATTTGTCCAGAAGCCTGAATTATTCTTCCACCACCCTCACAAACCCATGAAGGATAGAAGGTTGGAGGTTGAAAGGAAGGCAAGTAGCCAAGGTTGAGTAGGAACAGTTGGAAACACCACAAGATCTCCTCAAAAACAGAAGGTGCTGAAGGTGGTAACAGTGTCCAAAAGTCTCAGTGTTTGCATTGCTTTTAAGTGGGACATCTGCATATGAAATGCTGGAAATAGTAATGTTAATCTTTAAGATTTTTCAGCTTTAACAAGGTAGTGTATAGAAATTGGACCTACCCAAGAGTGTGACACACCAAGTCATAGTTCTGAATGCAGCTATGAGGCCAAGGCTATGAGTGCAGGGGAGGGGAGCAAGATGTCTGACAGATCAGAAAATTCTTATCACTAGGAAAAGTAATTCCTCATCCCTCAATTGAGGTAGGTTTACCTCCTTTCCGATATAGGATAGGATGAAAGGTGAGAGGATATTTCCTGTCATATGGGAGTGTAGAACGAGGATAAAATGGCTGAGATAAGGATTTTAGGGTTTGGAAACCTCTACCCAAAGAGAATATATTCAAAGCTGAGTTTGATTGTCAAGGAAATCAGGTCGATGGAACCAGGAGGTTGTTTGGAGGGCAGTGGGGTAGGGGTGGGGTCTCTTAGAACCTGCTGTTTACCCGACCGTTCATGTTGGCTTGTGCCTTGTGTCTTTAGAGTGATCATACCTTACAGTTACTTTGCTCTCTTGTGATGAAATTCTCCTTCTCCTGTTAGGGTTTTTCAGTGTTACTCTCTGGATTCTGTAGAATCTAGTAATTTTCTCCAAAATCAGATCTTCTTTGGACTGTAATCAATTTGATGAAGACTCATTCATCATTCCAAGAACAGTTCTGTTTCTTGTCATTTCTGATTTCAAAGCTCCGTAGTCACTGGTTTTTACTATTCTGTAGAAATTATTAATGAAATCATCTGTGGATTCACCTGGAAAGTGAACTCTTTTTGTCTTTCGACTAGTTTGCTGTTGCACACTGTCTTTGTGGTTGCTGGTGGTGGTGGTTGTTGTGATGGTGGTGGTGATGATGGTAGTAATGGTGGTGGTGGAGAGGGTGGGGGGAGTGTTATGGGCAAGTATGTAAAATTAAGACCACAATCCAATTAGCCATGATCTTGCTGACAGAGCTTGAGGGCCCGAATGGCCTACTCCTGCTTCTATTTCTTATTTCTTAACTTCTTTAGATGATGTGCAATTGTGAAATGGAAAATAAAGAACAGCAGTCTCTGGGATTTGCTTTCTTATGATGGTCTTCAAAAACAAACACAAACATCAGTGCTTTTCATAGCCCTTAAGATTTAAAAAAATCAGTTTAGATATAGAATTTTATCTGAGTTTTGTATAACATCAATACTAAAATGACATTTACGATTGTTTGTAGAATTATCATTGCACGGAGAACATTGGTGAACGTATCAATGAACCAACTAACAAGATTTTTTTTATCCTGTAAGACCATCTGGAATTCAACTGCCAGGAGTAAATCCTGCTTAATCCTTCTGAATATACTTGTCAAATCTTAAGGGATTTCATATGTTTTTGAATAACACTTAAAGGATACTTCAGGAGAAAATGTAAAGCCTACAGGGGCTTATTGTTATGTTGAATTGAACAGCATTTCTACATGGCAGGATAACAAATACTTTCTTACAGTTACTTTGCTCTCTTGTGTTGAAATTGTCCTTCTCCTTTTAGGGTTTTTCAGTGTTGCTCTCTGGATTCTGCTTCCAGTACAATCTGAGTAATTTTCTCCAAAATCAGATCCTCTTTGGACTGTAATCAATTTGATGAAGACTCAATTAGCCATGATCTTGTTGACAGAGCTCGAGGGCCCAAATAGCCTACTCCTGCTCCTATTTCTCATCTTCTTAACTTTTTTAGATGATGAGCTAGTCTCTGTTGTGGGCAGCTCGTGAAATTCAAAATTTGTAAGGGAATTTGAAAATTATTAATCTCTTTTTTACAAGCCATACTTTGATTCTGGGCAATATTTAGGGTTTCACAAAGAAACAGATCTGCTCCAGCTACTTCAGAATTAAGGCCAGGTTCACTTTAATTCAGAGACTTCAATAAAATGAAGGTTGACTCTGTTCTGGATGGAAAACAGTTGGAAATTAGTGGATCCAGACGTCATCTGCAGACACAATGTGTGGTGTCTTTTGCTCCCAGAGATGGATAAGGACCATTTAAGATCCTCAGCCACCACTACAGATTAACCCAGCAGTCAATGGGCCGATAGTCATGCAACATTCACAATCCCTTCTGCACTGCAGGCAGTTCTTGCCACAGGGTGGGAGCTTCCTTGATCAAAGGCCGTTAAGGGAGACATGCTCTCTTCCCTTGCTTGTCCCATCTTCCACGACTTACAACTTGAGAACTTTCCTTCCCTTTATCTCATATCTTTATTCTGGTTCTCTGTGACCCAGATACTCTGGAAGCGCTCTTGGTAGCAGCCATTGTTGTCTCTTTGGTGTCACTGAGCACACGAGCTGCCCACAACAGAGACTAGCTCATCATCTAAAAAAGTTAAGAAGATGAGAAATAGGAGCAGGAGTAGGCTATTTGGGCCCTCGAGCTCTGTCAACAAGATCATGGCTAATTGAGTCTTCATCAAATTGATTACAGTCCAAAGAGGATCTGATTTTGGAGAAAATTACTCAGATTGTACTGGAAGCAGAATCCAGAGAGCAACACTGAAAAACCCTAACAGGAGAAGGACAATTTCATCACAAGAGAGCAATGTAACTGGAAGGTATGATCACTCTAAAGACACAAGCCAACATGAACGGTCGGATAAACAGCAGGTTCTAAGAGTCAGTGCTGACTCTGGAATAAAAACACCTCACAATCAGTTATGACAAAAGAACATCATAACTATGAAACTACAGATCACTTCCAGAAAATGTGTAGAATTAAGATGTATCTACAAAGGTCAAACATCTATTTAGATGAGATTGAGATTACTTAGATGAGATTACTTACAGTGTGGAAACAGGCCCTTCGCTCCAACAAGTCCACACCGACCCGCCAAAGCGTAACCCACCCAGACCCATTCCCCTACATTTACCCCTTCATCTAACACTATAGGGATTTTGGCATGGCCAATTCACCTAACCTGCACATTTTTGGATTGAGGGAGGAAACCGGAGCACCCAGAGGAAACCCACGCAGATACAGGGAGAATGTGCAAACTCCACACATATTTAATGCTGCCAATTTAATTTGAAATCACCAAATTAGAAAAGATACCCATTTTCTGTGGGAAATTGGTGATCCATCCAACATACATTGGCAGAACCTATTTATATAAATGAGCATCTTATTAATCTTAAACTTGACATGAGATGAGTGTCACTGCATTATCAGATTTTTGTCCATGGCTGAAGAAATAGAAGCTGTACCCTATAGAGAAGAAACTATATGGACCAAGCGGCATAACTCACAAGATAGAAGTTGCACTGCAACTCTTAACAATCAACTCTTCAAATTTGTGAACAGGATTTACATGTATTTAGAAAGGCAAGGGCTGATTAAGGATAGTCAACATGCTTTGTGCATGGGAAATTGTATCTCACTAACTTGATTGAGATTTTTGAAGAAGCAACGAAGAAGATCAATGAAGGTCCAACAGCGGACCTTGTCTACATGGATATCAGTAAGGCATTTGACAAGGTTCCCCATGAAAGACAGGCTAGCAAGGTTAGAGTTGAGAGTGTGTTGCTGGATAAGCACAGCTGGTCAGGCAGCATCCGAGGAGCAGGAAAATTGACATTTCGGGCTGGAGCCTTTCATCAAGAATGAGGCTGGGATGGTCCACCATCTCATCTACCTTCAGTCAGGCCTGCCCCAGCTCAGAGCCTCACTTTCCCAGACCTGCAGCGGACCATCCCAGCCTCATTCCTGATGAAAGGCTCTGGCCCAAAATGTCGATTTTCCTGCTTCTCGGATGCTGCCTGACCTGCTGTGCTTTTCCAGCAACACATTCTCAACTCTGATCTCCAGCATCTGCAGACTTCACTGTCTCCAGGTTAGCAAGGTTAGATTATATGGAATTATATGGGAGAATTAGCAGTTTGGATACAAAATTGGCTAGGAGGTAAGAGACAAAAGTTGTGGTGGAGCGTAGATTTTTGGACTGGGGGCCTGTGACAATGGTGTGCTGCAAGGATCGTGCTGGGTCCACTACTTATTGTCATTTATGTAAATATGGTTAGTAACTTTGCAGATGAAATCAAAATTGATAGTGTAGTGCACGAAGAAGATTGCCTGAGAGTACAATAGGATCTTGATCAGGGAGGCCAATGGACTGAGGAGTGGCAGATGTAGTTTGATTTGATAAATGTGAGGTGCTGCATTTTAGTAGGGCAAATCAGGATAGGAATTATACACTTCATGGCAAGGTCATGGGGTGTGTTGCTCAACAAAGAGACCTTGGGGTGCAGTTCATAGTTCCTTGAATGTGGAGTCACAGATCAACAGGATGGTGAAGAAGGAGTATGGTGTGCTTGCCTTTATTAGGAAGTGCATCGAGTATAAGAGCTGGAAGATCATGTTGCAGGTGTACAGGACATTGATGAGGCCATTTATAGAATACTGCATTCAATTCTGGCCTTCTTTCTATTGGGAAGGTGTTTTAAAACTTGATAGGGTTCAGAAAATATTTAAAAGGATGTTGCCACGGAAAAGCAGAATAGGCTGGGACTATTGTGCCTGGAGTGTCAGAGGCTGAGGGGTGACATTATAGAAGTTTATACAATCATGAGGGGCATGGTTAGGATAAATAGACAAATTCTTTTCCCCAGGATATGGGAGGTCAAAACTAGAGGACACAGGTTTAGGGTGAGAGGGGAAAGTTTTAAAAGGGACATAAGGGGCAACATTTTCATGCCGATGGTGGTGCATATATGGAATGAGCTGGTAGAGGAGGTGGTGGAGGCTGATGTCATTACACCATTTAAAAGGTATCTAGATGGGTACATGAATAGGAAGGGTTTCAAGAGATATGGGCCAAATGCTGGCAAATGGGACTAGATTAATTTAGGATATCTGGTCAGCATGGATGAGTTGGACCAAAGGGTGTGTTTCCATGTCAAAATGCCAACCCACTGTTTATGTGAAGTACTAAGTGTAACTATGTACATGAATGAATAATTATTTTCTGTTGGAAAAAGCTTTGAAGAAAATGTGTACGGTAATAATACTGAATGGGTTTCTGATGGAAACTATATTAAGCTCCATCCAATCTGATCATTTCATTCAAACTTGAATAAGGATGAGAGATAAATCCACATCCTCAGGTCTCTTCATAGTCTTAGCAACAATGTCTAACAAACTAATGTAATTTGTAAATCAATGCAACAAAACTCCTATCATGCCCAAAATTGCATCTTAAGGTAAGAGCCCCCCTTGTTAAAAATTAATAATTAATTTTCTAACAATAAGAACCAAGTAAGCCTTAGACAAAGGAAAGAGAACTGGTGGCAGTATCCTTGTACCCATAAATGCCATAAGTAAGATCATAGTAGCTTCCATTGCAGAAGGAAACAGTAATTGTAGCTACCCCTAGGCCTGATTTTCACTGGCCCATGGTTTGGTAATGATGAAGAATCTTATACCTTCAGTTCTTATGTAGATTTCACTGACATGATAAACAAAATACAACAGCAGTAATTTGCTGCATAGCTACTCTATAGTTTTGTTATTTCATCCTTGGTAGCTTGGTGTCTCCTCTCACTGATGATTAATACCCTACATTGTAGCCTTAGTTTCATGCTTTGATTTTACTGCACCCAAAATTTGCCTGAATTCTGCTTTGTGCAGCGAGAGACCTTTTCTCCCTCTGAATAGTAAATTACACTGTCACAGATAACAATACAAATTATAAAAACAAATGTGACTGTTACAGATCACAAATTTATATATTTGCACTTTCAGTGAATCTTAAACTGAATTTGTGTTTCATCATCTGGAGCAGTAAAATAGTGTATTTCTTTATTTAGTAATTAACCTTGCATCTTTATTTGGTAAGCATTTTTGTCTGTTGAGAGATTATGGGATATGTAGTTGAGAAATTCAACTGACCTCATAAACTCAGAAACTTTGCATTGTACTCATCCTGTTTGCTTGGGTGCCATATTGTTCAGAAGTATATGAAAAAGTTACACTTAAAATGGAATTTTGAAAAAATATGAAACCATTTCTCATTATTTCATTGTACCAAACATCTAATATGAATAGTTTATAAGAGCACAACTAAATTAATTTATACTGAAAAATCGCGCAGTGTGCCTCAGTGACTATTGCCATCTGGCTCTGACCTGCATAATTATGAAGTTCTTCGAAGGTTAGTCATAGCTCACATCAACTGCAGCCCACCAGATTGCTTTGATCCTTTGCAAATCACCTACTGGCGCAACAGGTCCACAGCCTTCTCTCTGGTCCTACACTCATCCCTGGAACATCTGGATAACAAGGATACTACATCAGGCTTTTGCTTATTGACTACATTTCTGCCTTCAACACCATAACTCCAAACAAACTCATCTCTAAACTCAGACCTAGGTCTTGACTCTGTAACTAGATCCTCGGCTTTCTCACCCATAGACTGAAATCAATAAGAATAGACAACAACATGTGCTGTACTCCTTATACACTCACGACCATGTGGCCACATACTGACCCAACTTCATTTACAAGTTTGCTGATGATACCACTATTGCAGGGAAGACTTTAAACAATGACGAGACAGAGTACAGGAAGGAGATTGAGTGCTTTGTGGCAGAGGGTAAAGATAACAATCTCTCCATCCATATCAACAAAAGGAGCTGGTCATTGACTTCAGGAAGTGGAATGGAGGTCACCAATGGTGTTGAGGTGGAGATGGTTGAGAGTCAAGTTCCTGGGAGTGATCGCCAACAATCTGTCCTGGTCCACACATGTCAATGCAATGATCAAGAAAGCACAACAATGTTTCTACTTCCTCAGGAGGCTAAGGAAATTCAGCATGTCCAGAAGGACTCTTTATCAATATTTATAGATGCTTTATGGAAACCATTCTATCTGAATGCATCACAGCTTGGTTTGGCAACTATTCTTTCCAAGACCACTGGAAACCATGGGGAGTCATGTACACAGCCCAGCCCATCATGCAAACCAGCCTTCCACCCATTGACTCCATCTACATTTCTTGCTGCCTCAGGAAAGCAAGCAACATAATCGGAAACCCCTCCCACCCTGGTTATATTGTCTTCTACCGTCTTCCATTGGGCAGAAGATATAAAAGTTTGTATACACAAACAAACAGATTCAAAAACAGTCTTCCCCCCCCCCCACCTCCCATCCCGTTATTAGGCTTCTGAACAGATCTCTCAAATATTAAATTTAATGTTGATCTCATTCTCTGTGCACCTTCTCAGCAGCCATAACATTGTATTCTTCACTCTGTTTACTTCGTAAGGTATGATCTGCCTGTATTGCACACAAAACAAAAAGCTTTCACTGTACCTCAGTGCATATGACAATAAAAAATCAAATCAGTCCAAAATAGTCTCAAACGATCTCACAACTCAGACCAAAAGCATAAAAAAGCCCTTGAAATTATTATCCTTTTATATCATCTATAAATGCAAAATAAAATAAAAATGAACACAGAAAATACTAACTTTGCTATTTTCAACTCTGAGGAGCTTTTGAGGAATTCAACTTTTTATATGAGTCTACTTGAAGAATGATTGAAAATAGAGCTATTTTGTAGTTTTGGGAGACTCACATTAGACCAGACTTTGCAGTCAGTGGTAAATAAGCGCTGCTTGCACTTGCCGAGACTCTTTGTTGGAGTTTGCACCAGAATTTACAGTCATAAGAAAACTATTTCAGTGCCACACCCTCTAAAGAGGCTCTTCAACCCTGAGTGAACAAACTGAGAAGATATACATCAAAATCAATCAAATTTAATAACATAGAGACTGAGATCCAATCGTTTGTCACATTACCTTCCTCCAGTGGTTCTCAAACATGGTGTGTACTGATGTTCCAGGAAGTCTTTGAAATAACGAGAAATGTTAGAAGGCTGCAGTTTGTGCATACAGTACTGTCTCACTTAAGAAGCGCATGCGCAGGATGAACAGACTCTGCAATGAGGAATGAGCATACCCATATCACTGCTACATAAGTATATATGTGTTTTCTTTCAAAAAAATTGAAATCTACTTTGTGTGCTGCACTGTTATATCATGTGTGGTGTTTTATAATTCAGATGGGCAGTGTGAGGTCTATGATTAATAATCTGCTTGAAAACAGATCCTTCAAACAAAATGTTTGAGAACCACTGCCTTAAGATGAGGAGAGAAAAAATATCTTTTCGTGGATAGAAGAGGGACAGGAATGGTTGTTGGAAGTTCCTGGTTACAGATGTTTCAGTAGGATTAGGGAGGGTGGTAAAAAAGGTGAGGTCTATGATTAATAATCTGCTTGAAAACAGATCCTTCAAACAAAATGTTTGAGAACCACTGCCTTAAGATGAGGAGAGAAAAAATATCTTTTCGTGGATAGAAGAGGGACAGGAATGGTTGTTGGAAGTTCCTGGTTACAGATGTTTCAGTAGGATTAGGGAGGGTGGTAAAAAATGAGGGGGGGTGGCGTTGCTAATTAGAAATGGTATAACAGCTGCAGAAAGGCAGTTCGAGGGGGATCTGCCTTTAGAGGTAGTATGGGCTGAAGTCAGAAATAGGAAAGGTGCAGTCACCTTGCTGGGTGTTTACTATAGGCCCCCCAATAGCAGCAGAGATGTGGAGAAACAGATTGGGAAACAGATTTTGGAAAGGTGCAGAAGCCACAAGGTAGTAGTCATGGGCGACTTCAACTTCCCAAATATTGATTGGAAACTCTTTAGATCAAGTAGATTGGATGGGGCAGTGTTTGCACAGTGTGTCCAGGAAGCTTTTCTAACACAGTATGTAGATTGTCCGACCAGAGGAGAGGCCATATTGGATTTGGTACTCGGTAATGAACCGGGACAAGTGGTGGGCTTGTTAGTGGGTGAACATTTTGGAGATGGTGACCACAATTCTGTGACTTTCACCTTGGTTATGGAGAGAGATAGGTGCGCACAACAAGGTAGATTTTATAATTGGGGGAAGGGAAATTACGATGCTGTAAGGCAGGATTTGAGGAGCATACGTTGGGAGCATAGGCTGTCAGGGAAGGATGTGGTGGAAATGTGGAACTTTTTCAAAGAGCAGATACGACGTGTCCATGATATGTATGTACCTATCAGGCAGGAAAGAAATGGTCGTGTGAGGGAGCCTTGGTTGACGAGAGAGGTTGAATGTCTGGTAAAGAGGAAGAAGAAGGCTTACATAAGGTTGAGGAAACAGGATTCAGACAGAGCAGTGGAGGGATACAGGATAGCCAGAAAGGACCTGAAGAAAGGGATTAGGAGAGCTAAGAGAGGGCATGAAAAATCGTTGGCAGATAGGATCAAGGATAACCCAAAGGCATTTTATGCGTATGTGAGAAACCAGAGAATGACGAGAACGAGGGTAGGTCCGATCAAGGACAGTAGTGGGAGACTGTGTATTGAGTCGGAAGAGATAGGAGAGGTCTTGAACAAGTACTTCTCTTCAGTACTTACGAACGAGAGGGACCGTATTGTAGAAGAGGAGAGTGTGAAATGGACTGGTAAGCTAGAAGAGATACCTGTTAGGAAGGAAGATGTGTTGGACATTTTGAACAACTTGAGGATAGACAAGTCCCCCGGGCCTGACGGGATATATCCTAGGATTATGTGGGAAGCAAGAGAGGAAATTGCAGTACCGTTGGCAATGATCTTCTCGTCTTCACTGGCAAAGGGGGTGGTACCAGGGGACTGGAGAGTAGCGAATGTTGTGCCCCTGTTCAAAAAAGGGAATAGGGATAACCCCGGGAATTACAGGCCTGTTAGTCTTACTTCTGTGGTAGGCAAAGTAATGGAAAGGGTACTGAGGGATAGGATTTATGAGTATCTGGAAAGACACTGCTTGATTAGGGACAGCCAGCACAGATTTGTGAAGGGTAGGTCTTGCCTTACAAGTCTTATTGAATTCTTCGAGGAGGTGACCAAGCATGTGGATGAGGGAAGAGCAGTGGATGTAGTGTACATGGATTTTAGTAAGGCATTTGATAAGGTCCCCCATGGTAGGCTTATGCGGAAAGTCAAGAGGCATGGGATAGAGGGAAATTTGGCCAATTGGATAGAAAACTGGCGAACCGGTCGAAGGCAGAGAGTGGTGGGAGATGGTAAATATTCAGCCTGGAGCCCAGTTACAAGTGGAGTTCCGCAGGGATCAGTTCTGGGTCCTCTGCTGTTTGTAATTTTTATTAATGACTTAGATGAGGGAGTCGAAGGATGGGTCAGTAAATTTGCAGATGATACGAAGAGAGGTGGAGTTGTGGACAGTGAGGAGGGCTGTTGTCGGCTGCAAAGAGACTTAGATATGATGCAGAGCTGGACTGAGGAGTGGCAGATGGAGTTCAACACTGCCAAGTGTGAGGTTGTCCA
>NC_057727.1:35078041-35205714 GCF_004010195.1 Chiloscyllium plagiosum | reverse complement strand
ACAACCGAGTGTTACAAGGGGACATAAATTTAAGGTGAAGGGTGGAAGGTATAGGGGAGATGTCAGGGGTGGGTTCTTTACCCAGAGAGTGGTGGGGGCATGAATGCGCTGCCTGTGGGAGCGGTAGAGTCAGAATCTTTGGTGACCTTTAAGCGGCAATTGGATAGGTACATGGATGGGTGCTTAAGCTAGGACAAATGTTCGGCACAACATCGTGGGCTGAAGGGCCTGTTCTGTGCTGTATTGTTCTATGTTCTATGTTCTATGACACTCATCCTATTGATGCCAGTGCTTAACTATTAACATACATAAACAAGGCCTGAAAATACAGAAGCTTGAACACATGCAACAACAGGTTCAAGAACAGCTTCTTCCCAGCCATTATTAGACTGATGAACGGACCTCTCTAACTTCAAGTAATGTCAATCTTGTTCATGCTGATCTTGTTTTGTGCACCTCCTGTGCAGTGCAACCTGTATGTCTCACAAGGCCTAAGTGTCCTATGATCTGTATGTCCTTGATTACTATGATCTGCCTGTACTGTTCACAAACAAAGCTTTTCACTGTACTTCGGTACACGTGACTACAATCAATCAAATTAAATCCTGTTGCTTACTTTAAAAGACAGCAGGTATATATTTTGCAGTGGAGCTTGAATCTTCCATGGTTCTCCTGTCAGTATTTACTGATTGTTTGTTACATAGTCGGCAGTGTCCTGCCTCTGAGCCAGAACGTCAGAGTTCTAGTCCTATTTCAAGCCTTGATGACAAGGAAGGTGCATTAATTCTTTCAGCCTCAAACATGTGGAGGATCATCTCGTGAATCATTCCAACCTCTACCAGTGTCAGGAAGTAAGAGTGGGAGAAATTCCAGATCAGCTGTGTGAAGAAAATAAATCAAAGCCTTTATCATTTGTAACATAACTGTAGGATACGACATGCATGTGCAGATGAATATTACCACAGCAACCCAGATTGATTGGGAGCAGTTGACTGGAATGGATCAGATTGGTGCCAACAGCATGGGGTATGATCCCTGTTCCACTGGGGTGGTCTCAGGATCTGTCTCCTGGCCAATGTCATGATTGATATTGTGGTATTTGTCTTCAAACCTGTCTTTGGGTGGAGAACTCAAGAGGAAGTAATCTATCAACCTTTAGGTCATGTCGGCTAAATGAGTGAAAAGCTAAGCGAGAAGGAAAGTTATATTGATGGTAAAAAAGGTTGATTTATCAGCAGTTCTGCCAAAAACAAATGAGATGTAACAAGTTCTGATTAACTATCACAGCATTTAAAAATAGTAGAACTTCAGGCAAGGAAAACAAAAATTAAGAAAGTAAGTTGTTTAGCAATAATAATATTCAAGCAAATGGGAAATCAAATGTAAGTACCCGAAGCAAAAATGCCCCATTAATTGATTCTTGAATTAGACCAGGTGATACATGACATTAAGATGTAGTTTCTATGGACACAAATATGTTGGTCATAAAAGCAAGTGCATGAGTACCAACTTATCACATGATACCTTTAGTTTTATAAGATTGATATGGACATTAAATTTTAAACTCCAAGTAGAACAAAGACTTGCAGTGGTTTAGAGATTAAATAGAACTGGATTAAAATGCACAATTTTCTTGTTCAATTTTAACACAAATTCAGTCTGTTTTAACTCTATTAAATAAGATGAAGCTCCCTTTGAAATTCCCCATGTGGTTTTAAAGGAAAATGAAAGATCCTCATTGTTCTACTGCATTTCCTACTGCCTGTCAGAAGATGATACTTTGCTGTGTGAATGAACTCTCTGCCAAGCTCAATTGCCTGCTGAGGAATTGTTACCCTCAGTACTAGTCAGAGTTGACAGAGAGCAATTCATAGCTTCAGGTCAGAACCTCGATCAGCAGAGTGAAGCACATAATGGAACAGAATGATAAGTCGATCATGAGTGGGAGACATGCATGCCTTGGAAAACAAGGTGATTATGGCAACAAGGAACACCTCAGGGAACAGACTGTAGAGAATTTTTAGGACGTAGCTTGGTATTGAGACATTATCAAAAGCCTTTTGTAAAAGACTTTTGAAAAAGCTTGTTGGAACAACTGCTATCCAGTCCTTTTAATACACCTGGCATTGAGGCCTATTATATGGAATTGCAAAACTTGCATCTCAGCTTTACAAACAATAGACATAATTTTCTCACCTTAGTCTTTGCAAAATAGCAGAACAATTAGCAGGTCATGAACCTATTCAATATTTCATTAGACTTTTTGTAAGGAATCTTTAACTGAGCCATGATATTAAATCCAATCTCTGGCCTTCTCGACCTTTCAGGCAGGTTGAGCAGGAAAGGAAGAATTTCCAATTGCCGGAACCAAATTGCGTTAGAATGGGTCAATTGGACATGGCTGTGGCAACCACACAAATGAAGAGGAGACTTGAAAAGACTTCTCACTGGATTTTTCACTCTTATCTGCTATCCTTGTCCTACTGAGGAACGTAGGAGACTGCATTGAGGTAATCTTTCCCAAGAACAGGAGGGAAAGGGCACCCCTCCACCTAATAAAGCAGGCATTCATGGAGTACATGTATTTGGAAAGGCAATGTACATGTATTTGGAAAGGCAAGGACTGATTAGAGATAGTCAACATGGCTTTGTGCATGGGAAATCCCCCTGTCTCACAAACTTGATTGAGTTTTTTGAGGAAGTAACAAAGAAGATTGATGAGGGCAGAGTAGTAGATGTGATCTATATGGACTTCAGTAAGGTGTTCCACAAGGTTCCCCATGGGAGACTGATTAGCAAGGTTAGATCTCATGGAATACAGGGAGAACTAGCCATTTGGATACAGAACTGGCTCAAAGGTAGATGACAGAGGATGGTCGTGGAGGGTTGTTTTTCAGACTGGAGGCCTGTGACCAGTGGAGTGCCACAAGGATCGGTGCTGGATCCTCGACTTTTTGTCATTTACATAAATTATTTGGATGCGAGCATAAGAGGTACAGTTAGTAAGTTTGCAGATGACACCAAAATTGGAGGTGTAGTGGACAGGGAAGAGGGTAACCTCAGATTACAACAAGATATAGACCAGATGGGCCAATGGGCTGAGAAGTGGCAGATGGAGTTTAAATCAGATAACTGTGAGGTGCTGCATTTTGGGAAAGCAAATCATAGCAGGACTTATACACTTAATGGAAAGGTCCTAGGGAATGTTGCTGAACAAAGAGACCTTGGAGTGCAGGTTCATAGCTCCTTGAAAGTGGAGTCACAGGTGGATAGGATAGTGAAGATGGCGTTTGGTATGCTTTCCTTTATTGGTCACAGTATTGAGTACAGGAGTTGGGAGGTCATGTTGCAGGACATTGGTTAGGCCACTGTTGAAATATTGCATGCAATTCTGGTCTCGTTCCTATCAGAAAGATGTTGTGAAACTTAAAGGGTTCAGAAAAGATTTACAAGGATGTTGCCAGGGTTGGAGGATTGAGCTATCGGGAGAGGCTGAATGGGCTGGGGCTGTTTTCCCTGGAGTGATGGAGGCTGAGGGGTGACCTTATAGAGATTTGCAAAATTATGAGGGGCATGGATAGGATAAATAGACAAAGTCTTTTCTCTGGTGTCGGGGAGTCCAGAACTAGAGGGCATAGGTTTAGGGTGAGAGTGGAAAGATATAAAAGAGACCTAAGGGACAACGTTTTCACGCAGAGGATGGTACGTGTATGGAATGAGCTGCCAGGGGATGTGGTGGAGACTGATACAATTTGGATGGATATATGAATAAGAAGGGTTTGGAGGGATATGGGCCGGGTGTTGGCAGGTGGGACTAGATTGGGTTGGGATATCTGGTCGGCATGGACGGGTTGGACCGAAGGGCCTGTTTCCATGCTCTACGTCTCTATGACTCTATGACTCTAAGTAACCAAAGAATTCAGCAGTCAAGTGATCCCTCCAATCAGGTGACAATGCACCAGGAGTACGCACGACCTCAGGAGTGAACAAGAGGTGAGTGGGTAACAATTTCAGGTGCAAAACACAGACTTCAACTTTCCCAGAATTTTCCTGCATGGCTCTTGTCAGGACAACATAAATTGCATCTCCATTCATTTCTGTCTTTACAGCTGGCTGACATCCTCACCCGAACAGCTAACATTCTCATTCACTCTCAGCCCATTTCCATTGCACAGTCACCATCCTACAAATGTTGTTCTTCCCTGCTACCTTCACAAGCCATCACTAATATAAATGTTTGCTCTGTCTCCATGCATTGAAGGTCACAACCCTAAGAGGGGTTGGAGTTTGAGATCAGAGGTAGATCTGATGGAGAGGGTGGTATGGCCACCTCATGACAGTTGCTTTGTTTGCCTTTAGCATTGTATGCCCACTTGGCCAAGTGGGAAGGAGTATTCCAGAAAGCTACAAATGTTAGCAACAACTGGTTGTGGAAACGTAAGTCTTCTGAAGCAGAGGTGCTTGCAAATGTGAAAGAGCTTATCCCCTTCCTGCCTGTATTCCCTGTGCTGGTAGTTTCACCCCTTTGAAGCAGAATCTCTGCATCCGTCTCTTCTGCCTTTGGGAGCAACATGGAGGAAATGGAAGGTGGAGCTCCATAAACTATTTCCATGCTGTACTGAAAGTTTGCAACTGAGAATGTGGTACCAGGTGATGTATCATCCAAAAAGGTAGCAATCAGTTGGCCAGCACCTAAAGCACTGCATGAGAAGGTGGGCTGTGAACACAAGCCTTTCTCATGGCCAGGATTGCGGATCTTCAGTTTGATCAAATACTTCCCACCCTGCCAGTTTCACTGAATGCCTCCTCACTGTATTATCAACTCTAACAGCTTGGTGAGGGCTCCACAATTCAAAAATTACATGAGTGGCTTGATAAATGCAGAATTATTGGTTAAAACAGCAATTTATAATGCGTAAATTCCTTACATAACAGCTGTATGTGTGTTTCCACCACACCTTCCAACTTGCTTAGCTGAAAGCCGGAAGAAAGCAGAATGATGCTAATCTACTGACCAGGCATGATTTTAGGGTACTTAAATTCCTACACATACCCAACCAAGTCTCCATTTCCTTGTATGCCAATTAACCAGAATAAGCAACTTTATTACTGCTAGCAATCAAATTGAAGCAACCATGTTCTAAAATAAATTGCAATTTGAAGCTATTGTAGAATGGATAAACACAGAAAATCATAAAATCAGCAAGTAGAACAGGCAAGTATTGTGGGAAGAAAAACAGAATTACATATATTTGCTTTATATCTATTGTTGCATGGCAAGTCATAAAATATGCTCCTCCAAAAGTCGTGCATTGCACTTAAAAGTCATCATCAGCCTTTTGTATCATTCATTTATTGGAAGCAAAAGTAGAGAAAATTAGTTTCCAATTTATAACACCACTTTTTAAGAATTAAGCACTTCTACTGGAATTAAATTGTTCAAAATATATCAATTTCTGTTCATTAGACATGTACTTTGACTGCATGCATCTAAAATTCCATTACAATAATTAGTCTAACCAAACAGCATAGCTATTTGTGAACCTTCTTTTGTCAGCAAATAAGAAGAAAAACTCTACAGCTACTACCCATGCATTAAAATCCCCAGTTTGTGATATAGCTGCAACGTAATCCTAATTTCATTTAAAACTCATAAAATGAAATAAATTGCTGCAGTACTGTGAATTATTACATTTACTGATTACTGAGATATCCTTGGGTGACTTGGACTTTTCTCCTGAGGCTTACTTGTGACAAAGCAGCTGTTGTTTAATAGCATTTATGTATTATGAGCTTATTGAAGCATGGCATTGTTAGACATTTTTACAAAGAAAGTGCTAACCTTGCGCAATTTATTGTTTTTGCTATTGTAGCCTCTTATCTGTGCTCTCTACTTAAGAAGCAAATCACCTTTTAAAAAATAACTTGTTCATTTTTCTTTTAAAAAAATGCTTGTTCTCCTTTTAAAAACCCACCTGTGTAGATTGATGCCGGGATTCCAAATGAGATCCACAGCTAGCTCCCTTTATCGTCCCCTCTTAAGAAAAACAAAACAGACTTTGCTTATTTCTATTTGGATTTGTAATCACTGGCACCCATAGTTAAATTCCAATGCAAGAGAGAGCCCAATAAATAACTCAAACCGATTCAAAAAGTTGGGTTTCAATAGTTCTTGTGTTACGAAGGAAGTTCCTTAACTTGGGTCTTATGTGAATATGCAGTTATACTGCTACAGGTGCAGCGTGTATAAGCCTACCCCAGGAGGTGGGATTACACCTGTTGCCTTTCTTGTCTGCAATCAGATCTGTCTCCAGATTTAGCAGCTGTGTTTATTGGAAACTGCTTTGCATCAACACAAAAGCTGGCCCATTAAGTATAGTCTGGAGAGCAGTTGGTTTGCTGTTTGTTGGTGATTTGGGTTGCAGTTCTGTGTACATATTGACATGAAATTGGATTGTCTTTTAAGTGTGCAGAAATATCAATAAATTGATTTATTCTGTGACTTATTCAGACATTTCAAGTTGATAATCCATGGAGATCTTATTAATCTGGAATGTGTGTTGAAAAAGAATGATTTTTGTTTCCAGCAAGCACTGTTCTGGTATGTTTATGTCATAATGCAGCACAAATCAACAGATGTCCCAAGCAAATGAACTGAAGTTATATGGGAATCTGATCTTCTGATTTTGAAATCTCCAGCTTCAGGCAACAATAATTCAATAATTTACGTCGCACCTTCAATGTAATAGAACAGCCAAAGTGCTTTGCAGGGGAGGTAATCTGAAGTCTACAGTGCCATTGAAAAATAAATCAGATGAGAGGTAAGTTTTAAGCAGAGCCCTAAAGGGGTAACATGCAGTAGAGAGGTATGGAGAGCATATTGCAGAGTTGTGAACCTGGGCAACTGTAGGCACAGCCACCACAGTGATTGAAATTGTGGATGTCCAAACAACCAGAATCAAACAATTGCAAAAGTGTCAGAGTTGCAGAGCTGGAGGAGCTAACAGTATTATAAAAGATCCATGGAAGATCTTCAAAGCAAAGATGAGAATTTTAAAATCAAGACTTTGCTTGATCTGGACCTAATGGAGGTCAGTGAGAACATGGATGATAGATGAATGGATCTTGGCATGGGCCACAGAGTTTTGAACCACTTCAAGTTTACTGAGGGTACAAATGTCATGCACAACTCAGGAATGAGTTAGTACAGTCAAAGTGTGAGAAATAGTGAAGGCATGAATAAGGGTTTCAACGAGGGTCTCTGATGTAGTTTCTGAATAAATGTTATTTTGTTATTATAACGTAATACCCATCTTAAGTGAGTTTTTTTTGCAGTAGGACTGGAAATTTCTTTCCTGTGCAGGATGAATAGCTGTGTCTTTAATTCATATTATATTAGATTGTGGGTTTTTCTTCATAGGTTTCTCATTTCTTTTTCATGAGCTGTCATGGAATATGGGATGGGGAGTTGTTAAAAAGGAATTATGTGGATGAATGAGGGGGATAAGGGTGAGTGTTCAGGGACACAGAAATGTTGTGGCATGTGGAATCAATGTCCCAGTGAACTGAGGTTGACCTTGACACCCATCCACTTCCAATACTGTATCTGGCCTACATCAGAATGTGGCAGATGCAATCTTGCCCTCCTGCATCTTTAGGAGGCATACATATGGTCAATATAGAAGATGGTGACAGGTTTGGATTGGTAGTCAGAAACTACCCTGATTTCATTTCCTGAACCTGGGAATTAAGGTCAGTGGAGGGCATAGGTCGTGTGGGGAGGTGTAGATCTGTAATGTTTATACTGTTACTACATCTATACCAAGAAACGGAGGCATTGTAGTAAGATCACTGTACTAATAATTCCAATGACCATGGGTTCAGAATGCACCTAGCAGCTGGTGGATATTAACATGGTTTTTATTCATTCACAGTTGTGTTGCTGACTATGCCAGCATTACCACATTGCTGGGGGTCTTAAGTTACATATAGACCAGATTGGGTAAGGATGGCAGATTTCCTTCCCTAAAATGCATTAGTGATCCTGATGATTTTTTCCCAACAATTGATAATGGCTCCATGGTCATTATTAAACACTTAATTCCAGATTTTTATTTAATTCAAATTCTACCATCTGCCATGGCAAGGTTAAAACCCTGGTCCCCAGAACATTACCTGGGTCTCTCGATTAATGAAGGGCTTATGCCCGAAACGTCGATTCTCCTGTTCCCTGGATGCTGCCTGACCTGCTGCGCTGTTCCAGCAACACATTTTCAGCTCTGATCTCCAGCATCTGCAGACCTCACTTTCTCCTCTAGATTAATAAGCTAGTGATAATACTACTCAATAATTACCTCCCCTAATTTTAATTAATAACTTGATCATGTAAAACTAGTATTAATGTTGGTGAACTTAAAGATATCAAAGTTAAAAATCACACAACACCAGGTTATAGTCTAACAGGTTTAATTGAAAGCACTAGCTTTCGGAGCGCTGCAGCTTCATCAGGTAGACAACCACCTGATGAAGGAGCGGTGCTCCGAAGACTAGTGCTTTCAATTAAACCTGTTAGACTGTAACCTGGTGTTGGAAATGTGTTGCTGGAGAAGCGCAGCAGGTCAGGCAGCATCTAGGGAACAGGAGAATCGACGTTTCGGGCATTAGCCCTTCTTCAGGAAACCTGGTGTTGTGTGATTTTTAACTTTGTACACCCCAGTTCAACACTGGCATCTCCAAATCTTGAAGATATCATTGATTGTTGCTAAAATCTGTCTATTCACTCACGCCCTTTAAAAAAGGAAACCATCTTTTCTTAGCCAGTCTGGTCTGGTGACTCCAGACCCGAATAATGTGGTTAATTCTCAGCTACACTTTTGTTACGACATGGGGTAAACACTCCTGCTTCATTTAAAACAGCAACACAGAAAAGATTTTTCCCATGCAATAATCTGGTAAAATTCAAGAGGCCAAGCACTATTAAAGTAAAAATTAACGACTTTATTTTTTAAAGTATAATAGAGATTAATTAACCAGCAGTAAAATGTAAGCCTTGGTCCGACTGAATCTCTCTGGGTAGCCCATACTGTATGAAGAAAGCTACTAACTCCTCTACTACCCTTTTTGCCTTGATATTCTGTAATGGAATTCCCTCTGGAAATCTGGTAGACACACCCATTATGGTTAACAAGTACTGGTTCGCACTTTTAGTTCTTTGAAGGGGACCTACACAATCAATCATAGCCCATGTGAAAGGTTCTTCAAAGGTGCTGGTTTTATTACTGCCTATGGCCTACCTACCATTTGGCATGTATGACACGTATGGCAAAAGTTAACCATATCCTTGTGCATTCCAGGCCAATAAAAATGTTTTTAGTACCTTAGTCTGAGTCTTTCGTAGCCCTAGGTGACGGCCTATAGGTAATTCATGTGCTACCAGTAACACCTCCTGTCTGTTTGCTTCCCGCAACACAATCTGGTGCACGTTGGCCCCTTTCTCCACTGCACTAACCTGCTGTCGTCTCCATTTCCATCTAGGATTCTATCTTTTTGTACCCACAAATCTATTCAAATCTGTCTAAACTAGTTCAAATCATGGACCAAAGCCCCCAAACTGTTCTGACATGGGAAAAACACGCCTGCTTAATTTAAAGCAGCAACACAGAAAAAATTTATCCCATGCAGTAATCTGATAAAATTTGAAAGGCCAAGCACTACTTAAAGTAAAAATTAAGAACTTTATTTCTTAAAGTATAACAGAGAATGATTAACTAACAATTATTTACAAGTCCTTCCTTTAACCTATCTTTTACCTTCCCCTTCTACTATATTAGTCCGATAAAATTCCCCATTAAGATTTACAAAATAATAATAGGCATCTTTCAGAGTTTTCTCAACTCCAGTATGTAAGATGCAAAAAAAGTTTTTTTTTTGTTCAAATTGGATAAAACATAAAAAGAGGGAAAAGAATCATTATACAGAGATTACCTCAATAAATACTTCCAGACTTTGTAATTTATGCCAAGAAGGGTATTAGGGACTCTGCTTCACAGATTACTGATCGGTAAAGGTACCTTTTAAGAGAACTATTCTTCAGACAGTCTTTACATGCTGTTAGATTGGTAGTTCTCCTCTCAACTGTTCAATTTTCTCCAGTCTTTTACCCCCAAAGCATCGGATTGTGTCATTGGCTTTTAAGATTGTCAATATAGTAAATTCAAACAGGATTGGAGTATGGTATTTTTCAGGCTATAATTCAAACTGATTGGCCTAATTCAAATCTGTTTTGTCATTTCAAGGCAACCAGCTCCCCTAACTACCCCAGTACATGTTACATTGTATCTTATTGAGAATACTTGGTGCTGTCACTGCTAGCTTTTGACACTCTTAAAGATACGGTACACTCAATTCTTCGTAACACTTTGAAATTACCTAGCATCCACTCAGTTCAGCAGTATTTAGAGAGGGACAATGAATGCTGACCGAGCCAGTGACACCTATGTTCCAGGAAAGAATAAAGAAAAATAAATAAAGATTGACTTTGCCTCTTTCCTTCACAAATTGGCTTTTGGAATGTTAATGCTCCAGTGCTAATTTGTTTTGTTTGGAAATCTGTACCTTCTTAATTTGATTATTTATACCTATTTATGACTGTTGGTGAACTTGCAGTTATATTTGATGCTGTTAAGTTTAGGTTTGGGCTTAAGTATCATGTATGGCAACGTAAGCAAATAATTCCCAATACCTTCTTGGCATAAATTACTAAGTCTGGAAGCATTTATTGATGTAATTTCTGTATAATGATTCTTTCCCCTCTTTTTTTTGTCTCATCCAAATTGTTAAAAAAGATTTTCATCTTGCAAACTGGAGTTTATGGAGATTAATTTCTGTCTGAAAAATGCTGTTTGAATTTTAATATAAATACTATTTGTTTTACCCATCAAAGCATTATCACCAGGATATACTGGTCATATGGATCTTATATCCAATATACTTCACGATCCAAACAGACTTAACTTGTATAATGAAAGCAAAACTTAAGCAGCATGCCACCAATGCAGTGAATATTCGCAATAGGGTAATAAGAAAAAAAAACTGGTGTAAACATTTAGTTCAAAAATGATGAAACAGAAAAGGATAAAATGATTTTATATTTATAACTTAACATGCCCTGTTGGAGTAAGAACCCACATGATAGCAACGGCAGCTCTCCATATCATGTAATAAGTAATTAGGTTTGACTTTTTTCAAATATACAGAAAAAGTAATGTAATGATTCCAAATTCTGTTCTAAAGCAGCAGCATCTTTTTTAATATTGGTATTTTCAGATGTGATAATTAAGACAATTTTCAACTTGCTTTCAATACCTTCAAACTTAATGTGTTATTCACCTATACAGTAAACAGATTTTGGAACTCCTTGAAATCTTTTAAAGCTTTCTTCCTTGTTCACTTGAAAAAATAATTTAGAAGTCACTGATTAACAATTCAATTTTTGATCTTCAGTTTGTCAAATCAAATTTAACATCATTTTCTTTTCCAGCATTCTAAGCTGCTTTGAATGAGGACTGGGAGAAAAGAGAAATGAGAAGTTAGATGGATATAAGGAGAGAGGAGAGAAAAAGTGACTAGAGATATGAAAAGAGCCAGAGAATACAGAGAATATTAAAAAAGGCCTTAATATCCTATCTCTTTAAACTACCTTCTTAACTCCCTTGCTCAACCTATACTACCTTTTCTCTCATACCATCATCTTCTTCGATGTTATTTCCTCCCCTTCTCCCAGCCACATCAATGTGTACGAACCTATGTCCTTCCCTCCTTTCATCTCCTTTCTTGTCTACGCTCCTACACTCTTAACATCCTTTCCCACCTTCTTTCCCTTTTCCGCTCTGCCTCCTCCTCCTCCTTCCTCCCACCTGCAATTATCCACATGATTTAAACATTTCAGGTATTGATATCCCATTTGGAACACCGTGGGTGATTGTCTAATATTATATAAATATTAATCAGCTTCACACCCATACTGTGTGCATTGAATTTGGAAAATGGAATGCTTTATTTTCTCCATAACTGTGTTGTAACAGAGTAGATAAAACCCAACTTGCAAGCTTTCCAGATCTTCACTGATCAAATCAATGCAAAGATTATCAAGTTTCAGTTGTTTTTAAGGAATAGTTCCAAGCATAATTTGAGATTCCTGTTCGGCTGAATTTTATTAATATTGGATTAACAATCAAATTATTTCATTTTTTTTATATGGCAATTTTTTTCATTATTTGTATGCCACAGTTATCTACTTGCAAGAGATTTGGGTCAAAATTAACCAGCCAGTGACACAATTTAAGGAAATACAGATTTATCAAAATACTTGAAGGAGCAAAGTATGAATGTGAGTTCATTTTTATTAGTGTAAGACATCAAAATAGCTTTCACCTTTTAAGAACAAAGATCTCAGGTGAAATTGTTCTGCAGCAGTAGCAAAAATTGCAATAATGAATCGATCACTTGTTTCAGATCTGCCCAATTTTCTTTCTGAGTCAATTTGTAAAAGTAAATTTACTTTTGCCCATTTGGTTTGAAACAAGTTATTTTCACTCAGAATTACTGTCACAAGCAGATTTTCAACAACCTGTTCAGTTTCTATTTTTCTGCTCTACTCAGCTCAAAATCTGACTTCTGAGTAATGCTCCTCCCATCAACCTGGCAGATGCGAACTTTCACAACCAAGACAAGTGCGAGTTGCAAGCAACCCTAGCAGCAGGGCTTGAACAAATGTTTCTAAAGTTACTCAGCAGTTGCCAATTTGGACAACTTTGAAATTTTTTTCATAAATTTTATACTTGCTGAAATTTTGAACCAGATTTAATTAGCGTATATATGATGGAGTAAGTATATTTACTGCATACAAAGGGTTTATCAGTAAGATAGTGAGAAAACTGCAATAGATCACAAAGAATAAAATGGTGAATGGGAGGTGTGGGAGGAGTAGACAATATTAGATTAGACTCTGTATTTCATCTTCCCCAAACTGTGCAGTGGCCTGCTAAGGGTTGATTAGACAGTGCTGTTTTCTCATCTGTCTGGATTAAGCTTCATGGTTCAGTATTGATATTTCTAAAGTCTGAGCTTTGACATTTTGCCTTCATATCTTTATCATAATATCTCAACCTGATTAAACAAAAACTCCACTGCTATGACCCTCAAGAGAATACAAAGAAATAAAAATAGCAGGGAAGAACTCAAACAAGGTGTTAAGAGGGCTAAAAGGGGCCATGAAATGTGGAAAATAGGATTAAAGAAAAACCCAAAGCATTTTATACATACATCATGAGCAAGAGGTTAGCTAGAGAAAGGGTAGATCCACTCAAGGACAAAGAAGGAACTTTGAGTGGAACTGGAGGAGGCAGTTCCTTAACAAATACTTTACATTAGTATTCACAAAGGAGAAGGACATGGTAGATGGTGAGTCTTGGAATGGGGTATGTTGATATTCTAGGGCATGTCAGTAGATAGAAGTAGGTGTGAGGTGTTTCAAAAAGCAGTAAGGTAGACAAGTCTAGCACCTGATGGGATCTATTCCAGAATGCTGATGGAGGTAGATGAGGAAATTGTTGGGGCAGTGTATGAAATCTTTATATTTCTTTAGTAACTGAGGATGTAGTGATTGTAACAAGGTCAGCCAGGTGGATCTCATAGAATATAAGTTCCCTGATTGGGGCTGTTAACCTAGTCTAATCAGGGAGCCCTGGCTGACGCACATAAACAGCAGTGTCAGAGGTTGTGTTCACTCCGGCTCTCAGAAAGTCAGGCTAGTGTAAAGTACTATGCATATGTAAATAATTGGTGACTGGATACCAGTTTATGTGGAGTTATTTGAAAAGAGTTCCCAGACAACTGGAGAATAGCCAGCATTGTTCATTTGTTTTAGACCATAAGATGTAGGAGCAGAAATTAGGCCATTCAGCCCATTGCGTCTGCTCGCCATTCAATCATGGCTGATAAGTTTCTCAATCCCATTTTTCCACTTGCTTCTCATAACCCTTGATCCCCAATCAAGAACCTATCTATCTCTGTCTTAGGTATACTCAATGACCTAATCTCTACAGTCTTCTGTGGCAATGAATTCCGTAGATTCAGTACTCTCTGACTGAAGGAGTTTCTTCTTGCATCCGTTCTAAAGGATCTTCCCTTTCCAGTAAGGCTGCATCCTCAGGTCCTAGTCTCTCTCTTACTAATGGAAACATCTTCCGAACATCCACTCGTATTCTCTAAGTTTCAATTAGATCACCCCTTATCCTTGTGAACTCCACTGAGTATAGACCCTGATTCTCAAAAGTTCCTCATATGTTAAGCCTTTCATTCGTGAGCATCCTCTGGACCTGCTCCAGGGCCAGTACATTCTTCCTGAGGTGTAGAGCCCAAAATTGCTCATAATACCCTAAATGTGGTCTGACCAGAGTTTTATAACGCCTCAGAAGTACATCCCTGCTTTTATATTCTAGTCCTCTCAAAATAAATGCCAACATTGTATTTACCTTCCTAACTACCAACACAATTTGCCAGTTTATCTGGAGAATCTTGGTCAAGAACTCCCAAGTCCTTTTGTACTTCATATTTCTGAATTTTCTCTCCATTTAGAAAATAGTCTATGCCTTTATTCTTTCTACCAAAGTGCATGACCTTATACTTTCCCACATTGTATTCCATCTGCCACTTCTTTGCCCACTCTTAAGAGTTAAATAAGAGCTTTTTTTACCTGTCTAAATCCTTCTGCAGCCTCCCTGCCTGCTCAATACTTCCTGTCTTTCCACCTATCTTTGTATCATTTGCAAACCTAATCAGAATGCCCTCAATTCCTTCACCTCGATCATTAATGTATAAAGTCAAAAATTGTGGTCCCAACACTGACCCTTGTGGAACGCCATTAGTCACCAGCTGCCATTCTGAAAAGGACCTTTTTATCGCCACTCTCTATTTTCTGCCAGACAGCCAATCTTCAATCTATGCTCGTACCTTGCCTGTAACACCTTGAGGTGGAGCCCATAAGGGAACAGGCAATTCTGGATTTAATGTTGTGCAATGAGGCAGATCTGATAAGGGAGCTTAAGGTGAAGGAACCCTTAGGAGGTAGTGACCATAATATGACAGAGTTTACTCTGCAGTTTGAGAGGTAGAAGGTGGAATCAGGTGTAACACTTGAATAAAGACAACTACAGAGGCTTGAGGGAGGAGCAGATCAGAAGGGGAGCCCAGCAGGAAAGACAGTGGAATCACAATGGCAGGAAGCTCTGAGAGTAATTCTGCATATATAGCAAATATTCATCCCTAGGGAAAAGAAGTATACTAAAGGGAGGATGAAGGAACCATGGCTGACAAGGGAAGTCAGGGACAGCATAAAAGTAAAAGAGCAAGCATATAATGTGGCAAAGTACAATGGGAAGCTGACAAAGACCAACGGAACACAATGATAAAAGAAATATGGAGGGAGAAGGCTTGCCAATAATATAAAGGAAGATTGCAAGAGTTTTTTACACACATAAACAGTAAAAGAGAGGCAAAATTGGACATTGGACCACTGAAAAATGATGCTGGCCAAATAATAGTAGGGAACAAAGAAATGGCTGAGGAACTGAACAACAACTTTGCGTAAGTCTTCATGGTGAAAGACAGGAGTAATATCTCAAAACTTCAAGAGAGTGATGGAGTAGAGCTGAGTATTTATTCACCTTCAGATCTTTCAGTTTTTCTAGCACCAAGGAGAAGGTGCTAGAAAAACTGAAAGATCTGAAGGTGAATAAATCACCTGGACCAGATGGACTACACTCCAGAGGTCTGAAGGAAATAGCTGAAGAGATGGTGGAGGTATTGGTGCTGATCTTTCAGGAATTACTGGTGTCAGGGATGACCCCATAGGACTAGGAACTCAATAATATAAGTCTCCTATTTATGAAGAGTTTAAGGCAAAAGATGGGATATTACAGGCCAATTAGCCTGACCTCGGTCGTTGTTAAGATTTTGGTTTCCATTGTGTCGGTTGAGATTTCTGAATACTTAGAAGTGTATGGTAAAATAGGGCAAAGTCAGCTTGGTTTCACCAAGGGGAGGTCATACCTCACAAATTTGTCAGAATTCTTTGAGGAGGTAATGAGCAGATTAGACCAAGGAAAGCCCATGGATGTTATGGACCTGGACTTCCAGAAGGTCTTTGACAATGTGCAACTCAGGAGGCTTAAGAAGAGCAGCAGGGATAATCGGAACATTATACGCCAGTGAGCCTTTTCTCAGGGTAGGGAAGTTATTGGAGAAGATTCTTCAGGATAGGATTTACTCATATTTGGAAAAATATGGAGTTATTAGTGATAGATATCACATTTTTGTGGGAGCAAGGGAAAAGGGAGAGGCCATGTCTCATAAACCTGATTCTGTTTTTTGAGGAAGTGGCAAAGATGATTCATGAGGGCAGGGCACTAGATATTATCTTTATGAGACTTAGCAAGGTCTTTGACATGGTTTCTCATGGCAGACAAATACAAAAGGTAAAGTCACATGGGATCCGCGCAGAACAGATAAGATGCACACAGAGCTGATTTAGTCATAAATGACAAAGTATAGTGGTGGAAGGGTGTTTTTCAGGCTGGAGTTCTGTGAGCGACGCTGTTCCACAGGAATCAGTGCTGGGATCCCAGGTTTTTGTAATATTTGGAAGAGAATGTATGTGGTCTGATTTGTAAACTGTGGATGACACACAGATTAGATTAGATTACTTACAGTGTGGAAACAGGCCCTTCGGCCCAACAAATCCATACCGACCCTCTGAAGAGCAACCCATCCAGACCCATTCCCCTACATTTACCCCTTCACCTAACATAACGGACAATTTAGCATGGCCAATTCACCTAACCTGCACATTTTTGGACTGGGGGAGGAAACCGGAGCACCCAGAGGAAACCCACGCAGACACTGGGAGAATGTGCAAACTCCACACAGACAGTTGCCTGAGGTGGGAATTGAACCTGGGTCTCTGGCATTGTGAGGCAGCAGTGCTAACCACTGTGCCATCGTGCCGCCCACAGATTGGTGGAGTGCAGATAGTAAGTGCTTGGGTTGTGCAAGTTAGATGGATTGGTCATTCTAAATGTTGTCTCGTAGTGCCCAGGGATGTGCAGATCAGCTGGATTAACCATAGTAGAACCCCCATGTGTGGTTAGCAGGATTGGATCGGATACGGTGGGGAGGTGATTTGGGGTGGGATGCTTGAAGGATTGGTGCAGACTCGATGGGCTGAATGGCTTCTTTCAATTCTGTAGGGATTCTATGATTTTCGAGGAGGTTGTACAAACTTGGTTTATTTTCACTTGAGCGTCAAAGGATGAGAAGCGACCTGACCGAGGTTTACAAAATTGAGAGGCATGGATAAAATGGATAATTGGAGTCGAATTCCCAAGGTAGAAATGTCAGTTGTGAGAGTTAATAGATTTTAGATAAAAGGGGTTAAGTTTAAAGGAAACGAGAGGCAGGATTTTTACACAAAGGGTGTTAAGTGCCTGTAATGCGCTGCCAGAGGAGGTGGTGGAGGTAGATACAATAGCAATATTTAAGAGGCACCTTGACAGAGATGTGAATAGACAGGGAATAGATGGGTCAGGACAGAGAGACAAAATGTTTTTAGTTTAGTAAGGCACAGTCTTGGTGGGCCAAAGGGCCAATTCCTATGCTATACTGTTCTTTGTTCTTTATATATTATGCTTGGCAAAGCAAACAGTGGATATAGTCCAAAGCAACTGATTCAACTTTATTTTGCAAAACTAAAGCATTTCTCACTTGTTTCTTTAGATATCTGAGAAGGTAACTGTAAGGTTTGATGTGGATACGACTTTCACAGTTGAGGAAGCCTAGGCAACAGCCAAAAAATGTGAATAATAACAACTTAAATTGATATAGCACCTTTAATATAGGAAAACTTCCCAAGGCACTTCACAGAAGCATAATCTTACAAAATTTATATTGAGCCAAAAAAGAAACCATTGGAGGTGTGAGAAAAAGCTTGTTTAAGGAGGAATTTTTAAGGAGCGTTTTAAAGGAGGATACCAAAAGGGAGAAAAGTTTGAGGAGGGAATTCAGAACCTATCGACAAATAAGGTACAGCTGATAATTTCTATGTATTTGAAATATTCTGTATGGTTAATATTGAAAACCACAATAATTAATGAAATACTGAAACTTCCCAAGATTATATTAGACTCCTTAACATTGTAAATAAATTGGTTTTCACTCTGTAACAGAGGGGTTTTACAGTCTGGAATTTTCTTACCATCTTTAGGTTCAAATGATATGTGTGTCATGTTTAGTACCTTTTCATGTTAATTTGCTGATGAAATCCCTTTTCCAAAGTTGACTATTTTCTAATCAATCTATTTTGAGATGTTATTTCATCCCACTGAAGCAGGTGGGACTTGAACTAAGGTATCATCTTCCCTCCTTTCCAAAGTTTATTTTTTCTAATCAACCTGGTCAGAGATGTTATTGTGCACCTCTGCAGCAAGTGGGACTTGAACCTGGGTCTTCAATTTCATTGGCAGGGACACCACTGCACCACAAGAGTCCTTTGTTATTTTTGCAGTGCTCCTGGCAGGGAGTGCTTGCAAATTGTTTTTCAAATTGATAACACATTGATTTCATGGTGGTTTAAAAGCAATCTGGAGCAATGTAATAGCATCTCTGAACTGTTTGATTAGAAAATATCTGCAACAAAAACAAATATGGGGGAGGGGTGAGAAAAAGGGAGGGAACTAAATTAAAATTGTAGGAAGAATTCAGCTTTTTTTAAAATCAACCCGATCAGAGATGTTATTACACACCCCTGGAGCAGATGGGACTTGTTCCTGGCCCAGAGGTAGGAACACTATCGCTGCACAACAATACCACCTCCTTTCCAAAGTTTTTTTTTTCTTGCTTTATATCCAGAAGTGCTCTTACACACAACTGAACAATACTTATTTCCTCCCATCACCAAATCACCCACTTTTATTTTTTGTCTATTAACCACTGCCGATAATAAATGTAAGATTCAACCCAGAGTGTTTACATAAGTGCTGGGAGTTTGTTGTCCAGTATACAGTAGCTTTGTCTGAAGATCTTGATTCATCAGTGCTGGCAGACAATCATATTGGTATTTTCAAATCAACCTGTTCAGAGATATTATCATGCACTTCTGAAGCAAGTGGGACTTAAACCAGGGCCTTCTTGTTCAGAGGTAAGGACACTGCTGTTGCACTGCAAGAGGCATCCTTTTAAAAGTTTTTAGATATTTTGTAATCAACCTATTCAGAGATGTTATCCCACCCACCTGAAGCAAGATGGTATCTGAACCCAGGCCTCCTGGTTCAGAGGTAGCGACATGACCACTGTGCCACAAGAGCCCCTCCCTTTCAACTCGGAGGGGCTATCAAGCACAACTGAGTGACTTACCCACCACCAAAATGACTGGTGACTTTTTTACTTAACCTATTTACTAATCAACCTGTTCAGAAATGTCATTATATACCTCCGGAGCAGGTGGAATGTGAGCCTCTGGATCCACAAGAGGGTCCCTTTTTTTAATGAATCTATTTTTTCAAATCAACCTGTTCAAAGATGTTATTACACACCTCTGGAGCAGGTGTAGAACCTGGTCCTGTTTGTCCAAGGGCAGGGAAAATATGTGCCATGAGAGGGGCCAGAAACAATGCTTATTTTTTCCTATACTTCCCCAAATCACCCATTTTTAAAAACATAATGAGATAGAAAACACCATTGTGAATAAGCGCTATTATTTTTTTCTCCAACACCAGGAAAATACCCGTGTGGCCAATTGAATATTTTTTATAAAGCCTTTTGAGGGTAATGCAAACCATCAAAAGTGAGGGACAGATAGGGAGAGAAGGAAGGGACAAATCAAAATGGAGTTGAAGGAGGAAATAAAACACTGTATTCCCCATCTTTCTCTAAAGGGACCGGGACTGTTGATAGACACCACTTTCTCCCTCTCCAAAGGACACCTGGGAATGAACATAACTGTTGTGGTTCTGTTCGCCATGCTGGGAATTTGTGTTGCAGACGTTTTGTCCCCTGTCTAGGTGACATCCTCAGTGCTTTGGAGCCTCCTGTGAAGCGCTTCTTTGATCTTTCCTCCGGCATTTGCAATGGTTTGAATCTGCCGCTTCCGGTTGTCAGTTCTAGCTGTCAGTTGCAGTGGTCAGTACATTGGGTCCAGATCGATGTGCTTATTGATTGAATCTGTGGATGAGTGCCATGCCTCTAGGAATTCCCTAGCTGTTCTCTGTTTGGCTTGTCCTATAATAGTAGTGAATCCACAGATTCAATCAATAAGCACATCGATCTGGACCCAATACACTGACCACTGCAACTGACAGCTGGAACTGACAACCGGAAGTGGCAGATTCAAATCACTATAAATGCCGGAGGAAAGATCACAGAAGCGCTTCACAGGAGGCTCCCAAGCACTGAGGATGTCACCTAGACAGCGGATGAAACGTCTGCAACACAAATTCCCAGCTCGGCGAACAGAACCACAACAACGAGCACCCGAGCTACAAATCTTCTCACAAACTATGAACATAACTGCTGAAGAGAGACAGACAATCCCTTGCATAATTTAGATAAATGAAGTGAACTAAAACAGCTGAGCAAAATGACTCAATAATCTGCTCCTGTGGTGAATAAGTCATATTGAATGGATAAAATAAGGCAGTAACAGAGCTATATATTTCAATTGACCCAGTTCAAAACATTTGAAAGAGCAGAATGTGAGGATTGTGATCAGATTTAATGTTTTTGCATGCATTTGCTTTGCCCAGCTATCATTGATGTATAATGTTTCCCAACCAATGTCTCAGCTATTGTCACTTGTAAAACGTGCTTCCTATGTTTGTGCTTAATTTTCCAATAGTGCTTACTTGAACAAATTGAAAAGTATTTCTTGATTGAACACCAGCATGTCCCATCAATCTGTATTTCTCAGTCAGGCTATGGCTGTTCATGTTAAAACAATAATTTTATCTTGAACCTGAAAATAAATGATGAATCACCACTTCACCACTCATACTTGCATAATTTCTTTTTGTTAAATCCAAATATTAACTCTTTTAGCCCATTTGGCCTTTATATAAAATCTATTCATCAATTTATTGAAGGCTTCTTCTAGTGTTTAGTCTATTTGAGAAAGCCAGATAGAAATGGCTGCAGGATAGCATATTTAAGCCATCCGTACTTTGTCAAAGCAGACAACTTAGCAGATGCTTATTTTTTCAGACCATCAACTACATTAAGTAGCATGACAATTCTGCCCAGAGCAAGATCTGTCTTCTTTTGCCTGCTTTTAATGGATGCCTCAATTATAATTGCATCTGGGCAAGTGCGTGTGAGGACTTAGCATTTTCACATACAGGATTCTCTAACTTGCAAGTTCGGAGAGGAATCTTCCAAGTAATCATGTAGTTTCTGCTAAGTGTTGCTCTTCGATGCTGCTGTTGGCTGTGGTCACCCTCAATTTTTTACCATGTTAAGGGATAGCCATTTTATAGAACAGAACCTAATAAGCTCAAAGAAAGAGCATGGTTATTGCACTGGTAAACAGAAACAGGACTAATAATTGAGAGAATCTCATTTCACATTTTTCCAGGGCAGTTTGAAAATATGAATTCAGTTTTTTAAAACAGAAATACAAACACTGGGATCAGTAATCATGACCATGAGGTTATTAAATCACCATAAAAACAAATATAACTGACACATAGAGTCATAGAGATGTACAGCATACAAACAGACCCTTTGGTCCAACTTGTCCATACTGACCAGATATCTTAAACTAATCTAGTCCTATTTGTCCGCAGTTGGCTCATATCTCTCCGAACCCTTCCTATTCATATACCCATCCAGATGTCTCTTAAATGTTGTAATTGTACCAGTCTCCACCACTTCCTCTGGCAGCTCATTCCATATGCGTACCACCCTCTGCAGGAAAAAGCTGCCCCCTAGGTCCCTTTTAAAGTTTTCCCCTCTCACCCTAAACTTATGCCCTCTTGTTCTGAACTCCCCCACCACAGAAAACATACCTTGTTTATTTACCCTATCCATGCCCCATATGATTTTATAAACTTCTGTAAGATCACCTCTCAGCCTCTGATGCTCCTTGGAAAGAAGTCCCAGCCTATTCATCCTCTCCCTATAGCTCAGACCCTCCAAACCTGGCAACATCCTTGTAAATCTTTTCTGAAACCTTTCATGTTTCACAATATCCTTCCTTTAGGCGGGAGAGTTTTTTTTGCACAATCTCTGCTGTGTGGCACTCCAGTCTTACACTGACACACAAAACTGTTCATACAATCATAGAATCCCCACAGTGTGGAAGTAGGCCATTTGGCCCATCGAGTCCACACCAACTCTCCAAAGACCATCCCACCTATACCTTATTCCTGTAACCTGCAGTTACCCTGGCCAATCCATCTAACCTGCACCTCCCTGGACACTATGGACAAATTAGCATGGCCAATCTACCGAGCTTGCACATCATTGGACTGTGGGCAGAAGCTGGAGCATCAGGAGGAAACCCAAGCAGACATGGGGAGAATGTACAAACTCTGCACAGTCACCTGAGGCTGGAATCAAACCTATGTCCCTGGCGCTGTGAGGCAGCAGTGTGAAGCACTGATCTACCATGTTGCCCAACTGTTAATTTACCACTGAAGGGCAAATAAGGATGTATATGGGCGTTGACAGGAAAGTCTACAATCCCAATAATGAATTAGAAAAAAAGGTATTTTACATGAGATAGACTATACCACGTGAACACTAACCTAAATAATGTTATCAATTTTTAAAAGTGAATTTCTTTCCTTAGTTTGTCATTAATGTGATTGTATTGTGGCAAATGCTGTACATCTCTATTTCTCTATGTGCCAGGTTTATTTGTTTTTATGGGCGAAAGTGAGGACTGCAGATGCTGGAGATCAGAGCTGAAAATGTGTTGCTGGAAAAGCGCAGCAGGTCAGGCAGCATCCAAGGAGCAGGAGAATCGACATTTCGGGCATGAGCCCTTCTTCAGGAATGAGGAGAGTGTGCCAAGCAGGCTAAGATAAAAGGTAGGGAGGAGGGACTTGGGGGAGGGGCATTGGAAATGCGATAGGTCGAAGGTGAGGGTGATAGGCCAGAGTAGGGGTGGGCGCAGAGAGCCCCCACTCCGGCCTATCACCCTCACCTTAACCTCTTTCGACCTATCACATTTCCAACGCCCGTCCCCCAAGTCCCTTCTCCCTACCTTTTATCTTAGCCTGCTTGGCACACTCTCCTCATTCCTGAAGAAGGGCTCACTCCCGAAACGTCAATTCTCCTGCTCCTTAGATGCTACCTGTCCTGCTGTGCTTTTCCAGCAACACATTTTCAGCTTATTTGTTTTTATGGTAATTTGATAACGTTATGGTCATGTTTAAGACATATTTAGTCATCCATCAAACTTATTTATTTAAATATCGATTGCTGTCACAACCAAGTGTCAAATTGAGGTAGGTTGTACAATCAATTATTTGCTGCAAGATATGAAATGCAAAATATGTACAGAACAGAATAACAGAATAATCATCAAATTTGAGTCTTTATGTTATCAGAATTCAAAGTTTAACAGTTGTTAGATTTGTTCATTGTACAGTTGGGTCATAACATTGAACTCTACTTACTGTTTTTTTGCATCCTAATTTATCAGTCACCTTGCATTCTCTAGCTGGGAGCCACAATGAGAGCTGGCTGCAGGTCAGTGGTGAAATTTGTAAAGTGGCAATAATCTTGTAAGAGAATAGAAGAGTTGAATGTGTCTAGTCTCGAGTATCTCCAGACTGCAGTCATGTGAGGCATATGAGTAACTATGGTAATTCATCCAAAAATGACTTTGCAAGTTATTTTCTGAGCACTTACAATTGCTTTAAATGATTGCTAAATGATTCAACTGAATGCAAAGTTGCCCCATTTTACAATGTGGCAAATAAACAATGAGAAAATGGTTATAAAATGATTGCTTCAGAAAGTCTTGTATTTCAGCTTCCGAAAGAATACAGACGACCAGTACATAGGAGCAGAATCAGGCCATTTGGCCCATTGAATCTGATGCATCATTGATCATAGCTGATATTTTTCTCTCCCCATTTTTCTGCCTTCTCCCTGAAACTTGGTCCACATTCTTCTAAATCTTTCCTGTCTATGTATTTGTCCAAATGCCTTTTAAATGTTGTTAATGTACCTGCCTCAACACTTCCACTGGCAGCTCATGCCATTTGGATACCACCCTCTATGTAAAAAGGTTGCCCCTCAGGTTCCCTTTTAGTCTTTCTCCCCTAACCTGATGACCTCGATTCCCCAACCCTGGGAAAAAGACAGAATATATTCACCCTATCCATGCCTCCCATGATCTTATACACTTCTATTAGATCCTCTCTCCGTCTCCTACATTCCAAAAAGAAAGGTCCTAGCTTGTCCAACCTTTCCCTATAACTCAGACCATTCAGTCCAGGCAACATCCTTGTAAATTCCTTCTGCAGTCTTTCTATTTTAATAAGAGCCTTCCTATAGCAAGGTGACCAAAACTGAACACATACTCCAAGTGCAGCCTCACCAGCGTCCTGTACAACTGCAACGTAACTTCCCAACTTCTATACTCAGTGCCCTGATGGATGAAGGCCAGTGTGCCAAAAGCCTTCTTCACTGCCCTGTCTACCTGTGACTCCACTCTCAGAGAACCATGAACCTTAACTCTAAGGTCCATCTGATCCTCAAAAAATCCTAACAGGTTTGTCAGGCATGACCACCGCTGGATGAAGCTATACTGACTCTGCCGTATTTTACCATTCACTTCCAAAAACTCCATAATTTCATTCTCAATAATGGGCTCTAAATCTTACTAAAGACTGAGATCAAGCTAACCGACCTACTGGTTCCTGTCTTCTGCCTCCATCCCTTCTTAAACAGGGGTATTACGTTAGCCATTTTGCAATCCTTTGGGACCCTCCCTAACTCCAGTGGTTCCTCGAAGAGTACCACGTCTATAATCTCCTCAATGATCTCCTTCAGAACTCTGGAGTGTTGTTCATCTAGTCTGGTAATAATCCACCTTTAGACCTTTCAGCTTCATCAGTGCTGATGACCTTTCCATGCACCTCTGCTCCCGACTATCTTGAGGTTCTGGTATTCTGCTGGTATCTTCCACTGTGGAAACTAATGCAGAATGCCTATTCAGATATTCTGCCATTTATTTATTCCCCATTACTACTTCGCCAGCCTAATTTTTCAGCTGTCTTGCCTCTCTCTTACTGTATCCAAAAAAAACTCTTGCAATCTTCTTTCATATTATTCGCTAGCTTGCTCTCTTCTCCCCATTATTGTATTTTTTAATTGTCCTCTGCTGTTTTTTAAAGGCTTCCCAGTCCTCTGACTTTCCACTCATCTTAACGACATTGTATGCTTTCTCTTTTCTGTTCATGGATGTGGAAGATTCCTTTAGGGCTTGGACAGAGGTGAGAAGGGAGGTGATAGCTCAGGTTTTACAATTCCTGCGGTGGCGGGGAAGGTGCTGGGAGGGGAGGGTGGGTTGGTGGGGGCCATGGACCTGACAAGGGAGTAGTAGAGGGAATGGTCTTTATGGAAAACAGTTAGGGGTGGGGAGGAAAATATATCTTTGGTTGTAGGGTCCGTTTGTAGGTGGCTGAAATGGCTGAGGATGATGCAATGTCTGCAGAAATTAATAGGGTGGAAGGTGAGGACCAGGGGGATTCTGTCCACCACCAGAGATATATTTCCCTCCCCATCCCTATCTACTTTCCATAAAGACCATTCCTTCCGCTATTCCCTTGTCTGGTAAAACCCGTTCCATTGGAAAAGCTTCCTCCTTCCTCCTTCCCAAGTACCGGTACTAATGTCCCAGGAATTTGAACCTATTTCTGCCACACTGATATTTGAGCCACATTTTAAGTCTTATTGACCCTCTGCCAGTCTGGCTCAGTTAGTAATCCAGATATTATTGCCTTTTTAGGTTATGCTTTTTAATTTAGCCTGTCGCTGCTCTTATTCGCTCAGTAAACCCTCTTTCCCCTTTCCACCTGATAATTACACAGACCATGACAACTTGACCTTTTCCCTCCCAATCCAATTTCCTCTGCAGGCCAGATAGGATATCCTGAACCTGGGAACTAGCCAGCCAGTACAGCCTCCGGGACTCTCAATCCTGGGCAAAGAGGGCAGTATTCTTTGTCCCTATTCCTGATCACAACTATAATTCTCTTTTCTCCTCTGTCTTGAACGGCTTCCCAAACCATCATGTTATGGTCAGTTTGCTCATCCTCCCTGCAACCCCCAGTTCCAACCACTTAGAAAGTAAGAATCTCAAACCTGTTAGGCAAAGTCAAGGGCTGAGGCTTCTTTAGCCTCCTGGTTCTCTACTTGCCTCGCTCCCGTCCCTGACTACTGACCAAATCGAGGTAGTTAAACTAAAGGGTGTGACTCCTCATTCATAGTGTCCAGGTAACTCTCCCCCTTGCTGTTGTTGCAATTTTCGAACCTTATCAAACTCTGGGCCAGAGTTCCTCAAGGAGCCAACACTTGCTACAAATGTAATTACTATGAACTACAATGGGGTCTACCAGCTCCCACATCAGGCAGGTACAATGCATTGCCAGACCCTACATCTGTATTTTGTTTACTTGGTTCTTAATTTGATTTTTAAAAATTTCCTACTGGTCTTTTAGTTTGTAACCTGTAAATATTTCGCTATTTATGTTCAGTCTGAAAGTCACCGAAGGGCTTTTGCCCGAAACGTCGATTTTCCTGTTCCTCGGATGCTGCCTGACCTGCTGTGCTTTTCCAGCACCACTCTAGTCTAAACTGTGGTTTCCAGTATCTGCAGTCCTCACTTTTGTCTGGGAACTTATAATAGTCAAATTATTAGCTATTGCCAATCAATGAACTTGTGGTTTACCTGTGATGTCACTTTTTTGTATGAGCTTCTGATCCTGGCTTCAATTTATACTGATTAAGCAAGAATTTAGAAACTCTGAGCCAAAGAAAAAGTGAGCAAAAAGGCACCTCTTCCCTTCTGCACTGACATACAATGCTACCTATAAATTCCACAAACTATATACTCACTCAGGCTTTGTCTCACTCTAGATGTGATCTCTTCTTCCTGACTGTGCAAAGCTTACCGTACAGATAGTTATTAGTTTGCCTTAACAATAACATTGATGTATCCATATTATTTTAGATTTGCCTGTGTAAATATACTCAACATTATGATCAGTTATGACATTATTCAGTAACAGCTTAGGAGGGGCCAGTTTGTTTCAAGTAATGCAGCTGTCATTTGTACACATTTTTAAGGTGCATGATTATTTAAGTTTTCAATATTTCTATTGTGTGTCTTAATTGGAGTATAAGGAATTAAGTTTAACTGTATGATATATGAAATGAGACATTGTGAACCATTACAGTGTGTGATCTTAGCTGATGCTAATACTGGATGAATCAGAGCTCAGAATGAAAGCTGATGTAATGTATTTTAGGATTTATTTTTGCTTTTGATTACTATGGTGGTTAGCAATTAAATATTTTTCACTCAAGACGACCCATGCTATTTTAACAAAAGAACACCTGTTTATCAAACAAAAGAAACAGATGTTTCAAATTAGAACTAAAATATTAACTCCATTTCTGTCTCCATAGATGCTGCCAGATATGCTGAGTTTCTCCATTACTTTTGGTTTTTATTTATAAATAAAAACTACTGCACTACTGATATGCTGAAAGAAAACATGATGTATACTTTCAATGAAATGCAAGTGTAACATTTTGAGTTCTTCTAATACTGAACCATGACTGGACAATAGTTCTCTTCATCCATGCCACATAAAACTACATGGGCTAGAATTTATAGGACTCAAGGTTATAGATTTACTGAATAAAACTCTTCAATATAGAGAGAGGAAGTTTGTATGTGATCATAAACCAGAGTTGTTCATTCTGTAAAAGGAAAACCTGCGCCAACTTCCTTCTGATTTATGGAGTAGAGGAACTAGAAAGCTGGAAAGCTCAGCCTGAAGCTTCAGACCTGAATTTCCACAGCTGTAGGTAGCTACCGGTCCACTCTGTTTCTGAAATGAAACCACCATGTTTGGTTACACCCAGAAAAATTCCTTCTTCATCATTGCCAAAGGTAAAGAAATTCCACTATTTAAAGAAAATAACATCAATTTATTTTTTAACTCCAAAAGGGAACATTAAACAACAACTATTCACAACTCTAAGTGTCCCCCACCCTTTCTCTTAACTGCTTATTACTTGCCTCCAACTCTATAACCATACGCTGTTCTGATAAGACCCTTATGAAAATTACATGATCTTAATTTCAAAACCCCACAGTGGCTATCATCTTCGGTATCTGTCTTCTTCCAGATGAAGATCTCGCTGAGTCCCCTTCTTTCTTTTCATTGCAAATGTGTTTCATATGAAAAGGTACCTTTGATAGCGAGTGTTTGCTAATTTCATGGGTCTCTCTCAATGGAAGTTGTTCTGTCTGATTTTCAAAATGCCTGCATTTTTATATCCCCAACATCAGATCATCTCATTGGTTCGATGTTGACAAAACAATGATTCAAACTCGATTGGATTTTAGTATCCTGTGGCATAATTTAAACTGGTTAAATTTGAATTGTTGTCAAAACAGCAACCAACTCAGGTATCCATTTATTTGACAGCTAAATGTTACATTTTTTTCAATTTTCCTGTATACTCTGGGACTGCCATCTAGTCATATCACAGGTGCTTGTAATCTCTGAGTTCAGAACAGCATTCACTCTCTCTTGAAGGTACAATACACACTTTCAACTTCAAAATAATGGTAAGCAGAGGAAGAAAGTTCTTGCCCAACAATGGTATTAAAGCATGGTGCTGAGAGGAAGCATAAGATAGGTCTTTTGAGAGATTCAGAGAATTTTTGATATGATATTTTAGCTCATTATTTCCCAGAGCTAACTAGCTATTATTCCTGCAGGTGCAACTTATATAGAATTGGGAAATGTGATTTTTCAGATATAGAAACATTGAAAGCAAAGATGTGTACTCATTCTGTTCATGGACAGATTCTAAATAGAGATATGTAATGGAAGAGGAGAAAAAACATTAGCTGTTAAATGGGCTGATGAAAGGTTTTCAGTCTTCACTTCAATGTTGAAGCAGACCATGAACCCTTCGTGATGCTGTTTTGAATTCTAAGGCATTCTAAGACAGCAAACTGTCATGAGTACAACAATTCAGACTGAAGGTGGTGCAGTCTGATGAAAGATGGAGGATGTTCCAGGGAAATACCAGCCTACAGCAAATGTTTCTCCTGTATGCCAGTGACAAGCCCTGTAAAAGGAGATGAAGTTTTTGTTGATGAGGTGAAAACCTTTACAGCAACGGCAATCACAACTATGCCCAACTGCAACTCAATGACCGAGTAAAATCAAAGATGCACAGAAAACTGTCAAAACATGTGCACATATCAGAGAGTGCTGCATCAAAGAATCCAGGCTTCATGCCAGACATTCCTATCCTTCAAAAACAGCATTATAAACAAAGAAGACAATTGAGAATAATGGATGGTTTACTCATTTATGACAAGAGATTAGTCATTTCAAGAGGCCTGACACTATACATCAATGATTGGAACATTTAGGCATCTCAAATATCCAACCAGAGGAATGTATTCTAATTTATGGATTATGTTATGTTACTGCTTTAATAACTAATGCACCAAGGACCAAGATGATGTCAAATAACCAGCAGCCATGAGGAGTCCAAGCAGCAGCATGCTGGACTAAGGATATGTATAGAAATTGCTCTATAACTGCAAGTTATCAGTTTGTTTAGTTAACATAGTGGAGATTTTCAAATCAGTTGAATCTATGCTACATACCAACCCAGTATAAGAGTGGTAATTCCATATCAGAGAAAATAACACAAGAATAAGACAGCCAAGTCATTCAAAGAAATTACATCAAACTGCATTGCTTCTATGATTCATTGTCTGGAGACAACATAGTTGATGTCATTGTTTTCATCAAGACCATGGAAACGTATTGGGATGGAGCTCTTCGATCATAGAGTTAGAATATTTTGATGATGGTAGACCACTACTCCAGAAGATAGAAGTCAAACAACTGCAGGATTATGCTTCTGAAGCATTAATTACATCATAGAAGAAATGTTTGCAATTCATGGAATCCCAGATCTTGTAATTTCAGGCAATAGACCACAGTTTGCCAATGATTACATTAAAGTTTTACAGCATCATATGGATTTATCCATACTATCATTTCACCAAGAAACCCTCACATCTGCAGAAGTGAAAAACATTACTCAGAAAGAACCATGATATCAAACTTGTACTTATAAACTGTCATTCAATTCCACTCTAAAATGGCTTGCCTCTATGTGAAGTCTTCATGGAAAGCAGAGTGAGAACTCAACTTCCTACAATTGCACATACACTCATGCTGCATTTACATTATGATGACTTGAAGAACATGGGGGCAAAAAAAGATGAGCTGGAAATGTGTTGCTGGAAAAGCGCAGCAGGTCAGGCAGCATCCAGGGAACAGGAGAATCGACGTTTCGGGCATAAGCCCTTCTTCAGGCTTATGCCCGAAACGTCGATTCTCCTGTTCCCTGGATGCTGCCTGACCTGCTGCGCTTTTCCAGCAACACATTTCCAGCTCTGATCTCCAGCATCTGCAGACCTCACTTTCTCCTCAAAAAAAGATGAGTACCATTCTTGTCAGCTGTGCAAGTACGACAAAGATCACAAAATACTCAATCTACCAAAACCCCAAACGAGAGAGGCAGTTTGAACTGAAGACCATGCTCATTGTTGATGAGTGTTGAAACAGATACCACATGCACGTCAAATCTCATTCAAAACAGAAATGGTACTGTGCAAAATTACAAATGTGTGCTAGTTTCTATGCATTAAGCAGTCATAAGAGTCAAACAGACCAGTTTAAGTTGCTATTAGTTGAAGTATCCAGACAGCAATCTGATTGCTGAGCCAGAGTCATCTGTCAAATATCATTCTGCGCAGAGAAAGTCAAGATACCATATGAAGGACTCAACTTTCTAATGTCCTCCAAAGGAGCTAAGAACACATTCAAGTAGACAGGTGAAGCTGCCACAGTGGTTGCCCTTGTCAGAAAGAAATTGAAGTAATGGCTTTGGAGGGATATATAACAGGATAGGTCAAATATGAAAACTGGAGTGAAGACAGTGGTTAGGTCTGACTGTGTGATATTCTAATGAGTCAGTGGTTATCTTTAGGTGGGAATTTGAAGTTGAGGTCACAATCACACCAGCTGCAATCAAATTGAATGACCGAGCTTTATAGAGGGTTCTGAATGCCCTATTCCTGTTCCTAATTCATATGCTCATATGTACTACATCACAGGGTGTAATGCAATGTCACATGATATTGCTCTCTCTTAGAGCTTTGAGGCATGCTGTGGCCACAATAACATGTTTCTTAAATATTGTTAATTTTTGTTTTACTTAAACGTACACAGGAGTGTTTTTTTTTAGCAGCACCACAAGACCAAGAATATTCTATGAATTCCAACAAGAATACATTTTGAAGCATTGAAAGGAAGGTTTATTTAATTTTGTTTCCTCAATGTGTTATTGGGACATGGTATTTTTAATGCTCTTCATAGTTGCTGCTCAAAGTTACTGCTCAGGTCATTTTCACCTAATCCAGGATGCGTTTTCTGCCATATTGGAAAATCTATCAGTGATTTATTAAAATCATGCATGTATTATACCACCAACAAACTTATCTGTATCACAAACCAAGAATCATCTAGGATATTTGGCCCTGTGACTGCAGTGAGATAGTAATGCTTGCGATTCTTAAACTTGCATCCATACTCCAGTACACGATGGAATAATCTTTCTTCCAAAATAGCATGGATTATTTATCCATTCAAACTTTTGAATTGATTAATCTATCAAGTTAAAATGAGTTCTGCAATCAATTGTTTTTCATACAATGTCGCTGTGCTTTTCTTGAAAAACTAGTCAGTTGTTCAAATGCAACCTCTCCAGACAGCAGACTATCATAGCATGGGTCCAATCGTTGGGCTTCGTTAACAATCTGGGTCAACAACCTGAGAGCTGCATCACTGTTACTTCAAAGCCTGCTAAAATTGGTGTCGCTCTTATTTAAAGAAATTAGTTAGCTATAAATTTAGTTTAATAATAGTTCAGAATAATTTCAGACTGTGTTTGGATTAAAGAGAATGCTGATGCCAAGTTGTTCAGTATGTGACTGTTTTTATGTACTGCAAATCTAACAATTTATAAGATTCTCTGTTCGTTAAAGACAAGTATTCAGAGTTAGTTATTGATGTGTTAATAAATCTACACTAATTGTTTTCTTGCTAACCATTTAATTGATTATTCATGTCTACCAGAGCTTTCAGGTTTTTTTTGTACTTTGCTTGAGTCTTCCTTCAGGGATCATGCAATTTTTTATAGGCTTCATTAACCCTTTCACCCTTAAGTATTCCTTTCATTTCAATTATCTACTATGAATAATAGCTGTCTAATTTCAGGCCCATGAAAAATGCAGCAGTTTAATCAATGTGGTTTTAAATTTGGGCAATGTAATTTAAGTTTTGCAACCCAAGTTTAAGTATGTACAGCTGGGTCCAATTTCAATTGGGAGATGTAGTGTACAGTGCCTTGTGGAAAATCAGTGTCTATAATGAGATTGAATAAATATGGATGCTATTTGATAATGATAACAGTTATACAGATCAATTTTACCTGCAGGAGCAGGACAACACAATTAATCATCTGTTGGGTTCCTCTTAACTTGCAAGTGCATATGTTGAAAGTGTTGAAGCTTGTGTAAATATTGTGGAGAGGGGAGAAAGAGATTTCTTGGACATGCTTTTGCACCCATGTTTCACAAAAAAAATGTTGCTATAGTTGTTGGTCCCATAATAATAGTTCATTTCTTGCTTAAAAATTTGAACAAAATTAGTATCTTCATACTATTTAAGCTTTTACTCTTGAGCCTGACTAATGATGGCTGAAACCTGATCAATAAATTCAAGGACTGATAGGTACAAAAAAACATAAAAGATCTAATTCAGTGACATTGAATAAAGTTGGTTGGGAATAAAAAACAATCTGACTGACAGAGTTCCCAATGGCTAATGCCACTGTCTGTGGATTTTCTGATTTATTATCAGAGATTTGCATAGCTCCGGGTTTGAATTAACACAATCACGCAATGTTCACATTTTCATCACTGTGCAGGTTTAGCTCCCAAGCTGATGTGTGGAAGTAGCTCACAGATTGAATTGTAACACATTGCAAACACCATCAAAGACTGATTGATTTTTTTCAGCAACCTTTTTAGCAGCCTTGTAATCTGTTACATTTTTAATTAAATTGACTGTGAATCTAGCAAAGGTGTTAGTATGAACAAACTAGCACCAAATGAAGTTCTTCTTACGCTTGTCAAGCCAATTTATATCAAAAAGACAGAAAAGTATAGAAGATGCACATGCAGAGAGAGCATATGAGGTATTTAGTTTTTTTTAACTAAAACTAAATTTAATGAGTTTTTAAAATATTTATAGGAGTGAGAGTGAAAGCATTCACAGTAAACCAGAAGCTGCATTACAACATTAAACATGTCGATGATAAGGATATTAAATGTAATCTGTATAGAGTAACCTTGCCTAATCTATAGATTGTGGTAACAAAATCAATAGTATATCTAGCAATGATAGCATATGCGTTAAGTACTTTATCAGCACTGGATATTGTCATAGAAATCATAGAATCACAGTGTGGAAACTGGCCATTTGGCCCAACAAGTCCACACCGACTCTCCAAAGAGTAACCCACCAGACCCATTTCCCTTATCCTATTACTATACATTTACCCCTGACTGAAGTACCTAACTCACACATCCCTGAACACTATGAGCAACTTAGCATGGTCAATTCACCTAACATTCACATATTTGGATTGTGGGAGGAAACCAGAGCACCCAACAGTCATTTTAGCAGGTTTTGAAGTAACAGTGATTGTGGGAGGAAACCAGAGCACCCGGAGGAGACCCACGCAGACACAGGGAGAATGTGCAAACTCCACACAAACAGTCGCTCGAGGCTGGAATCAAACCCAGGTCCTTGGTGCTGTGAGGCAGCAGTGCTAACCACAGACCCACCATGGATATTATGGCTAAGTCAATTACAGCATTTAAAGAAGAAAGTATGTACAGCACCAAAAACCGTGCATGCAAACTGGTCCATGTTCCACCTGAGCCTCATCCCTGTCATAGAATCATTAAAGCTGAAAATGTGTTGCTGGAAAAGCGCAGCAGGTCAGGCATGCATCCAAGGAACAGGAGAATCAACGTTTCGGGCATAAGCCCTTCTTCAGGAAACGTCGATTCTCCTGTTCCTTGGATGCTGCCTGACCTGCTGCGCTTTTCCAGCAACACATTTTCAGCTCTGATCTCCAGCATCTGCAGTCCTCACTTTCTCCTCATAGATTCATTAAATACCTACAGTGAAGCAAGAGGCTATTTAGCCCATTGAGTCTGCACTGACCCTTTGATGAGCATACCCTTAGACCCACACCCCTACCCTATATCCTCATTAGCTGAACCAATTAACACATTTTCAATATCTTTTATCCTCACATGCTTATCTATCTTTCTCTTAATGCATCTGTTATTCAACTCAACAATTCTGTATGTGAAGGACTTCCAATTTCTCACCACTTCTTAAGGAAAGAAGAGTCAACTGAAATCCCTAATAGGTTTGTTGGAAACTTTTACATTAATGGTCCTGAATTTTGGTCTTAATTGCTGATGTAAACATCTCTTCTATCCCAACCCTATCAAATCCTGATTACCAACATCTGAAAACTAATGTTGAAATTGCAAGAGCTGACTTACAGACAAGCCAAGCAACAGCCTGACATAGTCATGCTGACTTAATTATACCTTACAAAATATGGCCCAGATACCAACGCCCTTGAGTATATCTTATTCCACTAACAGGACAGACCCAGCAGAGATGGTGGCATAGTGGTGTGTAGTCAGGAGGGAGTTGCCTGGGATCTTCAACATTGACCCTGGACCCTTGAAGTCACATGGCATCAGATTAAACAAGGAAACCATTTGCAAGTTACCATGTACTGTGCACCCCTTTCAACTGAGAGCTATGTGTTGAACACCACTTGGTGCAAGCACTAAGGATAGTAATGTACTCTGAATGGGGATTTCAAAGTATGTCACCAACAGTAACAATACTGACCAAATGGTCAAGTCCTAAAGGATGTAGCTTCTAGACCAGGTCCACAGAACGTGGAGGCGGAACCAACAAAAAGGACAAGCATACTTGACCTTATCCTCACCAATGTGCCTGTTGAGGATGCATTTGTCCATGATTGCATTGATCTGATTGCTTTGTGATAAGCATGTGAGGTTGAGGCTCATGTGCATCATAGACTAGTTAGAATTGCACAAACCGTGTGGGGCTGAAATAACTGCACAGAGGCTGGTACCTTGACACCAAGCCACTGTTTATTTACTTGGATTCTGACCAATCAGTGTTCAGAGCCAGTCCCTAGAATGAGGAGACTCTCTGACGCTCCTTTTTTTTATTAAACAATACACAGTTTACAAAACAATTAACAGCTGTTTAGAAACAGCAATTTTACAAGGGAGAGGAGCAGCAAAGCCAGGCCCCAAACCCAACCGTTCAGCCAGTTTTCAGGGAAATGAGGACAAATCTCAAATCCCATTCTCCTGTTTTTTTTATTTTATTAAACAATTACAAAACAGTTTACAAAAAACAATTAACATTAACAGCTGTATACAAAGAAACAGCAATTTTACAAGGGAAAGGAGCAGCAAAGCCAGGCCCTCAAACCCTACCGTTGAACCAGTTTAAAGGGAAATGAGGTCAAACCTCCTCTCCTGTTTATATCTGTCAGCCAGGACTTCCTGATTGACCCAGGTTAACAGTCTGAATCAAAGAGCGCATAGACAATGAGATCCACCTGCCCTCGCTCCAATTACTACAGGGTCCAAAGTCCTGTCTTCATGTGGAGGATAATCTCCACCATATTGTACAACATTACCACCATGGTAAATGGGTCAAATTTCAAACACATTTGGCACTGCAAAACTGGGCACCGATGATGCACTATGGGCCATCAGCAACATCAGAATTATACTTACTCCATTATAAGTTGCAACCTCATGATCCAGAAAATCCCCAATGCAACCATTACAGTCAAGCCAGGGAATCAAACCTGGTTCAAAAAATATAGCAGGAGGGTTTGCAAAGATGAACACCAGGCACGTTTAAAAATGACGGTCATGCTAGTGAAGCTACAAAACAGAACTACCTTTGTGCCAAATAGCATAAGCAGCAAACGATAGACAGAGCTATGCAATGCCAGAGCCAACTGATCTTCAGAATTAAGATCTGCAGTCCTGCCACATCTTGTCTTGAATTGTCATGGATAATTCAATTTGTTTCAATGGTGGCGAAGCTCCACAAATATGCCTATCATCAATGATAGGGGAGCGCAGCACATCAGTGCAAAAGATAAGGCAGAAGCAATTGCAACAGCCTTCAGCCAGAGGTGCCAAGTGGATGATCCATCTCAGTCTCCTCCAGAGACCCACAACTTCTTGGATGCCATCTTCAGCCAATTCAATTCACTCCACTTGATATTAAGAAATGTCTGGAGTCAGTGGATACTGTAACGCCAATGAATTTTGGCAAATTCCAGCACTAATACTGAAGACCTATGCTGCAGAGCTGAGCCCTCCCCTGGCCAGGGTGTTCATGTAAAGCTACAATGCTGGCATATACTCAGTAATGTAGAAAATTGACTAGGTATATCCTATACACAATAAACACCAATAACATGATGGTAGGAATCATAAACAAATACCAAGCAACATTTGCTTAATGATAAACTGCTCTTTGATGCACAGTTTGTATTCTGACAGGGCCACTCAGCTCCTGACTGCATTACAGCCTTGGTTCAAACACAGAGCCTATGGGATCCAAAGCAAGTTGGCAAAGTGGATCAAAAATTGGCTTGCAAATAGTAGACATAGAGTCATAAACCACAGAAAAAGACTCCTTGATCCAACTCATCCATGCTGACCAGGTTCCCTAAACAGAACTAGACCCATTTGGCCCATGTCACTAAACCTTTCCTATTCATGTACCTGTGCAAATGTCTTTTAAATGTTGTAATTGTATTTCCCTCTATCTCTTCCTCTGACAGTTCATTCCATAGGTGCACCACCCTCGTATGAAAATGTTACCACTCAGGTCCCTTTTAAATCTTTCCCCACTCCCCTCACTTTAAGCTGTCTAGTTTTGGACTCCTCTGCCCTGGGAAAAGACCTTGGCTATTCCTCTCATGATTTTATAAACCTCTATAAGGTCACCCCTCAATCTCAGCCGAACCAATCTCTCCTTATAACTTAATTCCCCCCTCCCCCCACCCAGTTTCAGTAACATCCTTATAGATCTTTTCTGCACCCTTTCCAATTTAATAATATCCTTCCTACAGCAGGGGGACCTCACCCACATCTTGTACAGCTGCCACATGACATCCCAACTGAGGTGGTTTTTATGATTGGAAGCCTGTGACCAGCAGTGTACCACAGGAATGAGTCTAAGACACTTGCTGTTTCTACATGTGAATGTAAAAGGTACAATCAGTAAGTTTGTAGATGACACGAAATTTGGTGGTGTTGTTGATGGTGAGGCAGATGGTCTCAGGCTGCAGACTGATATTGATCGGCTTGGGCAGAGCAATGGCAGATGGGATCTAATCTTGATCAAAGCAACATAATGCACTTTGTGAGGCCTCCTAAAGAAAGGGCATATGCAATGAATAGTTGGTACAGAAGGAGTACTTGGGAACAAAAGGACCTTGGTGTACAAGTGCATAGATCCCTGAAGATGTCAGTACAAGTAGACAGAGTAGTCAAGAAGGCAATCGGATGCTTGCCTTCTTTAGCTCGGATGTAGAATATAGGAGCAAAGAAGTCTTATTACAATTTTATAAAACATTAGTTAGGCCACAGATTGAATACTGTGTGCAGTTCTGGTTGCCAAACTATCGGAAGGAGATGAGGAGATCACCTGGATGTTGCCTGTGATGGAAAGTCTCAGCTGTAGGGAGACTTTATAGGGTGGGTTAGGTTTCCTTGCACCAGAAGATGTTGAGGTGGGGGGGGGGGGGGTGGTTGGAATCTGATGAAGGCACACAAAATTATGAGAGGTATAGACAGAGTAGATTATGAGAACATCTTCACAATGACAGATGTGTCTAAGACCACAGGACACAAATTTAAGGTGACAAGTAAGTGGTTTAGAAGAGTACTGAGAAAATGTTTTTCAGCCCGAAGGTGGTAGAAATATGGATCATGTTGCCTGAGACAGTAGTGTTTGTTGATTGGCAGACGCATGGTTGACCAAAGGATCTGTTTCAGTGCTGTATGACTCTGTGATGGATGAAAGTCTTGAATTCCAGAGGTGAGGAAAAAGTGATTGCCCTTGATATCAAGACTTCATTTGACTTGATTTGCATTAAGAAATCCTAACAAAAATAGAGACTGTGGGAATTGGCAAGGAAAGGTCTCTTCTTTTGGAGGTAATACCTGTCACAATGGAAGACAGTTTGCTATCTAAGTTCCATGACATCTCTGCAGGAGTTCCTGAAGGTAATCAAAGACATCATTCATCATTTGTCAATGCTTGCACAATGTTCATCACTATTCACAATTCCTTAGACACTAAATCAGTCCATATCCAAATCCAGCAATGATTTGGAGATGGCGGTGTTGGACTGGGGTGAACAAAGTAAAACAATCACACAACACCAGTTTATAGTCCAACAGGTTTATTTGGAAGCACTAGCTTTCGGAGCACTGCTCCTTCATCACCTGGTTGTGGACAATAAGATTGTAAGACATAGAATGCATAGCAAAAGTTTACAGTGTAATGTAACTGAAATTATAAATTGAAAAAGACCTGGATTGTTTGTTAAGTCTCTCATCTTGTAGAATGACCATGTTGGTTTCAATTCTTTCATATGTAAATCACATTTAAAAGTTACATTCTCAAGTGAACTTTAACAATCGATGTCATGTCAGCCTAGATAATGTATTGAAGGTTAACAGCTGCCTGTGTGAGGCTGCCTGTGCCACAATGGTCAGACTGATTCTAATCTAAAAAATTTCAATATATAATTACAGTTACATCACACTGTAAACTTTTGCTATAAATTCTGTCTTACAATCTTATTGTCCACAACCACCTGATGAAGGAGCAGCACTCAAAAAGCTAGTGCTTCCAAATAAACCTGTTGGACTATAACCTAATGTTTTGTGATTTTTAACCAAATCCAGCAAGACCAAATTGTTAAAAGAGTGCAGAAAAGATTTACAAGGGTGTTGCTGGGTTTGGAAGCTTTGAGCTATAGGGAGAGGCTGAATAGCTGGAGCTATCTTTCCTGGAGTGTTTGAGATTGAAGGGTCACCTTATAGAGATTTATAAAATCACGAGAGGCTTAGGAGTCCTGCAGTGAGTGACTCACTACCTGACTTCCCAAAGCCTGTCTACCATCAACAAGGCACATCAGGAGTTTGTTGGAACGCCTCTGAATCACCTGGATAGGTGCAGCTTCAGCAACATTCAAGAAGCTTGACACCATCCAGGACAAAGCAGCTCACTTGTTTGGTGGCATATCCACAAACATTTACTCCCTTCACAACCAATGCTCAGCAGCAGCAGTATGTATTACCTACAAGCTACACAGCAAAAATTCACCCAGACTCCTTTCAAACTCACAACCACTACTATCTAGATGGACAAAAGCAACAGATATACCAGAATCCACCACTTGCAAGACCCCCTTCAAACTAATCACCATCCTGACTTGGAAATGTACTGTTGTTCCTTAAGTGCTGCCAGATCAAAATCCCGGAGCTCTCTCCCTAATAACATTGTGGATCCAGCTGTACCAAATGAACTGCAGCGGTTCAAGAAAACAGCTCACAGGGCAAATAGGGATGGGCAATAAATACTGACTCAGCCAACGAAGCCCAAATCCCATAAATACATTTTATAAAATCGTTTCAGTTGCATGGCTCTGTAAGAGGCTAACATATAATGGTTTTGATTTGGAGTATAAGATTGTAAGACACAGAATTTATGCAAAAGTTTACAAGTGAGATGATATCTTGAAAAAGACCTGGATTGTTAGTTAAGTCTCTCATCTTTTAGAATGACCATGTTGGTTTCAGTTCTTTCATGTGTAAATCCCAGAAGTTTTTTTAAAAGTTACTTTCTTAAGTGAATTTTAACAATAGGTTAACTTTAACAACAACTTTAGAAATAGAATCAGTCTGAACATTGGGGCACAGACAGCCTCACACCGGGCACCTCACACCTTCAATGCATTATCTGAGAAGACATAGCACCTATTGTTAAAGTTCATTTGAGAATATAACTTTTAAAAAAAAGTTCTGGGATTTACATATGAAAGAACTGAAACCAACATGGTCATTCTAAAAGATGAGAGACTTAACAAACAATCCAGGTCTTTTTCAAAATATAATTTCAGTCGCATCATGCTGTAAACATTTGCTATAAATTCTGTGTCTTACGATTTGACACTCCACAACCACATAATGAAGGAGCAGTGCTCTGAAAGCTAGTGCTTCCAAATAAACCTATTGGACTATAACGTGATGTTGTGTGGTTTTTAACTTTATACTGTGGTTTAGCTGTGACCTCACAAGTCTACAAAAGCATGTCTAGGGTGTTGGCCTTTTCTTTATAGAAGTGCATGAATGTTTTTTTATAAAATACTTGTTGCTAGCTTATACCTGTTGTCCACTACTTACTTATATACTGTGTTTTCAAGAAATTAATGCTTTCCTTACGTGTTATGGCTTTAAGATTAAAGAAGCTATGATGATTATGGGGCTATTGGTGAAATGAATTCTTCTAATTCTGCTTCTTTGAGAGTCAAAAATCCCCTGTAAGTCAGCACAGATATAGAAGGCGTTGGTACAAATCGATTTCCTCATCTAATAATTAGTGAGACTGAGAAAGCCCAAGAAAAGGACAAGGTCATCCGTAAGAATCAAAAAGTAGCCCTGAAGAAATCTCAAGAGGAACCTGCAATGGATCATGTTTTTCACTCTGGCATGTGGAACCCTTCACCCTAAGTAAGTTGTGCAACTTTAGGTGAATGTGACCACCATTGAAGAATTAAAAATAATCAGGGCGGCACGGTGGCTCAGCGGTGTATCCCCCGCACAGAGGGTGGTACGTGTATGGAATGAGCTGCCAGAGGATGTGGTGGAGGCTGGTACAATTGCAACATTTAAGAGGTATTTGGATGGGTATATGACTGTCTGTGTGACTGTCTCGGTGTGATGTTCCTGTTCCGGTGTGATGTTCCTGTCCCGGTGTGATGTCCCTGTGACTGTCGGGTGACTGTCTGTGTGGAGTTTGTACATTCTCCCTGTGTCTGTGTGGGTTTCCTCTGGGTGTTCTGGTTTCCTCCCACAGTCCAAAGATGTGCAGGTCAGGTGAATTGGCAATGCTTAATTACCCGTAGTGTTAGTGGCATTAGTCAGAGGGAAATGGGTCTGGGTGGGTTACTCTTCAAAGGGTCGGTGTGGATTTGTTGGGCCGAAGGACCTGTTTCCACACTGTAGGGAATCTAATCTAATGCTAAATGTATGCAATGATTATAGACCCCTACAGCATGGAGACAGGCGCTTTGCCACAAATTGGTCCACGCCAACCAAAATGTCCACCCATGCTAACCCAGTTTCCCTGCTCTTGGCTTATCCTTCTAATTTTTTCCTATCCATGTATTTGGTTAAATGCCTTTTAAATGTTGTTAATGTACCCACCTCAACCACTTCCGCTGGCAGCTCATTCTCCAATAATAACAAGTGAAAGTCTCACAGAGGGGAGCTCACAGTGCTTGTTTGATATTTGTGGTAGATTTAAAGTTTAATTTTTGTGTGACAAGCCTAAATTGCACCAATGAGAAAATGGCATTATATTGCAGCCCAGCTAATTGCATGTCACATTCTAATTAGAAAATATTATGATATTTATCAGATTTTATTAGTCATAAACTTTAAAAGGTTCAACAAGTTGATGTTTCAGATTGGAATTATGTAATTCTAAATGAATTTGTACGTAAAGATGGAGGTAAGGTAAAGCTAGAAATACACAACAGATCTAATACAATCTATGGAGAGAGAAATAGAATTATGAAGGGAAATTTGCCAGAATTTTCAGGTTTTGCCTAATGTTTGAAATCAATGATTTCAATGTCCTATCCTGATGAAAGATCATTGAGCTGAAATGTTTGTGATTTCTGTCTCCATAAATGCTGCCAGACCTATGTTTTTCCAGTGTTTTTGTTTATATTGTGTACAGGGACAATTTACAGGAACATATAGCTATGTCTCAGTGGCATTTACCAAAGTGAGATGAAAATACAGAGCAGTTATATACGCAATAAACCTATAATTATACAACTAAATAAAGCAAAACAAGTCTAATCTGTGGAAAAGAAAGGAGTTAAACATTAATTAGAAATTAGGGTAAATATCATCATAGAATCTCTACAGCATGGAAGCAGGCCATTTGGCCCATCAAATTAACACCGACCTTCTGAAGAGCATCCAGCCCCGATCTCCTAACCTTGTACTGCATTTCCAACTAATCCACCTAGCCTACACAACCCTGGACACTATGGACAATTTAGCATGGCCACTCTCCCTAACCCGCATATCTTTGGACAGTGGGAGGAAACTGGAGTACCTGGGGGAAATCTACACTGACATGGGGAGAATGTGCAAACTCCACATAGTCTCCTGAGGCTGAAATCAAACCTGGGTTGAAACTTTATTGCTGGAACAGCACAGCAGGTCAGGCAGCATCCAGGGAACAGGAGATTCGACGTTTCAGGCACAGGCCCTTCTTCAGGAAGGGCCCTCATTCCTGAAGAAGGGCCTGTGCCCGAAACGTCGAATCTCCTGTTCCCTGGATGCTGCCTGACCTGCTGTGCTGTTCCAGCAATAAAGTTTCAACTTTGATCTCCAGCATCTGCAGACCTCACTTTCTCCTTGAAATCAAACCTGGGTCCCTGCCACCGTGAGGCAGCAGTGCCATCTGTCGCCCTATAGTTTACAAAAGAGAGTAGAAATGTGGTAGAAGCGGGAGTACATTTTTGAATGTGGGAAGTAGTGCAAAGAGGGAAAGGGGTTTAAAGAAATGAGTTCATGGCTATGTATGGACATCTTGAACAAAAACTCTAACATCAGTCATGGATCAGATATAGAAATGTAGAAGGTGCAAGTTGAAATGTGGGGCAAAGGTGGTTGCAATAGGATGGAGCAAGCTTATGTATGTATCTGTAAATTATGTTAAACATCAGTGGCATAGAAGTTGACAAATAAGTTGTTTGCTTCCTGTCAATGTAGTTGCTGATGTGAATTCCTTCACAAATTCAAATGATTAAGCACTTCGTAGTGTCATTTGTCTCCTATAAGCTAATGATGCAAGACAGTTCAGCCTATCCCATACTAGAAGCAGAGTTAATGCAGCAAATCATGCAATACATATAGTTTTGTAGCCACAGATGAAAACAATGCACCTAGTGTTTCTTCTGACTTAGCATAATGGCAAGGGCATAATGGGCAAGGGTTAGGGTGCAGAGAGACACAGACCTATAAGCTATACCATTAATCATCCTCCTTGCCACCAAATGTTTATTTTTGGCTGGAGCTGCTTTACCCACTGGGTAAGAGGGCTCCACCAACAGCAGAAACATTTGCCAGAAACATTGAAAGTCATGAGTAAAATATGTAAATTTGAGTCCTACAAGTACTATAGGTTTCTGTTCCAGTGCTTCAAAAGCCTCATGTTGAACTTGTAGCACTAACGAGCAAGGATAACCAAAGCAAAATCAGATTTTTGGATATAAACTTGAAAGAATTCAAAACAAGTAAACTCCCAGGAATAAAACATTTTAATTCCACCCTTAATTCCATAATCAATCCCACTTTCAGATTACCATACAAACTCCACACAGACTTTATCCCATTGTCTACATGGGTTTCCTCCCATAGTCCAAAGATGTGCAGGTTAGGTGGATTGGCCATGCTAAATATAGTGTCTAGGGATGTGCAAGCTAGGCAGATTTGCCAAGGGAAATGCAAGGTTACAGGAATAGGATTGGGGGAGGGGGGGGGGGGGGGGTGCATTGGTCTTGGTGGGATTCTATTCAGAGGGTCAGTGTGAACTCGATGGGGTGAATGGCCTGCTTCCACACTGTAGGGATTCTATGATTTTAATATCATAGTGCTCAGAGAGGCTGAAAGAAATTTGAGAGGTATGGATGATTGAGAATGCCATTTGTTTATGATCCGAGGTGTTGACAATACTGGACAAGTCAGATCTCAACATGAACCCAAGCTTGATAAGTTTAATTTTTGCATGTTGGTAATCCCAACAAAATATAATTTTCTCTTAACTCATTAGTTTTTTTTAACTATGTGTAGTTTTCCTTCTGAGTCTGCTGGGAATTTTTATGACTTATTCCAATACTACTTGTCTGCTGGCTTAAATCTCTCTTTTCAGTTCCAATAACTTGGAGACTTCTTTACAAACTCTCACACATTGGAGACTTTAGACACTGATATTATTCTGTTAGGAAGAACCCTGTCCTCAACTGGAGTTAAAACTAAACTGATGGCCCTGGGCTGGTTTCCTTTCCTGTCCTGTCAAACAGGTATCCCGCTGGGCACTTGACTGAATCACCCGTTTTCTTGGAAATTATTCATCTGATAGTATTACAAATTGTTTTTTGTCCTTTTGTTTTTATTTTAAAATCTAAATTCCAAACATGATGCAAGTATATTGTATGCATTTATCACACATTGCACACTGGGAAGTACTGGTTGATTGGAAACTGGCTAACATTGGCCAGAATTTACAAAAGGGATAAACTGTAGACCCATTTGTCATATTGTAATCCCATGGAAAATAGTTTAATTGATTTAGAGGAGTAAACTTACAGACGATGTACTCTGTGGTACCCTAGCAGAAAATAGCCTCCATAGAGTCAGAAGAATAATGTTTACCTGACCAAGGTCCTTGATATATCTAATCAATAGAAAGTAGAACTCAATAAAACAACACAATGCTGCTCTACATTATCTAAAGTTTAAAAGGCTATGATCAAATGATATAATGATTCCACCATTTCATGAGAATTGTTCTGATTACTGAGCCACAAAAGAGGTATTTTGAGTACTGGGGACAATGCAAAGATAAATCACAAAGCTCTCTGATCTTGAGTCATGAGAAAAGGTGGGAGAAACTTGGTCTTGTCAGCTTTGGAAGGAGTCAGCTGATGGCCGATTGTTTGGAGGTATCTAAGAATGTAAATGTTATGAAAAATTGCTTCAAATTAAATTGAAAGTTAGACAAGATCACATGTTCAAATTTATTGTAAAGAGAAAAGAATTTGGCTTACATATTGGAAGTGTGCTCAATTCTTAGATGGACTTCCAGAAAAATGTTGTGGTAGCAAGAATCTTGGCATATGTATAAAAGATAGAGAGCTACGTTATATGGCAAATGGACTATAAGTCCTTTCTGCATAGACTGTCAGAGAAAGAACAGTTAAAATTCACACTGCAGCATGTGCTATAGAGAGCTAAAACATCAATAAAAACTATGCTGAAAAAACACAGTTGGTCTCTCGATACCTGCAAGATAATGAATGGGCTCAGGTTTTAGATGATTAATCTGGAAATTTCTAACTTTAATCCCTTAAATGAAATAGATTAAGTCACTTGTTGACTCTTTGCTGCTTGTGATAATATTAGTAAGCACATTCATGAAATTAAAACAGATATATTTGACTTTACCTTAATTCCAATTGCAGTTGTCATCTATATTTTTGCAGATATCAGTGTCATAGTTGAGAGTTGTGCAACAAAAAGATATGCCTGGTATTACTGAAGGTCTATATTTGTAAAACTATATCATTTATTATATGTGATGGACTTCAAGTACAAATTTACTGGAAAAGTGAAAGACCTCTTGCTTTAGTTTGGGAAGGTTTGTTTGGAAAATTATGTTGCATAGTGCAAAAGCTGTGAATTATTGGGTAAGCACAGCTTTGTCTCATGCAGAGATTTTAAGATCCTATAATTGGCAACTTTGAGATTTCTGATTTTGCAGATTGATGATAATTATTACATTTTTAAACATTTTAAACATGGACTTTTTAAGGCCTAGGAACAGTACTTGCAGCAATTCATTGCTCTCTGATTTGAACAATTTCAGTGGCAGGTGTAAATCTGACAGATCTGTGCACAGAATGGAACGGTGGAAATCAAAGCAAAAAGAACTTTGTAATTTTTTTTATTCAAGGAGCAAACCCAGATGTTGATTCAGTAATATTGCAATAAAATAACTATGAAGTAATACAAAAGATAACGTTCAGGAGTGTGATTCTGAATAGATCTAACGTCTGTAGTGACACGTCAAACAGCAAGGATGACAGCAAAGCTTTGAAAAGGCTGCTGCTTTCAAATCAAACATGGTTATTTGTTGCTGCAATGAGCATAAGCAGTGGAAGAGCAACAGTGGAATTGACTACTTATACCTCTGGTGACTGGGGTCTCAGATCACAGCCCATCGAAGGTAACTCTCCTGAATCATCTTGCATATTTGCAGGAGGCCAGCAATTTCAATAATCCTTATTCCCACTATCTGCACATCCACCTTTTTGTTTCTGTAGTAGCTACAGATTAGAATGAGGAAGAGTGCTGAACATTGAGGACATTGAACAGTTTACAGGCTGCAGAATCTAAGGCAATCTGTCTCAATTGGTTTTGTGGCACCAACATAGACACTGGATAAGTGACGAGTGAACACTTTTGGCACATTGTCATTCTTAGAGAGGATAGCAGATGCCTCAACTACAAAGCAAATTTTTCTCTCCAGGGCTGTACTAGCTTCCCTCCCCTCAAAAGCAGCCCCCTTCACACTTACTCAAGTCCAGGCACCAATGGAAACAAGCCGATCTCTCTTGTTATGATTCCTGTATAGCGTAGGTGGAAACTCTGTGAGAAACAGGAGGTTTGCACTTGTACTATACAAACAGGAGTGTGAAGAAGTGGGAATTAGCGGATCAGCAGCTGAAAAGCAGAGTAGAGAGGCCAGTTCATGCTGATTATGTTCAGCAAAATCTGACACACTAGCTGCGCCTGGAAACATTATCAGTTGGCATGTATGTTAGAACCCAACTTCCATGTTCGCGTAGAATTAATTAATTCTCACTTACCTGCCAAGTCCTTTACATTCAGGCTCACAGTATTAGGGCTGAATTCCTGTTTAGGCCAAATCCATCTTTCCCCTTCTCTCAGAAGAATTCAACTGCTTCTCACAACATGGCATTGCATATTGATGAATCGGTTCTAAGTGAAGTAGGTGGTCTTTCTGTTTTTGCTGAGAACTGGTTCCCTTTATTATTGTTGTACATACATTAGTAAACTAATTGTTTGTAGTTGCTGTGCAAAATTAGGACCATAAAGATCCTGCTGTTCTACTGTAACAGAATTAATATTCATACATATATTACATAGTTCAGAATTAATTAGTGTAACGCAAAATGAATCTGTCATGGTTTATTTTGGAGGATGATCTTCTATGCTGATTAAACGATACAGTAGATATACTCAATGAATTGATAGAATTAGTTAGATAAAGAAATGAACATTGACAGTGATGTGACAGTGTGTCATTATTATAGACATTATACTGGATTTCATATTGAAAAAGATTAAGCTTGTAATAATAATGGATTACTATTTAATATGATAAGTTGACCTACCCTATTCTTGACAATCAAGGTTTTCTGATTTTTAAATTTTTTTGGACCAAATTTAGGTCAAATAATTTGGATAGAATCAGCTGTATGGTATCTAAGGTATTTTTTGAGCGGATCAGAAGTAAAAATAGAATGTCTTGATAATGAAGGCACTTAAGGTATAATTAACAAAATAATTTTACAAGGAACAAATACAATAATTTGTGTAATTAATAAACACCTTTGTCCTTGCAAAATGCAGTGTTAATGTGCTATTTTGATCAGCTGTCTTTCTGGTAATGGCTGAAAATGCTCGGTATAATGGCGCTATCCATTGGAAATCCGAACACGGAGATGAACTGTGTGCATTACATGAGAGTTAGTTTGCTGTTAATTTGGAAAGCAATAACTAGTTTTAATAAGCTTTAAAAATCAGAAATTTTATCCATCAAACATGTCTGAATTGTCATTCTTGCAATTCTTATATATTTTATTCGGTGCAATTGTTATCTGTTACCTCGAGGAACAGAAGAAATAAGACTGCATATGGATAAAGATGCATTTTAGTCCTCAATGGCACACTAATATTTTCTACACATTATTATAGACTTGATTAAAGCTTGCATGAAACTTTGTTTCATGACATTGCTTTAGAATTTTCTTTTAAGTTTTATATTTTGTGTGTTAACACATCTATCCAATTTCTTACATTCAAAACCTTATACATATTTTAATCAAGTTATTCACCGACATGTTCTGACATAACTCTGGAGCAGGTCGTACTTAAACCCAAGCTTTCTGGCCCAGAAGTAAGGACACTTCTACTGTACCACAGGAGCCACCTAAGTACAAATCAGACCAGGGTTTGCTTGGCTTCCGTGATCAGATAAGATTGGGTGTTTTCAAACTAGTATGGCCTGAGGCTCCAAAACCTTATAATGTTACAGTTTTTGCTCCAGTCATAATTTATTTCATCTTATTCCATACACATGAAAACTTTATTCAGGAAGGTCACAAACTTTCCAAACTAATCTTAGGAAAATAAGCAACTTGCAGAGTGAATAGAATTTAGCATTTTTTTTCTGCAGAACATTCTAGATTTGACATAAATGTATCTGAGACCTCATCTTTATGCTATATTACATCCAGTTAATAGGACATTTGCAAAAGTTCATAATGTTGTCTTGCAGAATGAACAAGTCTGTTTATTGTGCACTGGTTAACTCTACATGCTTACCATCAAATAATTCATAATTGAATCTATTTTAGTTAGGTTAGGTCAGAAAGGTATAATAAAGATGTAACTGTATCATTTGTTCACCATATCCCAATCTGCTAATGCTTTAAAATTTTAAAAAAGTGTCAACTCTTATATGCGCTGTCTTTGTCGAATTACCACCACTATTATGTTAAACTGAAATCGTGATGATCTCACTGAGGACTTGATCTCTGTTGGAGTGTTAAAGGATGTTATAAGTGGATGCAATGTTTCAGTCTACTGTTTTGGAAGATGCACTGAAGGATCAAATAATTTCTGCCTGTATGTTATCTTTGGATCACAAACTGGCATTATGAAAGATTTATGAACATATTATTCATGTTAAATTTAATTTTACCTCAATCCTACTTTCCCATCTTACCCCAATAATTTATGACTGCTTTGTTAGTCATGTACATTAGTTACATAGCTGGGAACAACATCACCTGCAAATTCCCTGCCAAATCATTTGATGTCTTTACTTTGAAATCTATTATTGTGCCTTCACAGTTGCTTGTTCAAAATCCTTGAACTCCCTCTCTAACAGCATTGTGGATATACTACCAAATGGACTCTTGAGGTTCAAAAAGATAGCTCACCACTATCCTCTCAGGGGCAAGTAGGGATGTGCAATAAATACTGACCCAGCCAGTGTTGCCCATATCCCATGATAGAATTTAAAAAATCAAGAATCTGTCCAACTCTGCCCTTAAAATATCACTGACTCTGCTTCCACTCCTCTTTAGGAAAAACTAAGTTTCCCTTGCTTTTGAGAAAAAATAGTCAGCCTTCTCACTGCCCAGTTCCAAGTTTGCCAGCCATTTAAACATGGTGGATTGAGTTGTCAATCCTGTAAACTCAATAAAAAGACCAGTGGCTCTGGATACTTGGAGAACTATTGGATGATATTGATGCGCCTGAAGCTGGCCTGAGATTGAAAGGCATTTCCATTGCAGAGAGGGATCTCATCCACAGGCTATCCTTCAGACATCACAAAATGTGGCTCTGGAAAAGCACAGCCTGGTCAGGCAGCATCCGAGGACCAGGAGAGTTGATGTTTCAAGCATAAGCTATTCCTGATAAAGAGCTTATGCTCGAAACATTGACTCTCCTGCTTCTCAGATGCTGCCTGACTGGCTGTGTTTTTCCAGCTCCGCACTTTTGACTCTGATGTCCAGCATCTGCAGTCCTCACTTTCACCTATCCTTCAGACATGGCTGTTGTCCTCACAAACTGCATGCAAGCCTGCATTGACCCGCAACCCTCCAGGAGGGAATACTTCTGCTGCCTGGAAATCCAGTTGATATTTATGTAGAGTACTCTTAGATAGCAGAGACAGATCTAATTGGCTTGCTATCTTTTTTGGTCTAATTGGCTTGCTATCACTGGCAGATAGATCTCTTCACCTCCTCCCCCTTGCCTGCACAAGGTGTGCAGCCTGCCTGCCTACAAACCCCTTATTAATTTTAATACACAATCGAGCTTAAAATATATTGACTAAAAGTAAAGAAAGTCTAATTATAATAACAATGAATAAATAATTAAATTGATAGAACTTGTATCTTTGTTAATACTTATAACTAGAATCCATGTAAGGTGATATTTCACACTTGGAAGAAAATCTTAAATAATATTTATAGGTCAGGTACATGAGGTATAGGTGAGGTGGGCTGAAAACATCCTTCATGTAAATAAATGTCTATAGTATGTCATTAATAAATATTCTCTGGTTTGAGCTTCTTTGGCCAAGATTTACTGGCAGGTAGTGAATTCCATTTAACTTGTGGTGCATTCAAGTTATCTAATAAATTCATACAATTTTACAACTGGTGTTTAAATGCCACAATTTACTTACCTATTCACTCACCGTTCAGCCAAATTAACTTCTCAAAAATATTCATGATCCTGTGTTACAAGTCCAGGAAATTGCTTGAGGAGAAAGATGAGTAAGAATAAAATTGCTTTTCGATGTACATATTATTTCTTCATTTGTCAATCATTACCAATTCACCTTTTATTTTTCATAGATCTTTAGCATGTGTCATCCTATTACATCAAAAAAAAGTCATAGTCAAAGATAAATATTTGGTTTGATTCTGAATGTGGCAAATGGGGAAATTGTTGCAGAGGATACCCATGAAGGTCCTCGAGAGGGTTTCTCACTTTGCTAATTTTCCATGCTCAAGGACTGAGATTAAACATTATGCACAATAAACCTGACGTGTGCACTTCATTTGGAAATTTTAAATATAACTGGTTGTTACAGTACAATATATTCTGCATTGACCCATGTATCAAGTTATAACAGCTAGAATCATTTGGAAGATGATATCTGGAGTTTGGATCTAAGCCCACATACTCGAGTAACCAGAGTTTGGCATCTATGTTGATTAAATTGTAGAGAGGGGTGATAATGTGGAACTCTGTAATTCCAATGATAGAGCAATGAATAAGTGGGATCAACAATGTGTTCACACAGAGGGTAGTTCGTGTGTGGAATGAACTGCTAGAGGAGGTGGTAGATGCAGTTACAGTTACAACATTTAAGAGTCACTCGAACAGGGTAGTAAATAGAGCAGATTTGGAGGGATAAGAGCCAAATGCTGGCAGGTTGGACTAGGTTTAGCTTGGGAAACTTGGTTGGCATGGACAAGTTAGATGAAGGGTTAAGAAGACATTAGCAATACAGTCTCAGAGTTTTTTTCAGTAAGGTTTACTATTCAGAAGCAATTGTTAGTAGTTATTGGTTGCTTAAGAAGTGTTCAAGCCTTCATTTTTTTCATAGATTGATAATGACCTCATGACTTGTCCACACCACCTGTGCATCTCAATATCCTTTGGCTGCTTGTGGGATCAGCGCACAAAATAGTTTCCAGTTTTGTTGAATAAGAACAGTTAGTGAATAAATGTCTGAAGGACAGTTATATATGTCCTGAAGGTATTCAAATCATGTTCTGGTTTTTGCTTATTGTCGTTAAAGTGATTAAAGAGCCTAAGTGAATCATATAACAGTAATAATAGAATATTAGGAGAAAGTAAGAGAATATGAGTGTATCATCTGGGCTGCATGTATATTTAATGGTTGCATTTTGTATTTGTTGGGTTGTGATCTATGGTGATGTCCATGGAATGTGAAAATCAAAGCTTTCAAGTAAACCATTGTACAGGAATACTCTGTTTAACTAGCAGATAACTTTGCTGGAAACCACGACGTACATAAAAACTACATAAATCTGTAGTCAAGTTGGATTGTGATATGAACTCAAAATTAACAAATCATTTAATCATTCTGGAATAATGTGATATTGTTTGACTAAGTACTTAAGTTGACTAATGTAATGTGAGATCATTAAAGATCTGATCCTATAAGATATTGTTATTGAATTAGGACATTCAGCCCACTTAGTTGCTCTACCATTGATCATGCCTGATATGTTTCTCAACCCCATTCTCCTGCCTCCTCCCCGTTACATTTGATCCCCTTCCTAATCAATGAACCTATCCATCTCTGTCTTAAAGACAACAATCACTTGGCCTCCACAGTCTTTTGTGGCAATGCGTTCCACAGGTTAACCACCCTCTAACTGAAGAAATTTCTCCTTAGCTCAGCTTTAAAGAGCTGTCACTTCACCGAGGCTGTGCCCTCGGGTCCTAGTCTCTCCTACTACTGGAACATCTTCTCCACATCCACTCTATCTCAGCCTCTCTGTATTCTGTAAGTTTCAATAAGTTCCCTCCTTAACTTTCTAACTCCAAGAGTACTGACCGAGAGTCCTCAACTGCTTCTTATATGACAATCCCGTGGTTATTGTTGAAATAAAAAAGAAGATGCCAACAGAGGGCTTTTTGGGGTTGAGATGATGCCAATACCATCACTGAGGGTTTGAATTTCTATCATCTTCAGTGTCTGTGATGACAGTCAATAGTGAAGAAGGTTATCCAAGATTACAAAGGGATCTTAATCAATTGGGCCTATTGGCTGAGGAATGGCAGATAGAGTTTAATTTGGACAAATGTGGATAAATTTGGTAAAGTGAATAAGGACAGGACTTACACAGTTCATGGTAGGGCTTGGGTAGTGTTGTAGAACAGAGAGAACAAGGGCTCAGGTACATAACTCTTTGAAAGTTGCGACACAGTGAGGCAGAGCAGTTAAGAAGGCAGTTCGTATGCTTGTCTTCATTGTTCAGATCACTGAGTATAGAAGTTAGGACATCGTATTGAGGTTGAGGCCACATTGGATTACTGTGTGTAGTTCTACTATCGGAAGGATATTATTAAATTGGAGAGGGTTCAGAAAAGATTTACCAGGATGTTGCTGGGATTATAAGGACAGGCTGGAGAGGCAGAGACGTTTTTCACTGAAGCGTCGAAAGTTGAGGGGTAACCTTATAGAGGTTTATAAAATCATGAGGGGCGTGGATAAGGTGACTAGCAATGGTCTTTTCCATTAGTCGGTGGAATTCAAAACTCGGGGGCATATTTTTAAATTGAGAGAAGGAAGATTTAAAAAGGACCTGAGAAGCATCTTTTTTTCACACAGAGGGTAGTTCATGTGTGGAATGAACTGCCAGAGGAGGTGGTAGATGCAGGTACAGTTACAACATTTAAGAGTCACTCGAACAGGGTAGTAAATAGAGCAGATTTGGAGGGATAAGAGCCAAATGCTGGCAGGTTGGACTAGTTTAGCTTGGGAAACTTCGTTAGCGTGGACAAGTTAGATGGAGGGGTCGGACTCCTCTTAAAAAATATAGTTTTCAATGGGTAAACTTAGCAATATCCTATGCCCTTGGTGGATATCTAAATCTCTGTTCTTGTCATTTGTTTCTCTGGGTGAAAATGGAAATTCCTATCAGGCAAACAGAAGATCTGCAATGAAATCACAATAGTTTGGTTTTGAGATTCTTGCCTAGTAATGTTTTTCTATATGTGTTAAGCATTCAGCTCAGGTTCTGTCTGCTTATATGTTCATTTAGGGAGATTCTTTTCAGAAAGTTTCATGAAGCATTTTTCCAAAAATATGTCAAATGTATTGGACCATTTTAACAAATAACAATCCAATAGCATAGTACAAGTTAACATGTCACTGTTTCAGCATCACAAAGGGGAAGGCAACGTTTTCAAATTGCTCTTTTAGGTAATAAGCATGGCACAAATACACAAGAACATTTCACTTTTATGAAATATATTCATTTCTGAAAGGAAAATAAAAGTTTCAGACTGTCTTGTAACTTTACTATCTACCTCAGTTACTATTCACATGCAGTTATTAAAATATGTTTGAGTGAGGGGTGTGTAAACTGTCCACACAGTGTGACAATATCGGCATTACATTAATGCAAGCTGTTATTGTTGTTGTTGTACACTTTTCATTCTCTCTGGTTAATGCTTTCATAGTCAATTTCTGTACACATGAACACAGTAATCCCCAGAAGGCATGTTCATTGAGAACGACAACCTGAGTCTGAGGGCAGATTGGGTTTTAAGCTTATTTAAGAGTGCAAGATGCATTTTAACGTGGGAATGTATCAGATACTTATGTGAGGTTTCACTACTGCCATGAATGCAGGTTGATGGGTGGATTATATGCAATATTACAAAGGATCAGTACAGCACAGGAACAGGCCCTTCGGTCCACTAAGTCTGCGTTGATACATGACATCTTTCTAAACTAAAAACCATTTCCCTTTACACGGCCTGTGTCCCTTGTTCCCTGTCTATTCATATATTTGTTAAAATGTCTCTTAAATGTTGCTATTGTATCAATTTCTCACTCCTCCTCTGGCAGTGTATTCCAGGCACATACCACCCTCTCACAAATCCTTTAAACTTCCCCCCTTTTACCTTAAACTTATGTGCTCTAGTAATTAACATTTCTATCCTGGGAAAAAGACTCCATTCTCTCATAATTTTGTAAACTTCTATCAGGTTGCCTCTCAGCCTCTGATATTCACATGAAAACAAACCCAAAACCAGCCAGTACCCCAGTAAACCTTTTCTGTACCCTCTCCAAAACCACTATATCCTTTGATAATAGGCAATCAAAACTGTATGCAATATTACAAATGTGGCCTAACTAAATTTCTATACAGCTGCAACATGACTTGCCAAGTGTTACAGTCTATGCTTTGAGTGATGAAGGTAAGCACGCTCTATGCCTTCTTGACCGCCTTATACAGGGAACTGTGGACCTGTATGCCAAGATTCCCATGCTTCGAAGGGTTCCGCCTTTTACTGCATACCCCCCTCCTGCATCAGACCTCCAAAATGTATCATCTCGCATTTGTCTAGCTTAAATTCCATCTGCCATTTCTCTGCTCAAGTCTCCAGCCTGTCTGTATCCTGCTCTATCGTCTGGCAATCCTCTTCACTGTCCACAGCTCCTCTAATCTTTGTGTCATCCCCAAACTTAATAATCAGGCCACCTGCATTCACCTCCAAATCATTTATACACATTACAAACAACAGGGATCCCAGGACTGATCCCTTTGGAACACCACTGGTCACAGATCTCCAGTCAGAAAAATGCCCTTCCACTGCTACTGTCTGTCTTCTATGACCAAGTTAGTTTTGTATCCATCTTACCAGCTCATCATGGATCCCATGTGACTTCACCTTTGTATCAGTCTGCCATGAGAGTCCATGTCAAAGGCCTTGCTAAAGGACGTGTAGATAATGTCCAATGCTCTGTCCCATTGACCATCTCAAAAATCTCAACCAAGTTTGTGAAACACGACGTCCTGTGCACAGAACCATGCTGCTTATCACTCGTAAGTCCATATTTTTCCAAACATGAGTAAATCCTGACCCTAAGAATCTTTCCAATAATTTCCAGACATTAGGCTCACCAGCCTGTAATTTCTCAGATTACTCCTGTTGTCCTTAAACAAAGGAACAACTTGGTTATACTTCAGTCCTCTAGGACATCTGTTGTGACTAAAGCGAGACAGAGATTTTATGTCAGGCCTCAGTAATTTCCTCACTCACCTCCCTCAGTATTTTGGGATAGATCCCATCGGGTCCTAGGAACTTGTCAACCTAATGCTTTTCAAAACACCCAACAACACCACCTTTTTTATATTGACATGCATGAGAATATCAACATACCCTTCTCTAGACACCATTCACCATGCCCTTCTCCTTTGTGAATACTGATGCAAAGTATTTGTTCAGGGCCTCACTCACCTCCTCCAGCTCCATGTAAAAGAAGCTTGGAACTGTAGACCAGTGAGTCTGACATCAGTGGTGGGAAGGTTGTTAGAGGGGATTCTGAGAGATCGGATTTGCATACATTGGAGATATAAGGACTGAATAGGGATAGTCAGCATGGCTTTCTGCACGGGAAATTGTGTCTTACAAACTTGAGATTTTTGCGGATGTTACCAAAAAGATTAATGAGGGTAGATGTTGTCTACATGGACTTTAGTAAAACCTTTGACAAGGTTTCGCATAGAAACTTGTCAATTGGATGCAAAATTGGCTTGACAGTGGGAGACAGAGGGAGTTCATGGAGGATTGTTTCTTGGACTGGATGCCTATGACCAGTGGTCATATGGCTTCAAGAAACTCTCCTGGACGCATCTAACAAATTCGCTGCCCATCCAAACCCCTGGCACTAAGCGAATCCCAGTCAATATAGGTAAAGTTAAAATCACCCACCACAACAATCCAGTTTTTTTTTGCATTTTTCCGTAATCTGACCACCTATCTATTCCTCCATGACTCACTGGCTGTTTGGAGTCCTGTAATACAAACCTAACAAAGTGATTGCAGTGCTTCAATTCCTGAGGTTTATCCTTATGGCCTTACTGGATGAGCCCTCCAAGGTGTCCTCCCTCAGTACAGTTATGATATTCTCCCTAAACAGTAACTTATACTCTTCCCCCCATCTCCTTTACATCCCCCTTTATCACACTTGAAATGTCAAAATCCCAGAAGGTTAATGTGATTCATAGCCTCATATACTAGTACATAGTATAGGGAATAAAAGCTGAGGTTGCAACAACAGAATCAGAAAATCCCTTCAGTGCAGAAAGAGGCCAGTCAGCCCTTTGAGACTATACCAACCCTCCAAAGAGGATCCCACCCAGAACCAGCTCTCCCCTACCCTCTTCCCATAACCACACATTTACCATGGCCAATCCAAATAAGATGCACATCTCTAGGCTATGAGAAGAAACCAGAGCACTGGGCGGAACCCTTCACAGACACAGCAGAATATGCAAGCTCCACCGTGCTGCCCTAGAGGATGACACAAGAGGTCCTGCTTTTCAACTTAGTACCTAACTCCATGAATTCCCTTTGCAGGACCTCACCACTCTTTGCACCTATGTCATTAGTACCAATGTTATCACAACCTCTGGCTGCTTGTCCTCCCTTTTGAGAATGTCCCATACATGCTCAGAGACATCCTTGATCCTAGAACCAGGGAAGCAACACACCATCCTGGAATCTCTTTTGTAACCGCAGAAATCCCCAATTGTGCCCTGACCATACAGTCCCCTACTGCACTTTGATCCTTCCTGTTGTACAACAGAGACATCTGTGATGCCACTGCTCAGGCTGCTGCTGTTGCCAATGCCTGAAAGGCAATTTCCCCCAGTTGTATCCAAGACAATATACTTGTTATATTGTTGACCCTTATTCTTGTACTTGGCACTCACAAGGCTCCATGGTGGCAGCAAAGCATTATTAAATTATTCAATAGTGGTATTTGCATTCATTGTAGTGTAGAAAAAAAATCAGTTCTGAAATAAGATTTTTTGGATGCAATGACATTAAATGTTTTATTTCAGAGGTGACTGTTAAATTGCTGCACATTAGTTCTGTTCCATGGGACATTTGTAGACTATTTGTAGACTATCCCTCAGTTGACATGATGTGAAGGTGCCGGTGTTGGACTGGTGTGGACAAAGTTAAAAATCACACAACACCAGGTTATAATCCAACATTTGGAAGTACAAGCTTGCAGAGTGCTTCTCCTTGGTCAAGTAGCTAGTGGGGCAGGACCAAAGGACACAAAATTTATAGTAAAAGATCAGTGAGATGGAAGCAATTATTCCTGTGAGCTCCTATACTGGTGAATTGACCATAATGGTTTCACTTCTATACAAAGTATCACAGTCAGCTCTTCTACAACTCAATGGTTGTATTAGATTAGATTAAATTACTTACAGTGTGGAAACAGGCCCTTCAGCCCAACAAGTCCATACCGACCCTCCGAAGAGCAACCCACCCAGACCCATCCCCCTACATTTACCCCTTTACCTAACACTACAGGCAATTTAGCATGGCCAATTCACCTGACCTGCACATCTTTGGACTGTGGGAGGAAACCCAAGCAGACACGGGGAGAATGTGTAAACTCCACACAGACAGTTGCCCGAGGCAGAAATTGAACCGTCCCTGGCGCTGTGATGCAGCAGTGCTAACCACTGTGCCACTATATGCAACCCCCGTTATAGAAAAATCATATTTTAAAAACAGCTGTGAATCACACTGTAGCCAACACATTTTAAATGTTTGCGTAGAAACAACATCCCCAATTCATCAATCCCACTACAGTGAATTCGCGTTAACGAAATGCATGTAATAACAGAACAACCTGCATTTGTGTTTCCTGCTGGTTCATTGTATCCATTATGGAGCAAGTTCACAACTAATCATATGTGCCCATATTGTTTACATATATCGGTAGCCAAATATTTGAGTTGCAATGGTTGATGGTGATTTTTTTCTCTCTCGGCTGAATGTGAGAACTTAGGAGAGCTTCATTAGAACTCTGGAGAAGGCAAGTCATCTGTAATAATCTGTTTTGGAAAGGTTGTCACGCAAACCTTTCATTTGCATCTGAGTTATAAAAAAAAGTTGTAAACTAATAAATAGGCCATTTTCTCAACATGTCAGGATGCAAGCCAATTAGCAGAGGCAATTAAATTATTCTGTGTCTGTGGAATAGACAGTTTCTCCAAGGTTTCCAAGTGCACGCTACCCGGGAGCTTTCAAAACAGAAAGGGGGATTGTAGGTGGGAGGAGGTGTGGTGATAATGGAGTCACAGCCTCCGGGATCAGCTGCAGTTGGATTGATTTAAAGCTAATTAAAATGATTTAAAGAAAATTTCAAAATGGAACAGAAGGGGTGCCTGATATCATTAATATTACTGCAACATAAAGCTGGAGGGGAGAAACACTGCAGCGAACCACCGTGTCCAAGATATTTGCATTACATTGGAAAGCTTCCTTCTAGACGTTACTAAATTATTTTGATTTATGTTGGTCTTAAATCTTAATGCAGAGTCTGAAAGATTATAAAGTGTATGTCATTAAGACTATTCTAAATAGCTCTTAATCAACTATATTTTAAAGGTTTGCAAAACCAGCTTGTGTGCTTAAGCAGAGCAATTTAGTCACACTCATCGTGAGTATTTAGCAATCATTGAACACAAAGACTCTTCACTGTTATTTACAGCTTCGCTACTCCACTGAAATTGTTTAGCACCTAAACGGAGCTAGTGTTTCTCTGCCTTCTTTAATCTGCATAAATCTGTGGAAAATAAGAAAAAGCTTAATTGTGAAAGCAATGTTTTCAGAAAGTGGTTAGGTTCTTTTAATGTAACGCCATTTTATTTACAATATTCTTTCAACTGCAGTGCTATGTTTGCTTGAATGTTCAATTTACGATCTTTTCACTTTTTATCGACTTTAATATAGCCACCCAAAATGTTTTTGCACTTGAGCAGTTAAAAGCGTTAGAACCTATTTGGACCGATCATATGATTTGATAACGTTGGCTATTGGTCATTTTCAATGAATCAATTGATGTTAAAAATGATAAGGATTGAGATATTTCTGTACCATCTTCGACCTGCAGGTTGGCTGACTCAATGACAAGCAAGCGTATATCTCAGAATAATCATGTAAACTGATTGAGCTTGGAGTGAACTATGTCTTGGTGTTGTCAATCTTCTTTCCTAGATTTCCCACCTTCCAATATTTCCATCAGCAGTATTGCCCATCATCTCAACTTCGCAAATAACTTAGAGAGTTTGCACTGCTGATTTGATTTGCTCCAATATTTCTCTTTCTATTCCAGAAAAAGGAACACATGATTGAGAAAATGTGGGGGGGGGATAAAATCAATAAATACTTATATTTTCAAGTAGTTAAATTAGCAAATAATATCTTAGCTGTTCTTGTGATTCTTAATTTTTTTGATTACAATTTCTGGTCTTCCTTTGAGCTCAGAGACTCAGCTGTTTTTCAACTACAGGACTATTGTCAGACCAAGTTGGTTGGTCAATCAGTTTTGCAATTTAATAGACTCTTGGTTTTGCTGTTGCAGCTCATTTCTTGATGCCTTGATGGCAATTCCCAGCCTGATTGATTTTCATGATCAAGATATGTGAATTTTTTGGCCTCTGTGTTCATTGTGCCATCAATTATTAGGTTAGCATTTGGCCTTGTATCTCCCGAGAAGCATTATTTTATTTTTGTTTCCTGATAGCTATTATTTAATTTTCTTGGTATTGATTTTTTGCCCATGTTCTAAGCACTTAACACTTATCAAATGTAGCATCTGATGTTAAGACTTTTGCTGATTGTATCATTACTGTATTAGCAGGATATCAGATAATTTTCACCAAGTGTTTCTCATCAGTCTATGGTGACCTCAGCACAATCATGGGTACCTTTCTGCACCTCATATACAATCATTTCCACATAGAAATTGTGCAGAGGTGAGAAAAATACTCATTTTCATCTCATGCCTTGTTTAACCTGCATTTATTCCATTGTCAAGCTGCTGAATAATATGCATGCTTCCTCATAGACTAGGTTATGAATTATTCAAACTTCTTCCTCTTGGACATTAATCAACTGATGATGCGACACTTTTAACTATAGATTTCTAGATTATTATACTCGTCACTTGTACAGCAGAAAAGAAGATGCCATGTGCAGCTTCTGTTATTTTAACAAGTCATTTTGCTTATTGAAAACATCATACTTTTTGAATAGTCTTTTTGAAGAAAGCCTTAATCATGTGACTACAATGCTTGGTAAATTCAGAGGTCACCATTTAAATGAAAGAGGGCATGTCCAGCCTTTATGCAGTAACAGTTCTTTACAAAGTCAGAAATGGTGTCATGTGAATGGAATATTATAGCGGTCTGAGCAGCTTGGATTCTATTGAGATGTGCGATAGAATCTGGTGGTAAAGTCTGTCTCGGTGTCTAGACCCTAGCAAGATTCTTGCTCAGTGGTGAGAGTTGTTAACTGGTATGGATTGTAGCTTGTTAAATGCCTTGTTAGTAGCTCACCTCACCAAAATAATATTCAGGCTCCCATCCTATCAAACTCACCAACAAGCTCAATATTTGGAAAATCTCAGCAAGGAAAGGAGAGAGAACACTTGGTGGATTCAGCACACCATTTGGTCTGAGTAACTCCACATTGAAAATCAGGCACTGACATTTCAGGGCATGCTTCATGGGCATGGGCGTCACACACTCCATCCACATATATTAGTACCTATTACGTGCCAGCTTCGAAGAACCCTCATAGCACATCTCTAATCCATTTTCAGGATATGTGTATATGTCAATGCTAGACGGCAGATTCAAACAGCGACAATCATTATAATGGTGTAGCAAGGATATTGTGTCTGGGGACAACCACACAGCTTGTGGAATGGACCAGGTTGCATATTGTTCTCATAGCAGTCACTAACTCTGAACCTACCCGGATGGTCATAGCATTGGCTTGCCTGTCTTTTTTTGCCCCCTCAACCAGAGATACCAGTCTCATAATATTACTGTTCTGTGTAGTGGAGACATAAGCCAGGACGCTTGTCATAATTGTCAGTCCAGTCAAGGGGAATAGCCTTCACTGTGGGGTTTCTGGCACAGTAAGGCAAGAGGAACTTCTGATATCAGCCCAGGACCTATTTGAGGTGAACAGACTCTGCATTCTGTCATCATATGGAGTGAGGTCAAAAAAATAAGATTGGAATCTGTTGGCTAAAAAGGAATAGTTAAGTTGACTTTAATATGATTTTCTAATTTCTAAAGAAATTGAATTTAGCCCTATGATAACAAATGTAACATCCTGATCTTTCATTGCAATATTCTATTAAAATGTAACGATATTGAAGCATAGACTTTTCTCTCTCAATTTGCTTTATTTTATTCTTGAGTGTCTCTCTTGTTGCACCTAGACCTCAGGATATATAAAACTGGCCCTGTTCAACACCTTTCCCTCTTCCCTTTTCCAAGTGCAATTGTTGGACATGGTCATTGTGTATTGTCCATCTTTGTATGTACTGTAAGTTGTGAAAGAATAATGACCTTCAATTCTGGTCTCAGATTCCAAGTATTTCATCACCATGATAAAATTTTAAAACTCTGAATTAACCTTCCGATAATTCCTTTTGAGAAATAATTCATTGGACAAGAAGGTCAGAAAACTTGCATTTGATGGGAACCAAGACAATGAAAAGGAAACAAGAGACCAATCAAAACTACCCAATTCACCTCACCACTGATGTGGCGAGCCCTGCCCGAAGTGTGGTATTCCCATATAGAATTGTTTTTATTTAAAACAATAATTTTAGACTGTCACAACCAAGTGTAGAATTCAAAAGTAACAAATTACGTTCACCCATAATAATTAGGATTGCAATGAATCTAAATTCACTTAAAATAGAAGTCAATTTATCAGACTTGCTGAAGATTCTTCCAGAGAAAACTATTGAAATCACCATGATTTTCCGATTCTGCCTGTGCCTTTCTTTAAAGTCACCACGCTAAATACGGTAAATGTAATAGCAGGTCTCACTTAGAGACATGAGCACAGTTCTGAAGTCAAATCAGTTCAAGTGAAATATGTTTTTGTGAAGTGTTGCTGTTGTTTTTGTTTAGATTGGATTGTTGAATAATTAATTGAGGCAACTGCAGTACAAAGGTTTGGAAATTGGCAATTTTTATTCCCAGTTTATAGAACTCTAGATCTAAACATAACATTTTTGGCAACCTTTTTTTAAATGTTTGCTAAGGTTCAACTGTTTTAATATAAGCAGAAGTCAGGGACAAAATATGAAGTATTTTGTGTTTTACGAAATTGTTTCAGAAATTTGATTTAATATTTAATGGAATTAAAAATTTAAACAGTTGAGGAATGATTTGATGTCAATATACAATACAGTCTACTAATCAAAGTCACTCACTTCCATTTATTTCTCTGAGTTATTCAGTGTTAATGTGCTGCCAATTTTAATCCCAAACTACAATCATTGTGAACTAATAATATGAATTAATATATATGTTTATGCATATTATATTATACAAGAGAAATATTCTTATCTTCCTGAGCTTAGTCAAGTCGAATGGCAGAAAGGAATGACCTAATGAATTCTATTTTCAACCTGTTGTGGCGAGAATATCAGTAGTCCCTCGTGGTGAATTCTTGCAGAGATCCCTCTGTTTCATTTCTATTAATTTTAGAGTCTGCGCCCATACTGAAATATTTGAACATAATCTTCACACCCACCCCTTATTACAGATTTTTATACAACAGGAGGGAGAGGGAAAGAGGAGAGCATGTTCTCTGAGCTATAGACTCTGAAGCCTTGATGGATGAATAGATGCACACAACACCAGATTCAAAAGAAACAAACAGGAGCTAAATTAGATGGTGTCATGTCACCTTAAAATAAAGTGAGTGCCAGAATCCCCATCAGTCGTCCGGTTACATAGCACTTGAAGTTGTTAAAAACAACCTTGCCAGTTTCTTCATCCGGTGCTCAAGATGTACTTTGGGAAGCAAAGTATTATTATGTCTCTTTACAAGTTTTTCTTGTCTAATATTGGGAAAAAAATATGTTAATATGTCATCCATGCCAAGTCAAGAGAGACTCAGTGCGGAATTTATTGGAAAATACAGCTCACAGAATATTAAAAAACCAAATTAATATGATTGCTCAAAAGTCCCAGGCTCTCATGAGAGCTTGGATCCAAAATAATATCAAAAAGGTGCAAAGGGATAACTTTTAGAGGAGAGGAATATGCAAAAAATGAGAAAACCAGTCATGCAGTGTAATTTTTCTGTATTATTCTAATATAGGTACAAAGGATGGAAGATATTTTTTCAGTTATGTAAACCTCTGTGGTTTCAATGCATTGTGCAACTCCAGCATTTTTTACTTGCTATCACTGAATAAATATCTATTCAATTGGCATCAACAGCTCCATCTTATTTTGGATTTTCATCTTTGTTCAGAGAAAATTGACATGCCTCCCAACAAACTGTGAGATAGATGCAAAGCCTTTTAACTTGTCATTTGCTCAGGAAACCAAACAGAAAAGAAGAGCTACTTCAGCCTCAGTCTGCTTTCTGAAAACCATGAATCCATCCATTTCCTTTAAAACAAGCTGAAAGAAATCTGATATTATTAGCACCATGATCTCAAGCCAATCACATTCGCTGAGCTGCTGACCTGCAATGGCACTTACTGCTGTGGTTTAGTTTTGGCAGATGTTAATAGCAGTCTTGCCGAGGTCACATCTTGTTTTCATTTTAAATCTGGCTTGCAAATCTTTATTCTATTTTCTGAAGGTAAATTATTATTGCTCCTCTTAGCCAAAATTCCCTTCTAGAATATCTCATATTTAATGTCACCTTAAATTAGCTACACTATAAATGAAAAATGATGTTTGCTGATTGTGAAATAATGCTTTCTCTGTACTTGCATTACAAAGCAGTGCAGTTTTAGCTTGCTTCAGTTTGCATCACTCTCTCCTCCGTGACTTGACCACATAAACACGGCTGAGACCGCAGTGCATTACTGAGGGAATGCTACACTATTGAAGCTGTCATCCTTTGAATGAGACATTAAATCCTGCAGATCTATTCTGATGTTTTAGCCACACAGTTTAGATCCTGCAGTACTGTTCAAAGAAAAGAAGGGTGTTGTGTCTCATGATTTTTCCTTGTTGCATTGAAAAATCATAAGAATTTTGGAACAGATTGAGTGCAGTCATATTGAGAAATCATAAGAATTTTGGAACAGATTGAGTGTGGTCATCTCACAGAGCTCACTGGTAATCACTTCAAAATGATGAGTGGACATCCTGCAGTATGGATTAGAAAATTAGCTGTAATTGATTGCTTGTAACTAAAAGCTATGAGATTTTGTTGTAAACAAAAAGCAAGGAAAATTAAAATTGACCCCTGAATCTCTTTAATAATTTATAAATAGCTTATTATAATGGTGATGGTATTCTTTAAAATGGTAGATCTGCTATGGCACAGAATAATTCACACTGGGCTGTATTGTTTCCATCACCATTGACTTTGTAGATTATTTTTGACTATGTGTAGTCTCTCATCATAAAGTTATACAACACAGAAATAAACCCTTCAGTCCAAAGTGTCTGGTCGAACAGACATTCCAATCTGACCTGGTCTCTTTTGCCAGTATTTGGCCTCTATCCCTCTAAACCCTTCCTATTCATTTACCCATCCAGGTGCCTTTTAAATGTTGTAACTGTACCAGCATCCACCACTTCCTCTGGCAGCTCATTCCATATATGCACCAACCTCTGCATGAAAAAGTTACCCTCAGATCCCTTTTAAATCTTTCCTTTTGGACTCCCTTACCCTTGGAAAAAGACCTTGGCTATTTACCCAGGTTTAATGGAACCAGGTTTAAACCAGGTTTAATTCCATTAAACCAGGTTTAATGGAATAAGGAAGTAGATGTCAAGTTCTGGCAATCTTAGTTGGAAGATGACTCATATAAAAGGTCTTTTTGTCTTGTCACTCATTAGAGTAAAAATTATAATGCTGCACATTTTTTATTTACTTGTATCTTGCAGCAGCTTCTCCTTCTAGTAGCAAGATTCACAAGTAGTTCTCCTCAATTTTCTGTTGAATTCATTTTTTGGCCCAATGTTCTGGACTGAGCTGCAAGTGCAAATACTCTTCTGCATCTACCTGATGAAAATCTACTGATAGATATACCCTTTCAGTTCTGGTTTCATCCTAGTAAGTCTTTTTTTGCATTTTATCTCAGTAACTCTACATCTTTGTTAATGCAAAGACCACAACTGTTCACAGTACTGTCTGCAGCAGTCTAACTCTGATTCTAATCAAGTATAAAAAAAGCTTTCATTCTTTTTCCCTTGGGAAATGAAGCTGGAGTCTTGGTTTTCTTTTCTTTAAGACCTTAATAACCTGCACCACTATTTTAAGTGCAAATCTGTCTCAGCATCCTCAAATTCCTCTGTTGATGTATCCTATTTGCAAACTTACTTTCCAAGGAGCATGTGATCTCCTTATGCTTCCTAACAAAATCAGGATCTCGAATTAATCAGGAGCATCTTAAATAACTTTCCTTCTATTTTTAACATTTTATCTTAACTTCTTTATACCGGTGTTTTTTTTCCTTGATCTTTCATGTTACTGTTTACAAACGTAGATTCAGGTTCACTGTCTAGCTTCTGCTTTCTCACAGGTTTAATTTAAGAAAGCCTGATCTTAATTTTTGAATGTGGAGGAGATCAATGTTGAACAGGCAGCCATTCTGCCTCTGGTAGAAGTTAAAATCAGCTTCATTTGTCTCTTGGTCTCCTTCAGGTATGCACATGCAAACAGTTGCCTTGAAGCATGTTTTTACAAAACGTAACTAAACCTCTTCTTCAGATTGTGACCAATTCATGCCTGAAGTAATACAGATATCACTCTCTATTTTGGGAAACTAAACATAGATTAGGTGACTGCTTTGCAAGACATCTCCATTCAGTCTGAAAACATGATCCTGAGTCTGTCATTTTAATTCCCAACCTTGCCCTTACACTGATATCTCTGTCCTTGCCCAGTTGCAGTGTTCCAGTGATGTAGAACTCTGAAGAATTGTACCTCATTTTCCAATTAAATAATTTACACATTCTCAATTCAATTTTTAAAAATGTTTATCAGTGACTGAGATGTGGGAAGTGAAGGCATGGTAGCAATTTTTGCAACTGATGCAGAGACAGACAGGAAAGTATGTTGTGAGGAGTTCATAATGAGATTGCAGATGTGGATAGGATAAGTGAATCGGCAAACAAAATGGCAGCTGGATTAAAATGTGGGAAAATTGCCACTTTGGTAGGAAAAATAAAAAGTAGATTGCTGCTTAAATGCAGAACAACTGCAGAATTACAACATGCAGAGGAATCTGTGTTTGAGTGCATGAATTCATAAATTGTATGCAGATACAGCAAGTAACTAAGGACGCTCGTGGAATAATATCCTGCGTTATGAAAGGATTTGACTGTAAAAGTAAGGACATTATGCTTCAGTTATACAGGGCATTGGTAAGACAATGACTTGAATGTTGTCCTTGGTTCCAAGGATGAGAAACCTATGCTATGAGTATAGATTAGAGAAGTTGAGACTGTTTTCCTTGAAGAGGAGAACCTCATAGAAATTTTCAAGACCATGGGATGTCTAGACAGAGTAGGCCGAGAGAAACTGTTCCCACTTGTAATAGGATCATAAAGAAACAGACTTAAAATGGTTTGCAAAAGAAGTTTTTTGCAATTTTGTGCAGTGACTGGTTTGAGTCTGGAATGAGTGTAATGAAAGCTAGCTCAGTAGAGGCATTTAAGATGATCATCATTAAATGATTATTGAATAGAAATAATGGGAAATGGAGGGAGATTGGGATTAAATCATGATCCTCATTCAGAGAGACAGTGTAGTCACGATGGGTCAAATAGCCTCCATCATCATTGTAATAATTTTGTAATGCAGCTTTGGGTCATCTTATTCAAGAAAGGATAAAAATGCATTGGAAATGGTTCAGAGGTGGTTTGCTGGCTGACACCTGGAATAGGCAGGATGCCTTATGAAGAAAGGTTGGACAAACTGGACTTGTTTCCGCAGAGATTTGGAAAAGTGAAGGGTGACATAATTGAAGTGTAAAAGATCCTAAAAAGCCTTGACAGTGTGGGCAAAGATATTTCCTCTTGGTAAATCCAGAACTTGGCTGCAATTTTTAAAAATTAGGTGTTGTCCTTTTAGAATGGAGATGAGGAGGAATTGTTTTTTCTGAGAGTCATGTGACTTTGGAACACTCCACATAGAAATCACAGTTCATTCAACCTCTAAGGATTCTAAGTAAAATGAAATAAAATGAAGAGTATTAGGTTAGTTTGATCTTAGAGTAGTATAAAAGGTCGGCACAATATAAAGGGCCAATAGAACATTACAGCGTAGTACAGGCCCTTCGGCCCTCGATGTTGCGCCGACCTGTGAAACCAATCTGAAGCCCATCTAACCTACACTATTCCATTCTCATCCATATCCTATCTAATGACCATTTAAATACCCTCAAAGTTGGTGAGTCTATCATTGTTACAAGCAGTGCGTTCCATACCCCTAATACTCTCTGAGTAAAGAAGCTATCTCTGACATCTGACCTATATCTATCACTAATCAATTTAAAGCTATGTTCCCTCGTGCTAGCCATTGCCATCCAAGGAAAAAGGCTGTCATTGTCCAACCTATCTAACCCTCTGATTATCTTCTATGCCTCAATTAAGTCACCTCTCAACCTTCTTCTCTCTAAAGAAAACAGCCTCAAGTCCCTCAGCCTTTCCTCGTAAGAACTTCCCTCCATACCAGGCAACATCCTAGTAAATCTCCTCTAAACCCTTTCCAAAGCTTCCACATCCCTCCTATAATGTGGTGACCAGAACTGTATGCAATGCTCCAAATGTGGCCACACCAGAGTTTTGTACAGCTGCAACATGATCTCATGATTCCGAAACTCAATCCCTCTACAAATAAAAGCTAACACTCCGTATGCCTTCCTAACAACCCTATCAACCTGGGTGACAACTTTCAAGGATCTATGTACACGGACACTGAGATCCCTCTTCTCATCTACACGACCAAGAATCTTACCATGAGCCCAGTAATCTGCATTCCTGTTATTCCTTCCAAAGTGAATCACCTCACACTTTTCCACATTAAACTCCTGTTTTCCACCTCTCAGCCCAACTCTACAGCTTATCTATGTCCCTCTGTGACCTACAACATCCTTCGGCACTATCCACAACTCTACTGACCTTAGTGTCATCTGCAAATTAATTAACCCATCCTTCTATGTCCTCATTCAGGTAATTTATATAAATGACAAACAACAGTGGACCCAAAACAGATCCTTGCGGTACCCTACTAGCAACTGAACTCCAGGATGAATATTTTCCATCAACAACCACCCTCTGTCTTCTTTCAGCTAGCCAATTTCTGATCCAAACCGATAAATCACCTTAAATCCCATGCCCCTGTATTTTGTGCATTAACCTACTGTAGGGGACCTTATCAAATGCCTTACTAAAATCCATATACACCACATCAACCGCTTTACCCTCATCCACCTGTTTTGTTACCTTCTCAAAGAACTCAATGAGGTTTTGAGGCACGACCTACCATTCACAAAACCGTGTTGGCTATCCCTAATCAACTTAACCCTTTCTAGATGATTATAAATCCTATCTCTTAAAATCTTTTCCAACACTTTACCCACAACTGAAGTAAGGCTCATAGGTCTATAATTTCCAGGGTTGTCTCTACTCCCCTCCTTGAACAAGGGAACAATATTTGCTATCCTCCAGTCTTCTGGCACTATTCCTGGCGACAATGATGACATAAAGATCATAGCCAAAAGCTCGACAATTTCCTCCCTGGCTACCCAGAGAATCCTAGGATAAATCCCATCCAACCCACGGGATTTATCTCTTTTTACACTTTCCAGAATTGCTGACACCACCTCCTTGTGCACCTCAATCCCATCTGGTCAAGTAGCCTGTATCTTAATATTCTCCTCGACAACACTGTCTTTTTCTAGTGTGAATGCTGATGAAAAGTATTCATTTAGTGCTTCCCCTATCTCCTTTGACTCCACGAACAACTTCCCACTACTATGCTTGATTGGCCCTAATCTTACTCTAGTCATTCTTTTATTCCTGATCTAGCTATAGAAAGCCTTAGACTTTTCCTTGATCCTATCCGCCAATGACTTTTCTTGTCCCCTCCAAGCTCTTCTCAGCTCTCTCTTTTGGTCTTTCTTGGCTAACTTGTAATTCTCAAGCACCCTAACTGAGCTATCAAATCTCATCTTAAAAAATGCCTTCTTCTTCCTCTTGACAAGAGATTCAACTTCCTTAGTGAACCATAGCCTGACAACTTCCTCCCTCCCTGCATACTTATCAAGGACACACAATAGTTGGTCCTTGAATAAGCTTCATGTTTCTATTGTGCCCATCCCCTGCAGTTTTCTTCCCCATCTATCCATTCTAAATCTTGCCTAATCGCATCATCATTGCCTTTCCCCCAGCTATAATTCTTGCCTTGTGGTATATACCTATCCCTTTTCATCACTAAAATAAACCTAACCAAATTGTGGTCACTATCACCAAAGTGCTCACCTACCTCCAAATCTAACACCTGGCTGGGTTCATTACCAGTACCAAATCTAATGTGGCCTCACCCCTTGTTGGCCTGCCTACATACTGTCAGGAAACCCTCCTGCACACATTGGACAAAAACTGACCCATCTAAAGTACTTAAACCATAGTATTCCTAGTCAATATTTGGAAAGTTAAAGTACCCCATAACAACAACCCAGTCACTGTCCCTCCTATCAAGGATCATCTTTGCTATCCTATACATCTTTGGAACTATTTAGAGGCCTATAGAAAACTCCCAACAGGACAACCTCTCCTTTCCTGTTTCTAATCTCAGCCCATACTATCTCAGTAGATGAGTCCTCAGACGTCCTTTCTGCAACCGTAATACTGTCCTTGACTAACAGAGCCACAGCACCCCCTCTCTTACCATTTTCTCTGTTCTTACTGAAACATTGAAATCCAGAAGTTGCAATAACCATTGCTGTCCCTGCTCTACACATGTCTCTGAAATGGCCACAACATCAAAATCCCAGGTATTAACCAATGCTGCAAGTTCACCCACCTTATTCCAGATGTTCCTGGCGCTGAAGTAAATACACTTCAAACCAATATCTTCATGCGACCTTTAAATCTTAGTTCTGACTTCACTACTTTCATCCTTCCATATACTCGAACTACATTTTCAGTTCCTATCCCCCTGCTGAACTAGTTTAATCCCACCTGAAGAGCATTAGCAAATTTCCCCTAACAATAGAGTCCCCAATGACTAATGCTCTGCTTCTCTTCCCCCTTCCCTTCTGAGCAATAGGGACAGACTCTGTGCCAGAGACCTGTGCCCCATTGCTTACCCTTGGTCAGTGGCTCCCACTAAACAGTATCCAAAATGGTGTACTTGTTGTTGAGGGGAACAGCCACAGGGGTTCCCTGCACTGCCTGCCAGTTCCCTTTCCATCCCTGACCGTAACCCATCTACCTTCTTCTTGTCCCTGAGGTGTGACTACTTCCCTGTATCTCCTCTCAATAACCCGCTCTGCCTCCCGAATGATCCGAAGTTCATCCAGCTCCAGCTCCAGTTCCCTAATGCAGTTTTCGAGGAGCTGGAGTTGGGTGCACTTCCTGCAGATGCAGTTAGCAGGGACACTACTGGTGACACTTGCCTCCCACATTCTGCAGGAAGAACATTCAACTGCCCTAACCTCCATTCCCACTATTTTAAATTCTCTACGAGACTACTGAGAAACTAAAAGCAAATTTAAAAACCAGTCAACTTACCAATTGGTGCACAGAGCCTTTTCTTTTGGTTAGAGGAGGACAATGGGCGGGAGACAGTACCCGAATATGTTTCTGGTAAAGCAACTATCCAAATGTAAAGCCTCATTTACCCAGCAGCCCCGTGTCTGCTCCTGCCCAGTGTGTGCTCCACCTATACATGAGGTGGAACACACCTCATTTGTGCTCCACCTTTTATATCTTTTAAAATTTACTCTCCTGTCAGGCCTCTGGTCCTCGCTGTCGTTCATCCCACTCCAATTGCTGCTGGAACAAAACATTCCATGTGAGTCACACAGCATCAATTCCTCATCTACCATGTGAATGTCAAAATGCCAGTACTGAATGCAGTGAGAAGTTAAGCTTTTGTTGTGGGTCTAGGGTAGGTAGTGCATCTGAGTGGTGCAAGAACTCCCTTCTCTATATTAATGTGTGGTCACTCAGCCAGTGATGCACCTTCAAGTGGCTGCACATGCTAAGCTGAATTGTGCATTGATGATGTAACCTATAGATGATATGCAGTCTCTCTCTGAATGGTGAATTGTGCTCAGCCCTCATCTACAGCGTTTGCTACTGATGATTATTCTGAGATCTTAGAAACTCTTTCATTCCTTCATGGTCCTTCCCACCTTGAGCAATGGGCCCTCCTCTTTGAGGGATTTTGCTCACTTTTGCTGCCCGCGTAAGAAGGTGATGAAGGACACAAAGACAACATGGCTGATGGTAGGCCCAGGAGCCCCCATGGAGGATGAGGAGCACCCAGCCCAGGGAGAAGACACAGTCCTGAGGCCTCTTGGGATATGTGGAGTTCTCACGGGATCCAGAGTTTTCCAGCCCTGATTCCATTTCCTGCAGACACAAGCTCCTCATGTCCCAGAACACTGGAACTGTACTGGATGCTGGAGCTGAGGGCTGCAGGAATGAGAGACCATGTGGCTGTGAAGATCACTGCTGCACTGAACTTCTTGGTAACTGGCTCTTCCTAGGGACCTGTGTGGGATCTTTCAATCATGCACCTTTAAATACAACAGGATGGTGACCAATGCCATCTGTGCCAGGGATAGTGCTGCAGCTCAGACAATAGGACTCAGGACTATTGCTGGGATCCCCCAGTTCAGAGTTCCATCGTCTGTACTCACATGGTATTGAGAGGGCTGTATCACAATACAGTGCAATCCAGGGAGAGGCTCCATTCCATTAATGTACAAGTGATCTTTGATAATCACTACCACTTCCTAAAGGTGTCTGCCCACCATCCTGGCAGTGCAACAACTTCTACATCCTGGTATGCCTGCAAGACTAGGTACTTCAAGGGCTGGCCACTGGGGGACAAGGGCTACGCGCTGTGACCAAAGCCTCTGGCACCTTGTGGTAACAGGTTTATTCCTGCCCCTGCTTCAAACAACGCTGTTATGGAGCAGATAATAGAGCTCATGATGATATTGTTCCACTGCTTGGACTGGTCTGGAGAGGCTATCCAGTGTGTTCTGCATCATCCTAGTGAGAGCTGGCTACAGGAGAAAACTGTCCACTGTAAAATAATCTTTGATAATTACGCTGAAATTGGCTTTAGCCTCTGTTGACCTTGCTTGTGATTCCTTTTGCTTTCTATAAATAAGAGCTCACAGACATCTTTTTATTTGTTTGATTGCCTGCCAGTATGAGATGTTTCCCCTGTTTGACAATGACAAGCTGCTGCTGTCCAATGGGCATTATGCACAGAGTAGCAGTGGGAATGGTTAGACAGGATGTAGTAACAGACAAGTAATGTACATGGTGTGGTAGTTAAACATTGACTGGGTAAGAGAATTAGAGTCGAGAGTATGTTGCTGGGAAAGCACAGCTGGTCTCCAAGAGCAGGAGAATGGATGTTTCAGGCATAAGCCCTTCATCAGGAATGAGGCTTGTGGGCTGGGGTTGGGAGGGGGTTGATAAAGCTTTAGGTGGATGAAGGTGAGAGAGAAAGTGATACGTCGGGGGGAGGGGGTGGTGGGATGCACGTGATGGACAGGTCGGAGGGCGGTGCCGAGTTGGAGGCTTGGGACTGGGATAATGTGGGGGATGGGGAAATAAGGAAGCTGCTGAAATCCACATTTATCCCATGTGGTTGCAGGATCCCAAGGTGGAATGTGAGGTGTTCTTCCTCCAAGCATCTAATGGTAACAGTTTGGTGGTGGAGTGGGATGGAGAGTTGAAGTGTTTAGCCACGGAGCAGTGGGGTTTGTGGGTGCGGGTGTCCCAGAGATGGTCTCTGAAATGATCTGCAAGAAGGCGTCCTGTCTCCCCGATGTAGTAGAGACCACACCGGATGCAACAGATGCACTAGATGACATTATTAGAGAATGGGGTTGTATGGGTTAGGGAGTGACCGTCATTATCGGCAATGAGTTGTGGTTGGTCTGGGCCTGTTGTGCCAAGTCACTGCCTGTATTTTGGTGCTCAACAACTTTCAAAGATGGTGTGGGTGCAAGTGATGCTGTTTTTTTGGCAGATATCTGCTGAGTGAGTTATTGTAGTAATAGTGTGATAAGGTGGGATTGTGTTCGAAGGTGAGAGATGCCAAGGGTGAAATAGGTAATAAATTGAGGCAATTTTGCTCTTTTAGGCCAAGAGAACACATTAGGCCTCATCACAAATAACCGTCCAAGACTTAGCCAAAAAACCTAAGATTCATCCTTTGGAGTCGTAGTGCATAAATTAAGAGTTATTGTAGTTGCCGAATAATATCAGAGTTTTGTATTTTTCTTTTTCTCTGTTCTAACATTCATATTAGCTTATTATCTCAAAAGGAATAATATTTAACAATAAATGATTACCCTGAATACTTTTTTAGAGTCATACAGCACAGAAATAGATCTTTCGGTCCAACCAGTCCACGTCGAACATAAGCCCAAACTAAACTGGTCCCACTCCTGGCCCATATTCCTCCAAATCTTTCCTATTCATGTACTTATCTAAATGTCTTTTAAATGTTGTAATGGTGCTCACATCCATCATTGCCTCAGGAAGTTCATTCCACACACGAATCACCTTCTGTGGAAAAAAATTGCCTCTCATGTCTTTTTAAAATCTCTCTCCTTCTTTGAGGTTTTCATAGATGTGAATGACTTGAACATTTTTCCAAAAACCATGACTGACATTATCAGCCTTCACCATGTGAGGTATGTTTTCCATTTTGCACAGCTGGTGGCACATTTGAAAAATTGGGCACAAATTTATGTAGCCTGACTTGTGCCAGCATGGGCATAGGGCTTCATTTAACTTCAATAATGCATTTGAAGTGCATATAGTGCTCAACTCAGATCATGGTGAGGTGCTGCTTTCATTCATGTGCTTTGGGTTTAAGGGGAACTACATGATATGGCTTTAAAAGGGACACGGGCTTTTTATCAATTTTTAAAAATTTTTAATTCAAGTTTTGCTGACATAACAGTAGTCAACGTTAATGTGAAGCTTAAAATAGACAATGTTTATTAATTGCTAATTCAGTGGCGACGCTGCTGTAATTGAAGGACAGAGCTCAGCACAACAGAAAGAATGAGATAAAATGTGTGACAAAAATGGCTCTTATAATATGAATTTTCAAGGAAATCAGAGGGAAGCTGCAATTAAAGCTGCAGCATTATTTGGCAGTCACCATCAAGCTTCATATTGAAATTTCATTTCAATCCAATGTTACAACATATTACTAATCAAAACAGGAAATGAGCAATCATATAACAATCAGAGGTACAGTTGTGAAGATTATTGACATTTAAATTTTTATGCTGACAAGAAAGAGAAACAATACACCATTTTTCATACCAATATGACAACATGATATTCAGAAAAGGTATTGATAGTCTTAAATTGCTCCAAAAGCAGTATGTCAAGTTGAAGTTGTATAACATGAAGTGCATATCACTGGTATCAGAGGCATGAAACCCAGGGAACTCACTCTCATTATACCACTACCTATATCAGGCACTGCTACTTGGCTACAACTGAGGGGAACTGGCTATGCATATTCGTGTCAGCAGGGGTTTACATGTAGAACTGTGCCAACAGCCACAGGCCTCCTGGTAAAGGTCACCTCCTTCCTCAGCGTTTCTGTCTTCACCTCCTTCCTGGCTAGACTAGTGATCAACTGATGTACCAGCCAATATGTCACTCTCAAAAGTATCTGTCAGATTGCTGAACTGATCAGCATGGCCAACACTTTCATCTCACTTCACACTGAATAGCAATTGCAGCACAATGCACCTGCCCAGTGATATGAAGAAAATTGATGCAGCCGTACGATCGTTCAGAAAGTAAAAGCCAGTTCCATCTCTACTATTAACACTTGGTTCTGTAAGCTGAGTACTGTAACTATGCATGATACTCTCACTGACTGCATTTGCTTACCTCTATGCAACTGTGCTGGTACTTGCAAATTTTTGGGCAAAGGGCCTAGGGTCCTAGCTTCTTCTAAACCACTGGCAATTTTGACAGACGACTCTTCAGGTTACCAGAGCTAACAGGTGTCAGAGTGCTGGTTTCAAGACATGTTTACAATTCATATTACGCTATACTAACTGAATGTGACTCTTTTATCTTTAAGTATACCCATGGGAGCAAGTAAGAAAGAAAACAGACACAAGAATTGAATAGAGCTACATAAAAGCTTGGGAAAGCTTCCAGTTTCCCTCTGCTGTATTTGTTATGGCTTCGTATCTGTAGTTTGAACATGTTTTTCTCTAATCTGCTTTAGTGTGTGAAATTATGGGGTTCTCCTTCAAAACATTGTTCCTCCCACATGTGATGTGCCACGTTTCATACAACTAGATTAACAGTTTAGAAAAGTTGGAAATTTGAAAAGTGCAGATTTTAAGAACTCAATGCTTTTCTTTCATTTCCATTTGTGTCACTTAACATATAAGACATGCCCAAAATCGGGTGGAAGCTTATTTTGCAGGAACAGTTTTACAGATTTAAGTTTGAAAGCATGTATTAGTGGGTCTCCAAACTTCTGCCTCCATTTATTCAGGCATACATGTTGCTGTGTGAGAAAACTAGAAGGCTTTCGGAGTAAAAGCTTATTGAAACCATACCAGGTTGAGTGAAAAATGCCTCATATAGATGTTTGTAGTCTTACCTTTCACAGTCTTTCTTAGGTCAATACATCTTGCTCCAGGAAAGATTTTATAGATGGGAAGCAATGCACTCATGTATCAGAGGTTGCTCTTCAGAAGTTAACTTGAGATTCTGCTGGCATGAGAGTGTGATCTTTATATTTTGTCTAAATTAATTTATACTGAAACATAAAGTGTATGATGCAGTGTTGAGAAATATTCAATCTTTATAGCCAGTCATTTCTCTTCTCTTGGCAAGTTACGCTTACAAGAGGGAACGTCTTTATATGCCTCCAGTTGCTGCGTTGCAATAGCCTATTATTCCGACAATCATGTGCAATCTTGGTTCTGCAGTTTTTTTTTAAAATTCAAGGCATTTAAAATTTATACAAGTGCTGTTTTATTCCCAAATATTTAAATACCATTTCCAAGTATAAGTTGTAAGTATTAAGTGGGAACATGAAAGTACATTAGGAAAGGAACATTAGATTAATGGTGAATATGCACTGGTGTGTAATGATAGCATAACAGCGCTATAAAGCCAATACATTAAATTCACTCACACTGCTTACGTGGGCAAGATTATTAATTAAACTTGACATGATGTTATATTTATAGTAGCAACTGTGCATTTACTTTGATGTGATCAGCCAAAATGTATTTTTGTGGCATTTATCAGTGTCAATGTTCATATAAATATTCAAATAGCCTTTGGCTGAGCTTCATCATGAAAATTTGACAAAACTCAACCAGTTTGATTTAATGCTAATTCTTTATGATTTAAGTGTTTTTAAAATCATAATGTAAACTTCTGCACAGGTAGGCTCAGACATCAGTACTACTGATTCTTTATCGTTTGAAAATTAATTGTTAAAATCTTACGCCTGTTTCCTCTTGCAAACGTTATGCAAGAACAAAGTAGCATAGTCATCTCCTATTTTAGTTCTGTGGTTAAATTATATTATATTATATTATAATATAACCACAAAAACACTCATCAGTGCATGAAAGACTGTTAGGGAATGGAAGTCCCCCCATTATGAGGCTAATGGTTTGATTCTAACCTCAAACAGACTAGCCACATCATCCCCATGTCCCATCTCCTGACATCAACAATGACAAGAAAAGACAATTTGTACTTACTGGGCTTCATCAATGTACCCCAGATAATTTCTCATTGATGTAAAGTGACATGTACTAGTGGATGGGATGGCAGAGATGTAAATTATGAGTTGCCCATTGGCCAGGATGAAAGAAAGGGTTCCAAGATTTCAGGTAAGTTGTGTGGGGTGTTGGAAATATCCACTTTTCGAGAACTAATTGGCATGATTAGGACACTGGAGATCGAAAGACATCCTTTATGTTTCCCAAAGAAATAGCCCTGTTCATTCTGGTCATACATTGAAAGTAAAACAATTGTGTTTGGACCTCTTCTAGCCCCAGAATCTTTTCTCCATCAGTAACCTTTTGTGAATTTAACACACAGAGATGATTATTATTACATTCTTGCCCCAGTTATTTTAATTCAGTGTCTCACAAACTATCGTGTACCTAACGATGCAAATGAGGAAAAAGAATGCAATTTGCAATGGTTTTAGTCTCTTTCATAGTAGACCTATAGTTTCTTAGCTGAATTGATGCTTTAGCTGCATTGGAGATCTGGTAACCTTTTTATCTTGGTGCATGGTTGACCTGCATCTGGTCCTGATGGTGTTTCAGATGGTTTCATTCACAATGCTTGTCTGCTCCAAACAGCTTCTGCTGTTGACTTGTAAAAGTGGATACGAACATGGTTGTCATAATCACTTTACATTTTATGCATCAAAGTCCTTTTCCAAATAAGGTGGTGTGTTAGACCAGTACAGTTCCTGTTTTGTGTCTTTCATAGCCTGAGTATTTGAGACAGCCAAGGTCTTTGTGTTAGAGGTGGGAAAACCATCAAAATACAATGAAGAGTTGATTGGGCTCATTTCATATTCATTTATTTGAATTTTGGTTTGATAGATTTTATTTTGTTAACCATGTGGTCTTTCATTGAAACACAAACACACCTTGTTGCAGTTCTAGTTCTAAAATGAATAGAAATTTATTACGCAAAAGAAGAGATAAGATAAGATAGGATGAACCAAGCTATTTACATATTATGCGATTTGAAAGATTTCAAAACACACTAAAAGTACAATATTCCATCTGTTCCAGTCAGAAACCTTTATACTACTTACACACCAGATAGAATTCCTTTCTCCATCAGAGCTGTAGGTTTGACTTAACTGTTGTTTTCAAGCCCTAGTTTGAACATCTCATAATCTCTTCCTTCAGTATGAACACCACTGAGCTTAGACGTTATCAGTTTTGAATAACCCTTTCATTGTTCAAGCCAAAACACTCTGGTATGGAACTTTCAATCTAAAACATTTGCACTGAGGTAACCTATTGCACTGACCTTTTGTGAACTAACTCCTTGCTCCAGGAGAAAATGTTCCATATGTCCAACTCCAAATAGAGCATCTATGAACTGAAACAAAAAAGCAATCGGATGTTTCCTTAAACAAAAAATAAATAATTCCTGATCTTTTTAACTGAAAGTTGACAAATGCTTTCCAATGTTTATTCTGTCCACTTGTAAAACACTGAATACAATCACATTCTCATTAGCCCACCAGGAACTATGTCTCTCATTATGGTTTTAACAAAACATTGCTCCAGAAATACTGACAAGTTCATCATTAATCCATTTCATAGACACAGACCAAAATCCACATCCCATTGGTTCAAAAGCCAAACTCTGAAATAAATGAGATGAAAATACATATAAATCACACAGTTTTCATCATGTAATACTTGTCCAGGAAGGGGACTCATCTGGCATATCACTGTCCCATATTTTTACAGTTCATCCTGAACATAAGAATCTGTGAGTTTCATAAGTGGTTAGAATTATTCATATTTTAATGAGTTATTTACTTCAGTCTGGGCATTATCTGGAGCCAATGGTATCAACTTAACCAACTTAGAAGCGTAGAAAAAAAGTGCAGGAGTAGGCCTTTTGGCCATTTAATATGATCATGGGTGATTATGCAATGTCAGTATACCACTGCCACTTTCTCCTCATACCCCTTAATCACTTTATCCACAAGGGCCATTTCCAGCTCCCTTTTCAATGCATCTAATGACTGACTCCATTAGCTTTCTGTGGGAGAGAATTCCCACATGTTCACAACCCTGAATGAAGGAATTCTTCCTTATCTCACTCCTGAATGGCTTACCCTTTATTCTTAGACTATGACCCCTGGTTCTAGACTTCCCCAACATCAGGAACATTTTTCCTGCATCTAGCCTATCCAGTCTCATCAGGATTTTGTGTGTTCCTATAAGATGTCCCCTCATTCTTCGAAATTCCAGTAAATACAAGTTGATCCAATCTTTCTTCATATGTCTGTCCTGCCATCCTGAGAATCAGTCTGGTGAACTTTTGCTGGATTACCTCAATGGCAAGAAAGTCCTTCCTCAGATTAGGAGACCAAAGCTGCACATCATACTCAAGGTGTGGTCCCACCACTGCAAGACATTCTTACTGTGATACTCAATTTCTCTCACTGTGAAGGACATCATTAGCTTTCTCACGGACTGCTGCACCTGCATACCAGCCTTCAGTGACTGTTCCATCATAACACACAGTTCTCGTTGCACTTCACCTTTTCCTAAACTGCCACCATTCAGATAATAATCCACCTTCCTGTTTTTGCCACCAAAGAGGATAACCTCTCATTTATCCATGTAACATTACATTAAACAAGTATTTGCCCACTCAGTCAGCTTGTCCAAGTCACACTGCAGCCTCTTAGCATCCTCCTAACAGAACACACTGCCACCCAGCAGAGTGTCATCATTAAGTGACTAGTGACTATTGCCAGCCATATTAAAAGCTGATTAGTCTCCATTTGAAATTAAAGTGTTTACATTTGTAACATTTATATGCCTGGTCTGGGAATGGCAGCATCATCTTCTGTTTTCACTTGCTGGAAAATGTTATCTAATTTAATAGGTAAGATAAAAAAAGTACAATATTTTATTGGAAAGACATTACATGACTCATGGTTCAAATGGATTATGGTTTTGAAACATGACTTTCAGTTAGTGTACACATATAACAAGTGAAAAGCAGATGGAATGTGGTCATTTATTGCAAAGAGAATGGAATATAGAAATGGGAAAGTTTTACTGCAGAGTCCTGTGAACTGTCTTGGTTTCCTTATTTGGAAAAAAATGATATAATTGCTTTAGAAGCAGTTCAGAGAAGGTCAACTTGATTAATTCGTAGAATGAAGGGGGTTATCCTCCGAAGAAAGGTTGAGCAGGTTAGGTCAATATCCATTAGAGTTTCGAGGAATGTGAGGTGATCTTGTTGAAAAATATAAGATACTGAGAGCACTGAATAGTGTTAAAACCAGAAGGATGTTTCCTCAAGTGGAGGAGACTGAACCTAGAGGACACAGTCTTCCTTCTAAAACAAGAAGGAATTTTTTTTTGTCTCTGAGGGTAATTTCACCATGATGTGATCTTCCCCAGAAGACAGAGGTGAGTTGGGTGTTTAAATTTATTCAAGATGTGGAGGTGCTGGTGTTGGACTGGAGTGGATAAAGTTAAAATCATACAACACCAGCTTATAGTCCAACATGTTTATTTGGAAGTACAAGCATTTGGAGCGCTTCTCCTTCGTCAGATACGTTGTTGTTGTGTGATTTTTTAAATTTTTTCATGGCTGAGTTGGATAGATTTTTGATAAACAAGGGAGTCAAGAGTTATGGATTGGAGGCAGGCAATTGGTGCTGCAACCATAACCAGATCAGACATGATCATTTTAAATAGTAGATCATTTCAAAGGGCCAAATAGACTATTTGTGTTACTATGTTTTCACGAAGGGACCAGCCGTAATACCATCAAAGACACTGTCCAGGTCAGACAGAAGATAATTTATTGAAATTTATAGAGTGTGTTTTTTTCAGGAAATTTCTATTAAAATTCAGAAATAGTGATAAATCATTGTCTTTCTTGGTTTTATACATGGTCTTGCACTTTAAATGATTTGCCCTCTATTTCCCTAACCAAGATATTAATGCAAAGTATATTTCACTGGAATGTTGCAAAACCCCAGAAGAGCATATTAATCTTTTTGGTTAATAGAAAAAAAAAATCCCTATAAGTGCTGTGCTTGGAGAGATAGCAATTAAGGAATTAAAGGACAATGAGGGGAAAATTTAAAGTTGTCTTTTTTTAAAATTACTTGAAATGGACTACATTACTGCCACTGCACTTTCTGAGATGTCATTTCAGTTGATGCTGCTCAAGTCATGTCTTTGGCTTGTGTGGGTCAAGAGTTTTCAGCAGTCAATTTTTACTTAAATCATTAGTGTGATATCCTTGTCAGTTTTAAATTGGCTGCTTGGTCGAGAATGTCCATTGATGTATAACTGAGCACTTTGATGTGCTGTCCTATGAAAGGCTTGGGTACTTAGGATGGCTGTTGGATTCAATTTGTGGAAGCACTTTGCTATTTAAAAGGTAAAATCTCAACATGGAGCATTTCATATATTGTACAAAATAGAAGATTCATAATTATTTCTATTATTTCATTCTTTGTTTTAAGCCTCAGTCAAAAATATTGCCTTATAAGCCATACTTCTCTGAGCATCAGTGTAACTGTAGTGGTTTAAAATGACTTGAGAATTAAATTAACAATTTACTTAGTTTGAAAGCTTACCTCTGTGTAAGAGAGGTCTCTCTGCTTCGCAAGGTTGGCTGCTGTCCCAGTTTTCTCTTGGCAATAATTGATCCAAACATCCTTTCACCTAATGCCTCAGCTACTTAATAAAAACACCATTTGAAGCAGAAGACAAAATGGAAGCTAGAAGCAGGAAATATTATAAAAATCAATGACTAGAAAACCACAATGATGAAAAGTGTCAAACCAATGAGTAATCCAATAAAGGAAGGAAAAATATAGCAAAGAATTAAAATGCGAAAGAATGGAAAATTATGTAGCAGAAGATATTGAATTAAAATTGTTATATAATGGAGACAGATAGAAATTAAATGTTTCTAAAAATCTCCATAATCATTATCTATTTAAAGAAAACTAAACTTGTCAATGTACTTTGATACTTCAAAAACGAATTATTAAGTCCTGAATTGAATGATATGATTTTAGTCACTGGTGTAAAACTGCATGAAAAATGTCTTTGCTTACTGTTTTGTGCTGTTTTCTTCAAACATTGTAGTAAACACTTAAAATTCAAAAGCAAAAACAGAAAATGCTGAAAAAGCTCAGCAGTTCTGGCAGCATCTGTGAATAGAAATCAAAGTTAATGCTTCCGGTCCGGTGACCCTTCCTCAGAACTTAAAAATTCAAACCTACCTCAGTGACATAATGCTTATGGTAACGAAGGTCTGATTACAAGTTTGAATATATCTTATAATCAATGGGCAATATACTAACATTTGTTTTACAACATGTACATCAGACAAATAGTGTTTGTCAATTCATTGGTGTTGGACATTCTGGAATATCTTCCCCTCAGAAAACTATTCATTTCCATTCAAAAGTAAAAGTGACATTCAGGGCACTTAAATGGGCATTGGACATACATATGGATAATAATGGAACGGTTTAGGTTAGGTGGGCATCAGATTAATTTCATATGTTGGCACAACATCAAGGGCCGAAGGTCTTGTATTGCACTTTAAAGTTCTATGTTCTATGTTGAATGTTGTCTGCATAACCTATGTGTGTTTGTAGGAATATCTTATAAATATGGAAGCTAAGAAATCACAATTCAATGTGACTTTAACTTATTCATTGTAGGTTAACATGCATAACCAAAATGTATTTAATTCCACTCATTCCTTGTGAAGGTCAACTGAAACGTGTCAAGGCCTTTTAAAGACAGCATTTCAATTTTTGCAAAATAAAAACTGAAAGGACTGCAAATGCTGTGCATCAGAAAAAAAGGCAGAAGTTGCTGGAATTGCTCAGTAGGTCTGGCAACATCTATGGAGAGAAATCACAGTTAGCATTTCAGGTCCAGTGCCTTTCCTCGGAATGTTAACTTTGATTTCTCTTCACAGATGCTGTCAGACCTGCTGAGCTTTGCCAGCAATTTTTGTTTTTGCTTCAATTTTTGCATCTTTGCTTAATAGTCCTCCATCAGTTCTGGTCCATAAGTAGCAATTGTCAGCTATTTGTTAAGAGTGTGAGAGGGCAACCACCTTTTATTTTCCCTTCTTTGTGAGATGGCTTCCCATAGCAACATAGGTGAGATCACAATCTCTCTGTGTGAGCAATTGCAAGTTCTTATCCTCCTCTGAACAATCCATTTTCTCTTGACAATTACCAGTGTAATTGTTGTGATTTTCCTGCACATTTGACAAAATGGTATTGAATGCATTTGGAACCAAATTTAAAGGACTTTGTAGAACTGTAGTACTGTTGGATAATTACACTGATATTTCAAATAATGCAAGCGTTAAGAGCTCTGAAATGGGGAATGTCTAGAGTACATAGATGCATGGGCTCAGAGAACTAGACTCCTTGACTGTGGCTGCAAATCAGCTGTCTCCTGAATTGATGGCTAAATATTCCTTTTCACATGTGTCAGCAGCTGAGATAGACTGCTGCAAATGATGTTAGCTTTACTGAAATGTCAGAGGTGATTTATCTATTTGCTATAGTTTCATACGTATTCATCCAATTTCTGTGGCAGTCCAGTCATCTGCAGGATCATTGGCGCTATGGGGGGATATATCTGTGATTCCTGAAAAGTCAAGCAACACTGATATCTGGGAATTCAGTCTGAAACTTTTGTGGTCTTAAAATGGTAGCTTCTCTATTTACTCACTAGCCTTTTTGTTTAATTTGTATTCTGTATCCAGTGATTTTGTGACTTTAAATCTTAATGATGTTAATTTCTTGAAGTCCAATGAGATATATGTGAACCAAGCAGATTGACCTACGTGTGAATGAATAGACAGCTTCCAGCTAGTGTGCATTATAAAGGATTTTTTTCCGCACAAAGTTTATCTGTAACATAAAAAAATTCACACCTTAAAAAGATATGAAATTTCCTCATCAATTTATTTGCAGCGATGTTTCATTCCAGTTTTTTGTCCCCAGATTGTTTCTGGTGACAATCTGTAGACAGTGGATTCCCTGGAAAATATTTTAATACCCAGTTCCATTATGAGCTTTTGTTATCATTTTGTTTTGATACTCTGTTGACATAAACAGTCAAAGTGTATCAGGCACAACTGCTGAGATGAAGAAAAGCCATACTTTTAATGAATAAACCAAAGAAAGCACGAGCAGTCAATCAGCATTGGAGGAACAAAGATATTTAGGGGTTCCTTGTGAGAACAGACTTAAATGCTGTGCTGAATGTTAAAACAAGAAGTGCTGCCAGAATCAACAGCAGAAACAAAATGTAATTCGACATGGACACATGAAGTCTGGTACATAAACAAAATAATTGTCAGTGCTGACTGCTGGCTGTAAATTTCTGAAAAGCCTGAGGATAACTTTGTACAAAATCAAACTGCTTACAATTGGAGCATGGCAGCAATTAGAGTATTTAGCCCATGATTAATCTGGCATTGCTTTGGCCCCTGGTTATCCAACTTGCAGTGAGGTGTTTTGTTTGTAACCATCCATTGAAGTGCAAGGCATCTGTTTTATAATCAGCACAATGCATTTTATAAATCCTGATTAATAAATATTGACTAATATTTACATATCTGGCACCAATTTTTCAGCAGAGTAGCCTGTTTGATCAATCATATTGTAATTGTACTATGGTATCAAGTGGAACATTAGGATAAATAATAAAAAAAATTTGTAAGAGGATGTCAGGTTTAATAAATTGATGCCTAGTAAAATCCATAAAAGTGACAATTACATGGGCAGATGATCCCGCGGCAGGTCTCTGGAATAATCTATGGTTTTGCCGGTAGGATGTTGCTCTTTATAGATTGAAAATGCTGGCAGCTTCACTGATTCCTTTCACAGCATATTGCTACAAAGAGTTCGACAATGCATTATTTGTTGTGAGGATATGCTTGCAAGTGCTGAAGAGTGTTTTGGCATGCCAGTTATATTAAGACTCCCCACCATTTTCGTGGGGTTAATACAAAACACACCCCCAGCCGGCTTGGCTTTTATCAGGGTTTTAGAACGTAGAAATTTGCAATGCATGATACCTATCCTTCCCAGTAAATCTGTGAAAAGGTATTTAATGTTCATATATCTTACAAAATGGGGAGTTATCTTGAAGTAACTGAATGTATTTGTTTCACAACTGTGTTCAGTCTAGAGATCACAAGTACAAGTTCCTGTTTGTGCTGGGTGCAAATCTTATAGTCACACTTCAGCTCACTTTTTTCCAGTTTTAACCAAATTCAGCAGCACCTTCACACGGAATTTTCATAAGGCAGAATCATGACAATTTGTATTCTTCGTTTTGTCCGTCAGTAGGTAATCACATACTCAGGGAGGGTTATGTGTGTTTTTGCCTGTTGTTCACTAAGTGGTAAGAGCATCAAAATGTATTTTGCAGCCTAACTATTCCACTGGGCTCAAACATACTTCAGTCAAAATTGAAATGGGCAGACACATGTGTACCCAAAGCACCTGCCTGTTTGTGATCACTGGTCTCGTTTAAAATGCATATTAGGATAGCAGGAAGCTGATTGTTATTTCAGGTCTAAACTGGTTGGGGAGTGTGTTGCACAGACTCTATTCCATGGGCAATGAAGACAAAGAGGCACAACAAAAATGAGTTTGAAAATAAATTGTCATTTTGGTGCTTCATTTCACCTCCTCCATGATTGAAATGATCCCTCCTCTCTTCTCTTCAGATTATGCTAGGGAGATCTGAAGGTTTGAAATTGGCCAGACTCAACTAGTCAATCTGCCTGTTTGGTAAACTGTAGCTCATCAACTTGATATAAATGGGTAAAAACAATGACTGCAGATGCTGGAAACCAGATTCTGGATTAGAGTGGTGCTGGAAAAGCGCAGCAGTTCAGGCAGCATCCGAGGAGTATTCCTGAAGAAGGGCTTTTGCCCAAAACATTGATTTTCCTGCTCCTCGGATGCTGCCTGAACTGCTGCGCTTTTCCAGCACCACTCTAGTCCAGAATTTGATATAAATGGGATCAAGGCTTCAAAATCGTAGCTGCTTATCAGACATGGGTAACTGTTTGTGTCAACTAAAATGTACATACCTTGAACATTTTTTTGAACTAAACTGTTTATTCCAGCAAAGCTGTGAACTGACATATTTTGTAATGCCAATTCTGAAATTCTGCATGAGTTTAGTAATGCTTCCAACTAAAATTGTCACTATGGGCATTCACCTGCATCTTAGTCACTCAAACACCAGAATTGGCTCCACTGACTTTATAATGTCCCACTGAGGAGAAAATTCAAACAAAATTATTTTATGTGCAATAACTCATTTAAAAAGAACTGCATTGTTCATATGGCACCATTTAACTTCGAAAAACATTCTAAGGTGCAAAATCTGAAAGAAAGCAGAGCTCCCATTTGAACTTGTTCCTTAGTATAACTTCAATAATGACGGTTTTGCAGCAAACAATTTTTGAAGGTTAAATACATTCTTTGTGAGGCTACATAGTAATTCTAAATAATAAGCTCCAATCATTTTGAGAATGACACCGTGACCCATCTAAATTAGTGAAAATTTGTCCTGACTGAACTGAAGACTTTTATGTAAGGCAGTTTTGATGACACAGTAATTTAGCAATAGAAATAGGTCATTTGCATTTGAAATAATGTTCCATGCTTCCTGTCAAAAATTTTGCTTCATTTTAAAGGACTTTCTATGGAAACACTGAGGCTCTGTTTTTAACTGCCAATGCATGGTATTAACCAAGCTTCAATATTGTTAAAATGATCTGATCTCACTTTCTTATCTTTTTCACAATCATATGTTTATTTTCTGAAGACACAATTTTCAACAAAAGCTTCGAACTGGTTGGAGTTGTTGCAAATTGGACTGAAACAAGGCGAACTGCTTAAAAAAAAATGCAAGGAGGTGAGAAAACAAAATCACCCTCCTGGTGGGAGGGACATGGATGGGAAAGAGTGACTGCCTACCACCAGACTCTCATCAAAACAATCACATTCTCAGGAAAATATTAGCAAATACAAAGCACAGTACATTGAATGAGTCTGTGTGTGATTGTCTTATGTCAAAGAATTTGTTGGAATATTCAGTGGAAGCAATATTTCAAGGGAGGTCATATCAGCATTTTGGCAGAGAAATGAAAAGAAGCTATTGTCTTCATTTGTTCTCTCGAAAGAAGTCCTCAACAAACAGAGATTCTTCAATAACTACAAAATTCACTGCAACTGAATGCTTCCAAGGAACTAACTAATTATTGTCAGCTTCAGGAACCTTGTACATCAATGAGATCATTATTGTTGAATGTCAAAGGTTCCTTTAAACTATATTCAATTGCATTGATGTTGACTCAGATGAAATCCGCACCATAGATATCACTAGGTCTATCTGTGCAGTGGAGACCATCAGTGCTTGATTGCTAATTGCAAAATCTGAGTTATGGTACTGGATGATTAGATATGGCTTCCTTTGTACTGGACACTACCTACTTTTGACTCTGTGTGTAGGGGTTAGGGGCAAATGACTACATGAAAGCTATATGTTTGACAACTTTTTTTTCATAATTTACCTTCAGTTTAACAATAAATTTGCTCTTTCTTTGACACAAGAGTCAGAGAGATATACAGCATGGAAACAGACTCTTTGATCCAGTTTGTGCATGCCGACCAGATAGTCAAAATTAATCTAGCCCCATTTGCCAGCATTTGGCCATTTCCCTCTAAACCCTTCTGATTCATATACCCATCCAGATGCCTTTTGAATGTCACAATTGTACCAGCCTCCACCATCTCCTTATTGCTCACAGCAAAACTAGTTAACGACATTTGAATTGATAAAGTATTATTTTCTGCAAAAGAACTTGAATGTTTATTGTCACCAACCATGGGGGTGAAACAGAGGGGTCTCTGTTCACCCCTTATCATCTTGTCCTACCACCTTGTTCCAATGTTAACCTTTTCTTTTGAGCAGGTGTGCAGGATATAAGCAGAGTTCTCTCTAAATGTACAGATCAATGCTCATAGTAATAATTTTAGCTGAAAGCCTTGCTAAATTCATCTTATCACAGAATTTCATAGTTAGATTTACAGATATGACAGTTCACAGCTCTGTCGGAATAAATAGTTCAGTTCAAAAATATATTCAAAATATGAAAGTTTTAGTTCTTGCATGATCAGATAAAAGTTTTTTTCAAGGCAAATAATGTAGGTGGCCAGAAAATAAAAGGATAATGCAGCACAAATTATGGATTCTGCCATTTGAATGTTCCCTATGTGCAATTAGTTTTGCCTTTTCTGCCCCTTGACCAGCAGTTCTACAGTAATTATGGATGGCTGACATAGAAACTATTATTCATATAACATGAGCTCCTGTCAATCAAAAAGAGAGGCCAATTTATGTTAAAAGCTGAAATGGAAGGGGTCATTCAGTGACCTCACCTTTTTGGTTAATGCACCTTGGGAAATTTCAATTGCACACACTTTTTTAACCCATTAAAATTAATGACAGAAAATCTGTCAGTCAATTCCCAAAATGTATGTACTCTGTCACTGTGGTTTGATGCCATGTTATGAGTTTGGGTTCAAGACACTGGTTGAGGAGACGGCAAAGTCAAGAAGTGTCTTCAGGGTTAGACTTTGAAATAACACTATTAATTATACATTATTATTAAATATTGGAAGATATGGTAGTAATATTTATACCAGACTTTAACCTTACAATACATTAGGTAAGGACACTTTCTCTCAAGGCTTTCTAAAGTACTAGTTTAATTTGGTATCTACTGTAATTCTGCTCTATTCTTCTAGAGTGATCTGATTCTACCCACACTGTGCTATTTATGCTCAGTGATATGCAGCTCCATGATATCATTGCCAGGTTGTTCCCATAACAACTACACTGTCATTCTCGCTCTAATCGAGAATCATCTTTGCTATCCTTGCCTCTACATCTCTGGAACTATTTGGAGGCCTGTAGAAAACTCCAAACAGGGTGACCTCTCCTTTGCTGTTTCTAACCTCAATCCATATTACTTCAGTAGATGAGTCCTCAAACATCCTTTCTGCAACCATAATACTGTCCTTGACTAACAATGCCAGCCCCTCTCCCTCCCACCCCCCTCCTTTTTACCATCTTCTTTTACCATTTTCTGACCCATTCGGGTCTGCTCTGCAATTCAATTAGATCTGATAATTCCTGCCTTTTCCTCAACACTCTTTTCCCTTTTTTTAATTAAATATCTGTCCATCTCAGCCTTAAAGGTGCATAACAACTTGAGCTCCATAGCACTCTATGGTAATGAATTCCATAAATTTAATACTTTTTTTCTCCTCATCCTTGTCCAAACTGGGTGACTCCTACTATGAGATTATGCCATCTGGTCCTAGACTGTCCCACAAAGAAAAACAACCACTCCATATTTAACTTGTCAAGCCTGCTACGAATCTTGAGTTTTTAGAAAGTTCACCTTTAATTTTCCTAAACTCTAATGAGCACAAGCTCAACCTATTCAACCTCTCCTCTTAAGACAATCCCCACAAACCCGGGATAAATCTAGTGAACCTCCAATGCCTGTGTCTCTTTCTTCAGGTAAGGGGACCAAAACTGTTTACATGATTCCTAGTGTAGTCTAATTACTACCTTGTATTAACAAGACATTCCCATTTTTATAGAGAAGGCAAAATACTGCAGATACTAGCAATCTGAAACAGACACAGGGGATACTGGAAAAACTTTAAGTCTGATATGACTCTTTAACAGGATCTCCAGGGCACTTGCCATAAGAAAGGGCAATGATTTCCTTTATTTGCCACGTCTAAATGCAGGGTATCTCTGCACTGACTGTGTTGTCAGGGTGCAGGCTGGCCTTTCAAAAATGGATTGAGCAAAAGGACACAAATGTTCCAGCAGATATCCACTGACGAGCAAGTTCTTCCAAGAACAGTATCTGGTAAGAAGGCATAGAAATTGGACATGAAAGGTGCTAAAGTCACATGGTAGGCAACTATTGAGGCAAAGTAGGTGGTAAAACTTGATAGCCTCATGGTGAGGAACCCTCCAAAAAACTCCACACAACATGGGCTTAGTCAAAAAAATTATGTAAGCTTTAGCCCTATGTTTTACATCTCATCTTGTTTTGTTGACCCCCTGTGCATATACCATTCTTCACTCAGAAACGTCATAGTTTGGTTGAAGATACATCCATGCTCTAATGCTCAAAACAGAATTTATGTGTCAGGCCCCTGAACTGTGGAATAACCTGGCAATGATATCATGGAGCTGCATATCACTGAGCATAAATAGCACAGTGTGGGTAGAATCAGATCACTCTAGAAGAATAGAGCAGAATTACAGTAGATACCAAATTAAACTAGTACTTTAGAAAGCCTTGAGAGAAAGTGTCCTTACCTAATGTATTGTAAGGTTAAAGTCTGGTATAAATATTACTACCATATCTTCCAATATTTAATAATAATGTATAATTAATAGTGTTATTTCAAAGTCTAACCCTGAAGACACTTCTTGACTTTGCCGTCTCCTCAACCAGTGTCTTGAACCCAAACTCATAACATGGCATCAAACCACAGTGACAGAGTACATACATTTTGGGAATTGACTGACAGATTTTCACAAAATCCTTTTTTAAAAGTTGCATTCTCAGGTTAGCTGTAACATCCTTGGTAGTTTAGATAAGCCGAGGGATCTCAGAGTCCATGTACATAGATCCCTGAAAGTTGCCACTCAGGTTGATAGGTTGGTTTAGAAGACATATGATGTATTAGCTTTTATTAGCAGAGGGATTGAGTTTCAGAACCATGAGGTCATGCCGCAGCTATCCAAAACTCTGGTGCGGCTGCACTTGGAGTTCTGGTCACCACATTATAGGAAAAATGTGGAAGCATTGGAAAGAGTACAGAGGAGACTTACGAGGATGTTACCTTATATGAAAGGAAGATCTTACAAGGAAAGGCTGAGGAACTTCAGGCTGTTTTCGTTAGAGAGAAGAAGGTTGAGAGGTGACTTAATTGAGACATATAAGATAATCAGAGAGTTCGATAGGTTGGACAGTGAGAGCCTTTTTCCTCAGACGGTGATGGCTAGCATGAGGGGACATAGCTTTAAATTGAGGGGTGATAAATATAGGACAGATGTCCGAGATAGTTTCTTTATTCTGAGAATAGTAGGGGTGTGGAACACACAGCCTACAACAGTTGTAGACTTGCCAACTTTAAGGATATTTAAATGGTCATTGGATAGGCATATGGACGAGAATGGCATAGTGTAAGTTAGATGGGCTTCAGATTGGTTCCATAGATTGGTGCAACATCAAGGGCACAAGGGCCTGTACTGCACTGTAAAGTTCTATGTTCTATCTGATGGTCTCTGGGAACTTGGGGTTCAAGTGCATTTATCTTCAGTTGAGAATGGAATTGAAATCTCATCTCACCAATAGTGGCATGAAACCATGACCAATTGAATTAAAAGCTCATCTGGTTCACTGATGTCTTTTAGGGAAGGATGTCTGACATCCTTACCTGATCTGACCTGCATGTGCCTCTCGATCCACAGTAATAAAGTTTTCTCTTAACTATCCTCTGAAATGGTCCTGCAAGTCAAGAGCAATTCTTTCAAAATTTGTTCATGGAATGTGAGTATCATTGGTTGGGCACTTATTGCCCAGAGTGTTGTTAAGAGTCAACAACCAGTGACAATGGTGAAGTGGTCGCTATTAACAGTCGTAATTACGAAGGGACAACAAACGCTGGACTTGCTAGCAACACCCTGGGAATGAATAGTGAATAAAAGCTGGACTGACGGTAGCTGTGTTATAGGTACAAACCAATCATTATAATTTGGACTATGAGAGTAAATTAACCATTTAATCCCTATTTCCAAGTTACAAATGATTCAAAGTAACATACTTATTGGTGTCAATAGGTATATTGTATTTAGTGTAAGTGAAACTTCTCACATGCTGAACAGTAGAATCAAAGTACAACAGCATTATCATTATGCCCTACCTGGAAGCAATCTCAATATCATTCCTTGCTGCTTATGCTTCCTTCTGCTCTGGGTATCACTGAATCTATCAATGCAATATTTTGTACCCTCTCTGTGCTCAGGAAATCCTTTCTTATGTTTTTGTTACATCGTAAAATATGTGGAGAAACTGTCCGACTACCAAAGATGTAATTTGTCCTGCTGCTAGCCCAAGCCAGTTCAGTCTCGAGATCTCTAGTCTCACACAGTCAGACTCTTATCAACTTGTAAATATTTTTATCCTGGCACCTGGCCACAGCAAGGTTTCTCAGTTCTTCCTACATTTGAACTTATGGCTTCTGCTACGGTGTTCATCTTTTCATTCACTGAAGTAGGTTGCCATGTTTACACAGTTTGTTTAATTTCTGCCAAGTTTACTGATTTTTCTTGAAATGGTGCATTAAGCCTTAATTACTGCCAAACACAATGACACTGAAAAATAAGTTTTTTTTATACAATTATACAATTATCATTACTGGAGAACATAATCATTGTTTGATATCAAAACATGAATGCATGTTTTTAACTCTAGCTAATTTTTCTCTGCTTCTTAACATTTCTTTATTTTGTTTTCTGTTTAACAAAGAGTTAAATATTCTAATTTTATTTTTTCTAATTCACATTTATACAGTCATCGAGTATAAGAACAGGGAGGTGATGTTGAACTTGTACAAAACACTTGGTGGACTTCAGCTGGAGTACTGTGTTCAGTTGTGGGTGCAACATTGTAAGAAAGATGCAAATGCATCAGAGAGAGTGCAAAAGCAATTTACAAGAATGGTGTTCAAGTTCTACATAAAGATTTGTAGCTCGGGTGCTGGTTGCCGTAGTTGTGGGTATGTTCGCCGAGCTAGGAAGTTGATTTGCAGATATATCGTCCCTTATCAAGGTAACATCTTCAGTGCTTTGAAGATTACAAGAATGGTTTCAAGATTTAGAAACTTCTGTTAAGATGATAGATTTAAGAAGGTGGGTCTGTGCTCGTTGGACAAAAAAGTTGAGAGGAGATTTGATAGTTTTCAAAGTCATGAGTGGGCTGGAGAGAGTGTATAGGGAGAAACTGTTCCTGTTTGGAAATGAAAAACAAACAAGAGGGCATAGATTTAAAGTGATGTGCGAAGAAAGCAAGGGTGTGTGAGATAAAAAGATCACACAGTGAACAGCTAGGGCATTGAGTTTACTGCTTGGAAATATGGAGGCAAGTTCAATTGAGGCATTCAAGACAGCATTGGATGATAATTTGGACAGAAAAGGTGTGCAGTGCTGTGGGAAAAAGCACGAGATTGAGACAAGATAATAGAACAAATGTCCCAGCAAATAGCCAAATGGCCTCCTTCTGCATCGAGCTGAAAATGTGTCGCTGGAAAAGCGCAGCAGGTCAGGCAGCATCCAAGGAACAGGAGAATCAATGTTTCGGGCATAAGCCCTTCTTCATTTCCTGAAGAATGGCTTATGCCCGAAACGTCGATTCTCCTGTCTTTGGATGCTGCCTGACCTGCTGCGCTTTTCCAGCAACACATTTTCAGCTCTGATCTCCAGCATCTGCAGCCCTCACTTTCTCTCCTTCTGCATCGAACCAATTCTGTAATTTATAGAATCATACAGAATGGAAACAAACCCTTTGGTCCAATTTGTCCATGCTGACCAAGTTTTCAAAACTAATCTTGTTCCATTTGCCTGCATTTGCCCCATATCCCTCTAAACCTTTCCTATTAATGTACCAGTCCAAATGTCTTTTAAATGTTCTAACTGTACCTGCATCTACCACTTCCTCTAGCAGTTCATTCCAAACACAAAACCTCCTCTGTGTGAAAATGTTGCTCCTCAGGTCCCTTTTAAATCTTGCTCCTCTCATCTTAAAAATATGCCCCTAGTTTTGAGCTCCCCCACCCAAGGGAAAAGGTCTTTACTGTTCACTATATTTATGCCCCTCATGATTTTATAAAAAATTTGTAAACAACCTCTATAGAGATGTATAAAATAATGAGGGGTATAGATAAGGTGAATGGCATGCATCTTTTCAAGATTTCAAGACTAAGGGGCATATTTTTAAGATGAAAGGAAAAAGGTTTAAAAAATACAGGAGGAGTAATTTTTAGAGTGGCTCATGTGTGGAATGGCATTCCAGGGAATTGATGTACGTGGGTGCAGTTACAATGTTTTAAAGACATTTGCATAAGTAAGTGAATATGAATTGTTTGGAGTGATATCGGCCAAGCGCAGGCAGGGGGGGCTAGTTTAGTTTGGAATTTTGGTCAGCAGAGACTGATTGGATTGAAGGGTCTGTTTCCGTGCTGTATGTGTCTATAAAGTCACCCCTCGACCTCTATGCTCCAGTGAAAAACGTCCTATGCCTCTTGTTTTGAAATGTGAGTAGCCTTAATTTTAATTCTGTGTACATGTATGAGTTAAAACCTCATTTTCAACATTTCAAATCAGAATGCTTCAAGCTGACTCTTTGAAGGGTTGTGCTGCTGCATGCCCTGCTGTCTTGCCTTTCAGATCTGGAAAAGGCAACTGGAATTAGGAGTTTAATAATGACCATGAATCCATTGTCGGAAAATCCAGCTATTTCACAAATTGTCCTTTAGTAAAGGAATCTACTGTCCTTACCTGATCTGGCCTACATATGACTCAAGGCCACAGTAATGTTGTTGACTCTTAATTGCCCTCTGAACAACCAGGCATCGATAATAAATGCTGACCTAACTAGCAATGCCCAAAGCCTGTGAATGAATAAAACACCGATTCCGCACAGGTGATGCTGCACAGGATTACAGCAAGTTATCACTGAAAAATCTGCGGGCAGCTGTAAAAGCAGTTAATAGCAAATATTATTTCTTCACATTCACTGAAAATTCGAGTCCACTGTACAATGGCATGTTTCAAATGAGATGTGGACTGTCTACCTTGGTCAGATTATGTACTAGTGGTGGAAGTGACCAAAGTGTTTTATAGTTCATACCGCCACTAACTGTCGGAGTCTCATCACAGCAACTGTGGACATCTGTCAACAGTATTCTGAATCATTTTTCTTCTGTCACTGCTGCTTTACAAGGTTGTGGCCTGAAGCTGTGGGTCATAACCACAACGGCAGTTCCCCAAAGCTGACAGCAAGAAAGATAGCCAAGGAAGACACATATAGAATTTAAACAACATATTTAGAAGATTACATTTTATAGAAGTAGTCACTTAGCAGCAGAGGAAGGTATGACGATAGCTTGTTCTCTGCTATATCTTCTAAAACATGATAACATTTTGTGGTATTGCTACTGACTTGTCAGAGGCCAATGATAGTGTGGCTGTAATATCAGATGGCCAAGATGATATTCCAGAACAAAATTGTGCATCAGCTAAAGGCATTCTTCTACTTGTGATTGTTCTTCTGTTCAGATAGTGAGCCCGATCAAGAGATAGACATGCCAGATGTAAAGGCAGTGGGAGGAGTCCTCTCCACTTGCAACCAAAGCCTGTATCTCACAGACTGTAACCCCCCACTCAGAAAAGCAGCTACTGAGATTATTTGGCGTGGAACTGAAAACAACAAATACTTGGGATCACAGTGGGATTCGTCTGATAACCCTCCAAAGGAGAGACGGAAATGCAGTCACTGAGACAAGGTCCAATCCACTGTACTCAGAGCATAAAGGAAGTCTGAGCCTCAAGTAGATATTGGAATGTTTAAGGATATTGAGGCTGAAGTGCAGTGATGTGATGGTGTATAAATTTAAGCTTTGTGTGATATATGCACTGGTGATGCAAATATAAATGGAATCTAAACAAGTAATTACAAAATAACATTATTGTGTAATTTATAGCAGAGTACCAACAGAGAATTGCTTTGCCATTTTGATGTAATATGACAAGGAATGTAATTACATTTTTAGAAAAAATGTTTAGTCTGTCATGGCTGCTGGCTACATTGTGGTCTGATTGTCTGTAAACCAATTTTCTTCCATCCCTGTTTTTAACCCTTTCGTGTGCTGGTAACATTGTGGTTTTGATTCCTGATTTTAATGTCTAGAGCTCGGATTAATGATCCACAGTGATGAGTTCAAAACTTACCATGGAAACTCAGGAATTTAAAATCCGTTAGAGAGTCACCGAGATATACAGCACAGAAACAGACTCCTCAGTGCTGTAGTTTAGTACAATTTGCCTGCACTTGGCCCATATCCCTCTAAACCCTTGCTATTCACATACCCATCCCGATGACTTTAAATGTTGTAATTTTACCAGCCTGCACCACTTCCTCTGGCAGCTCATTCTATGCACGTACTACCCTCTGCGTGAAAAAGTTGCCCCTTAGGTCCCTTTTAAATCTTTTTCCTCTCACTTTAATCCTATGCCCTCTAGTCCTGGACTCCCCTACCAAGGGAAAAAGACCTTGTCTATTCACCCTATTCATAGCCCTCATGACTTTATAAACTTCTGTAAGGTCACCCCTTAGCCTCTGATGCTCCAGGGAAAATAATCCCAGTCTATTCAGCCTCTCCCTATAACTCAAACCCTCCACCCCTGGCAACATCCTTTTAAATCTTTTCTGATCCCTTTCAAGTTTCACTCCATCCTTCCTATAGCAAGGAGACCAAAACTGCATGCAATATTAGCCTCACCAATGTTGTGTACCGCTGCAGCATCACCTCCCAACTTCTATGCTCAATGCACTGACCAATAAAGGCAAGCATACCAAAATGCTTTCTTCACTACCCTGCATATCTGCGACTCCATTTGAAGGAACTATGAACCTGCACCCCAAGGTCTCTTTGTTCAGCAACACTCGCCAGGACCTTATCATTAAGTGTATATTGATTTTTAAAAATCTAGAATAACAAGCCAGCATCAGTATTGTTAATTGATAAACCACCAAGCTGTCATACTTACCCTCCTGATCCATATCATTCTACGGAGAAGAAAATATGGCCCTGATGTGAATTCAGGCTCACATATGTGGCTAACTTTTAATTGTGCTTTTAATTGTACTGTTTCGAAGAGCAGTAATAAAATGGACAAAGCAACAAAGCATTCACCTAGCCACTGATACAACCGAGGCACAACCTGCCCAGATAATCCGAGAAAGTCTTCTTTATGAACATCTGAAGACTTGTGCAAAAATTAGGAGAGCTGACCTTTGACTAGTCAGGCAACAACCTGAAATCGTCATATGTACTGGATCACACTTGACAATGAATGTCTAAGATTCTTCCACACCATTCCCAACATATGTCTTGGCCCAGCATAAGAGCAAATCTAATACAGCTGAGGCATAATAGCATGGAGGAGAAAGTGAGGTCTGCAGATGCTGGAGATCAAAGTTGAAACTTTATTGCTGGAACAGCACAGCAGGTCAGGCAGCATCCAGGGAACAGGAGATTCGACGTTTCGGGCACAGGCCCTTCTTCAGGAATGAGCAGAGAGTGTTCAGCAGGAGAAGATAAAAGGTAGGGAGGAGGGACTTGGAGGAGGGGCGTTGGAAATGTGATAGGTGGAAAGAGGTCAAGGTGAGGGTGATAGGTCGGAGTAGGATGGAGGCGGAGAGGTCAAGAAGAAGACTGCAGGTCAGGAAGGCGGTAGGCAGGTGCTGAGAAAGGAGATATGGCTGTGGTAACGAGTCTGCTTCAGAATGTGGCTGAAGAGCTTCTGTGCAGAGGAGATGACCTGGGGTGTGCAGTGAGAGAGGGACTCACTGAAATCTTTGTAGAGAGAGGCAGAGAGCTTCTTCAAGGAAGGCATGGAGTCAGATGAAATGGCCCTTCCACACTCTGTGGAGGAGAAAGTGAGGACTGCAGATGCTGGAGATCAGAGCTGAAAATGTATTGCTGGAAAAGCGCATCCAAGGAACAGGAGAATCGACGTTTCGGGCATAAGCCCTTCTTCAGGAATGAGGAAAGTGGTCACTATCAAACCAGCAGACAAGGGAGGCGTGGTAGTAGTTTGACGCACCGACCTTTACACTGCTGAGGCTAAATGCCAGCTCGCGGACATCTCCTCCTACTGCCCCCTTGACCACGACCCCACCTCCCACCACCAAACCATCATCTCCCAGACCATCCAGAACCTCATCACCTTAGGGGATCTCCCATTACCGCCTCCAACCTCATAGTCCCACAACTCTGCACCGCCCGTTTCTACCTCCTGCCCAAAATCCACAAGCCTGACTGCCCCGGCCGACCCATTGTCTCAGCCTGCTCCTGCCCCACCGAACTCATCAATTTTCCTCATTCCTCATTCCTGAAGAGGGCTTATGCCCAAAACGTTGATTTTCTAAGTCTGGCCTGGACCTGGACCCAGTTTTGTAGTACATGTTATGGTAGATCTGGAATCTGGCAAGACTGCACTTTCTGAACTAACACCACCCCCAAACACATCATCTCCACTCCTTCTTGACCTCAGCCTTGTTTGTCTGAGCCTCATGTGCATAGCAGTCTGAAAGGTAGCGACAGCTCCTTTTGCATTGCATACTTCTTTCGCTTGATTCAGGGAATGTCATGTTACAATGGGAGTTGGAATGGATAATGCTTCTCCTCTTGTACACACTTAAATAACATTTCTGGGTTATACTGATGGTTAAAAGTTGATATAGGGTGGTGACACATCCCACTCTTGGCTTCACAGTTGACACCTCCTCCACAGAACCAGTCCAAAGAAGTTTCTTACACAATAACTGCAGGGGATGACTTTTCATATCTCGCAAGACAGAACTTCAAAAGGAAATCTGAAAATACAGGAATTACTCACCTGATCTGGCGTCAGCTCTGGATAGGGGAATAGAGGGTGGAATTTTGGAAAGTGACAGGTGCCTTGACCACTGGCTGGAGATCCAGCAATGCCCTGGAATGCCTCTTGTTAAAAAGAATGGCCTCATCTTGTACCACATAGACACTTGGCAGCAGACCTGCAGCTGGCATTCCCCAGGGTGGAAGATCTCTGCCCTCGAGTGTTGCCAGTCAATCAGAGCTCAGCAGACCCTATAGTATGCAGCAATACAATAATGGCTGTTGCCGGTACTACAGATCAAGGAGGGGCCCAGTCACAGGTGACTGATGGTAAGAAGGTTGGTATCGAGGGAAGGGGAAGCAGCCAGGTGGATGTGGACAGAAAGACAGTGGAGAGTGGTAGCTTTCAACATGTCCACCCTCCACTTCATATCACATTGAATGAGGGACTGTTTCCTCACTGAGCCCCTCCTCTGCTGTGCCCTCAACCCCCTCACAAAGAAACCTGCTGTGGTTTACACCATGGACTCTGCATCACTGTCTTATTGGTGGCACGGTGGCACAGTGGTTAGCACTGCTGCCTCACAGCACCAGAGACCCGGGTTCAACTCCCGCCTCAGGCAACTGACTGTGTGGAGTTTGCACGTTCTCCCCGTGTCTGCGTGGGTTTCCTCCTGGTGCTCCGGTTTCCTCCCACAGCCCAAAAATGTGCAGGTCAGGTGAATTGGCCATGCTAAATTGCCTGTAATGTTAGGTAAGGGGTAAATGTAGGGGTATGGGTGGGTTGCGCTTCGGCGGGGCGGTGTGGACTTGTTGGGCCGAAGGGCCTGTTTCCACACTGTAAGTAATCTAATCTAATCTAATAGCAGCAAGAGTGGAGAGAGGCCTTAAAATGGGCATTAATTTCTGATTTAAGAGTCTCTGTTGGTTGCGGGGCAGGAGTGCTGCCACAGGCCTTTCCTCCATGGACTGAGGTTTTCACCTGCCACTCTCCAATCTGATTAAATATCCCTGTAGCAAGGGCACATGATTTAACTCAGAGTTACTGTTTCTGGCTTGTGACCTTTCCTCAGAATTGAGCTAAGTTAGAAATGACATTAAATGTCATGGGCATGGTCAGAATGAAGAACAAAAGGTAAGGTCTGTGATAGAATGATGCAGGGAAGATTAAATTACAGAGGTCATGATGCAAAACCAAAGAACTAATTAATGAGATACAAAACAATAAAATCTATTCCATTCCTAACTTTTCTCAGTTCTGATGACAGATGACAGATCTGAAATATTATTTGTTTCTCTCTCTCATAAAAACATAGAGACTTAGAAAATAGGAGCAGTAATTAGGCCATTTGGTCTTTTGAACCTGCTACGCCATATCTATCCTTTGATCACTTTAAACCCAGTGCTGTATTCAACTCCTTCCTGAAATCATATTATGTTTTGGCTTCATCTGCTTTCTTTGGTAGTGAATTCCACATCTCATCACTTTCTGGATGAAGAAATTTCTCCTCATTGCAGTCGTAAATGGTTTACCTGTATCAGACCATGACCCTTAGTTATAGACTCCCTCACCATCGGGAACATCTACCTGCATCTTTCCTGTCAAGTCCTGTTACCATTCTATGGGTTTCTATGAGATACCCCACATTCTTCTGAAGTCCAGAAAATATAGTCCTCTCTGATTCAAATTGTTATATCAGTCCTGCCATCCCAGGACTCTGTCTGGTGAACTTTTGCTCCACTCCCTCTATAGTAAGAACATGCCATCTCAGATAAACAAACCTAAATTGCAAACAATAGTCCAGGTTTGGTCTCACCAAGAACTTGTACAATTGCATCAAGACATCCCTCCTCCTCAGTCCAATCCTCTTCCTATGATGCCAATATACTAATTGCCTTCTTTACCGCATGCTATATCTGCATAACTACCTTCAGTAACTGGTGTACGAGGACACCCAAATCCTGCTGCACAGTTCCTTTCTCTCTGTTTACTTACATTTATCCACATAATTCTGCATCTGCTAAGCATTTGTTGACTCATTCAGCCTGTCTAAATCACACTGAAGCATATCTGCATCATCCTCAAAGCTCACCCCCCCCAACCCAGTTTTGTATCATGAGCAAATCTGGAGATATTACTTTTAGTTACCTTATCTAAATGACTAATATAAATTGTGAATAGCTGGGGTCCGAGCACAGATCCCTGTGGTACCCCACTAGTCACTGTCTGCCATTTAGAAAAAGATCTTTTTATTCCTATTCTTTGTTTCCTGATTGTCAACCAGTTCTCAATTCATTTTAGTACACTATCCTCAATTCCATGTACTTTAATTTTACACTTAAATCTCTTATGTGGGACTTTGTCAAAAGCCTTCTGAAAGTCCAGATAAACCACTTCTACTGACTTCCTCTCATCAACTCTGCGAGTTACATCCTTGAAGAATTCTGGTGAATCTATGAAGCATTATTTCCCTTTTAGAAATCAAGCTGACTCTGTCTGATTCTGCAACTGTTTTCCAAATGCTCAGCTATTAAGTCTTTCATAATGTATTTCATCATTTTCCCCACTACCAATGTCAAGCTGACTGGTCAAAAATTCATGGTTTTCTCTCTGCCTCCCTTTTTGAATAAAGGTGTCACATTAACTACCCTCCAATCTGTAAGAAATGTTCCAGTGACTATAGAAACTTGGAAGATGACCACCAATACATCCATAATTTCTATGGCTGCTTCTTCACCAATGATGCCAAAGTATTTCCACCATTTTTTATTTTTATTTCAGATTTTCAGTATCTACAGAAGTTTGCTTTGAAATATGTGTGTTTCAAAGGCCAAAGGGCATCTCTCCCTAAATCTCTGTGGGAGGTAAAGGAAAATAGATAACAAAGACAAAAAAAAGCATACAGGAGACAGAGAGAGAGAAATGGTGTTGCAGAAAGAATAAATATTCAAAAGAAAGGAAGAAAAGTGAACCTGAGGGGATAATGAGGGAAAGTATTCCTGAAACATACAGAGAGAGAGATGCAGTTGGGACCCAGAGTGAAAGGCAGAATTACAGGACGAGAGAGTCCGTGAACGATACATCAGATAGAGCCATTTATGAAGAATGATGTGAACAGGAGTATTTCTTTGTTGAACAATTGTGTTGTAAACAAGGCTGATGGTGTCGAATAAAAATAGCAAGAAGTGAAAACAAGAAGAATAAGCAAAGGCAGATTGTAAATTTGCAAAGAAGGATTATGCCAGGTTCTACTTCATGATAGAGCATATGGGAAATTGAGCAGGATGTGAAATATATGTGGTTAGTGATGCTATGTTTATGCTGCAGAACTGCATTAGGAAGTGGTTTTGCAATATAAACACACTACTGTTGCAGGCTGTCTCAACTGCAGAAATCATTCCGTTAATTTTGTGAGCTGAGTCCACGACAACCAAAAATAATGTCAAAACAGTTGGGTATGAGCACTTGATTTTAAATGTGATTGGTGACTGTCACTTTCCAGGTAGGTTTGTATAGGTCAAGGAGCACATATCTCCCCTTTGCCCTGACCTGTACAAACACTAAGCCAGCTGACAGAAAACAGCAACCTCAGGCTTTGATGTCAAATCTGATTCAGTTTACTGGACCATTTACTGAATAACCTCCAGCTCTGGTAATGAGTACAAAGTCTTAAGGCAGCAACAGTACCTTGTTTTACTTTACCACTCTGTAACCAGCAGTCCTGACTTAATAATTTTGGCATCTTAATACTGTGCAATACTCATACAGTCTCAGTTTAATCATTTATAGGATTGCAACTAATGTTTAAAGTTCCTTCTGAACAGACTGGCACTGACTGGAGCTACATTGGGAAATATTGCAGAGGTGGATCAATGTTCTGGGTCCAAAACCTTAAGGCTGATCCAGAAGAAAAACAAGCTGAGAAAAAAATTGCATGGGGAGAAGTAAATGACCGTATACACTAGAAACGAAAATGAATAATCTGTAATGTGATTGGGTGGAAAACTGGAGTTGATTAAATATCAGGAATGATTCTGGTACAACAGAAAAATATTGTGATATGTCTCACAGTCCGTATGCCTTTAAGAGACATGTTCATGATATTATCATTGCAGGTAACCTGAGGGTATAAAAATCGCTTACTCCATCTTATCTCGGATCACTTGAAGCATGACATTATGAATGGAAGCATACTGCTCAGTTGCAAGATAGTAATTTCACCCTTTGGAGATACTTGTGTCTGAGGAATGTGATGTTTTTACATAATAGCTAATTGAAATAAATATCCATTGGATATTTCAATACCATGATGTCCACAATCAGTTTCTTGTGTTATGAGTGATAACAGAAGTGTGGCTACATCAAATGTGAGGTTATCCATCTTGGACCAAGAAAGGAAAGATCAAGGTATTTTCTAGATGGTTTGAAATTAAATAGAGTGGATATCCAAAAAGAGTTGGGGGTTCAGAAGCATAAATCTTTAAAATGTCACAATCAGGTGCAGAAAATAATCAAGAAAGCTAATGGAATGCTGACCCTTATATCCAGATTACCGGAGCATAAGGATGTGGGGGTTATGCTGCTGTTATACAAAACCCTGCTTAGCCTCCAGCTGGAGTACTAAGAGCAGATCTGGGCACCACACATTAGAAAATATATATTGGACTTGAAGGCAGTACAATGTAGACTTACAAGAATAATAATTGGGACTTCAGGGGTTATGAGGAGAGATTATTCCATTCAAACTGTTTTCTCCAGAATGTAGGAACGTAAACAGTGATCTGATTGAGCTCTTCAAGATAAAGGTAGATAAAGATAAATTATTTCCACAAGTTGGGAATTCTAGAACGAAGAGGCATAATCTGAGAATTAGGGCCAGATCATTCAGGAAAGGTGTTAGGAAACACTTCTGCACACAAAGAGTGGTAGATATTTCAAACTCTCTTCCACAGATGGCAGTGGATGCTAGATAGTCATCAATAATCACAGGTGAAGTGCTGGAAGACTGAAGGTTGGCTAACACGGTGCCACTGGTTAAGAAAGGTGGTAAGGACAAGCCAGGAAACTATAAACCAGTGAGCCTGAAGTCGGTGGTGGGCATGCTGTTGGAGGGAATCCTGAAAGACAAGATGTACATGTATTTGGAAAGGCAGGGACTGATTCGGGATAGTCAACATGGCTTTGTGCGTGGGAAATCATGTCTCACAAACTTGATCGAGTTTTTTGAAGAAGTAACAAAGAGGATTGATGAGGGCAGAGCGGTAGATGTGATCTATATGGACTTCAGTAAGGTGTTCGACAAGGTTCACCATGGGAGACGGGTTAGCAAGGTTAGATCTCATGGTATACAGGGAGAACTAGCCACTTGGATACAGAACTGGCTCAAAGATAGAAGACAGAGAGAGGGTGGTGGAGGAGGGTTGTTTTTCAGACTGAAGGCCTGTGACCAGTGGAGTGCTGCAAGGATCGGTGCTGAGTCCACTACTTTTCATCATTTATAAAAATAATTTGGATGTGAGCATAAGAGGTGTAGTTAGTAAGTTTGCAGATTACACTAAAATTGGAGGTGTAGTGGACAGCAAAGAAGGTTACCTCAGATTACAACAGGATCTTGATCAGATGGACAATGGGCGGAGAAGTAGCAGATGGAGTATAATTTAGATAAATGCGAGGTGCTGCATTTTGGGAAAGCAAATCTTAGCAGGAACGTATACACTTAAATGGTAAGGTCCAAGGGAGTGTTGCTGAACAAAGAGACCTTGGAGTGCAGGTTCATAGCTCGTTGAAAGTAAAGTCGCAGGTAGATAGGATAATGAAGAAGGTGTTTGGTATGCTTTCCTTTATTGGTCAGAGTATTGAGTACAGGAGTTGGGAGGTCATGTTGCAGCTGTCCAGGTCATTGGTTAGGCCACTTTTGGAATATTGCATGCAATTCTGGTCTCCTTCTTATCAGAAAGATATTTTGAAAGTTGAAAGGGCTCAGAAAAGATTTACAAGGATGTTGCCAGGGTTGGAGGATTTGAGCCATAGGGAGAAATTGAACAGACTGGGGTTGTTTTCCCTGGTGCATTGAGGCTGAGGGGTGACCTTATAGAGGTTTATAAAATCATGAGGGGCATGGATACGATAAAAAGACAAAGTCTCTTCCCTGGGGTGAGAGATTCCAGAACTAGAGGGCATAGGTTTAGGGTGAGAGGGGAAAGATATAAAAGAGACCTAAGGGCAACTTTTTCACACAGAGGGTGGTACGTGTATGGAATGAGCTGCCAGAGGAAATGGTGGAGGCTGGTACAATTGCAACATTTAAAAGGCATCTGGAAGGGTATATGAATAGGAAGGGTTTGGAGGGATATGGGTCGGGTGCTGTTAGGTGGGACTGGATTGAGTTGGGATATCGGGTCAGCATGGACGGGTTGGACTGAGGGGCCTGTTTCCGTGCTGTACATCTCTATGACTCTTTAGTTAAGAGATAGTGGGCAAAGACAGGTATATGAAGTTAGTCCACAGCCATGATCTAATTGAATGGTGGGACAGGCTGGAGGAGCTGAATGGTCTACTTTTGTTCCTATCTAGTGAAAACACCTTGGTTGGAGGCAAACTTACACCATGAAGGTGGCTTCTGATCTCTCCTCTTCTTTACTCTACCAACTGTCGCCTGGTAGTAGAGGTCCATCAGCTGTCAGCCTCTCAGAGTGTCTGCCTATGACTGTGAAATAGATTCTAAAAATAATAATCAGATCCTGATATGAAATTTGCAGGACATCTCTGCAACCAGCCTCCGAAACACCCAAGCTCACTCCACGTTTTTTTGTAAACTCCGAGCCATGGTATTTAATGATTAATATCATCGTACCATTCACTGCTACTTATCAAATTCATTGTGAGCAGAATGACATGCTGTGTATATGATTTAGTCTTGCTGTGTGTCATATTGTGTTTTTATTCATGATATTTTCCAACATTACAACCTATTTGTTCAGTAATGGGCATGATATTTGTTTATGTTGTGCCCGAAAACAGGTGTACAGACAATGTAACATAATGGAAAGATGATTGGAATTCTGAGCTAACAGTTCTACATCTTTAAATGTCTTATAAAGGTTTTTCTGCAACACATTTCATCAGATTTCAGAAGCCTTATTAAACATAGAACCGACTTCATAGTTGTGTTACAATATGGTTGTAATCCCTGCATTTAGATATCTAGATATCATTTCACAGCCTTTAGACCAGAATTATGATTTATTTCTTAAGTTTGAGAATACTCATATTCAAAGATGAGAGTGATCCTTAAGGAAGAGAGCTAAATTGGGGGAAGGCCAACTATACCAAAATTTGGCAGGAGCTGAGGAATGTAGATTGGGAGCAGCTATTTGAAGGTAAATCCTCATTTGATATGTGGGAGGCTTTTAAAGAGATGTTGATTAGAGTCCCAGGAGAAACATGTTCCTGTGAAAATGAGGATAGAAATGGCAAGATCAGGAACCATGGATGACAGGTGAAATTGTGAGACTAGCTAAGAGGAAAAAGGAAGCATTCATAAGGTCTAGGCGACTGAAGACAGACGAAGCTTTGGAAGAATATCAGGAATGTAGGACCAATCTGAAGCGAGGAATTAAGAAGGCTAAAAGAGGTAATGAAATTTCTTTAGCAAACAGGGTTAAAGAAAATCCCAAAGCCTTTTATTCATATATAAGTAGCAAGAGGGTAACTAGAGTAAGGGTTGGCCCACTCAAGGACAAAGGAGGAAAGGTAAGCGTGGAGTCAGAGAAAATGGGTGAGATTCTTAACGAGTACTTTGTGTTGATTATTCACCAAGGAGAGGGACATGACGGATGTTGAGCTGAGGGATAGATGTTTGATTACTCTAGGTCAAACTGGCATAAGGAGGGAGGAAGTGTTGGGTATTCTAAAAGGCATTAAGGTGGACAAGTCTCCAGGTCCGGGTTGAATCTATTCCAGGTTACTGAGGGAAGTGAGAGAGGAAATAGCTGGGGCCTTAACAGATATCTTTGCAGCATCCTTGAATATGGATGAAGTCCTAGAGGATTGGAGAATTGCTAATGTTGTCCCCTTGTTTAAGAAGGGTAACAGGGATAATCGAGGTAATTATAGACTGGTGAGCCTGATTTCAATGGTAGGGAAGCTGTTGGAGAAGATACTGAGGGATAGGATCTATTTACATTTGGAAGAAAATGGGTTTTTCAGTGATTGGCAGCATGGTTTTTTGCAGGGAAGGTCATGTCTTACCAACTTAATAGAATTCATTGAGGAAATGACCAAATTGATTGATGAGGGAAGGGCTGCAGACGCCATATACATGACCTTCATTAAGGCATTTGATAAAGTTCCCCATGGTAAGCTGATGGAGAAAGTGAAATTGCATGGGGTCCAGGGTGTACTAGCTAGATGATAAAGAACTGGCTGGGCAACAGAAGACAGAGAGTAGTAGTGGAAGACAGTTTCTCAAAGTGGAGAACTGTGACCAGTAATGTTCCACAGGGATCTGTGCTGGGACCACAGTTGTTTGTGATATACATAAATGATCTGGAGGAAGGTATAAGTGGCCTGATTAACAAGTTTTCAGATGGCACTAAGATTGGTAGAGTAACAAATAATGAAGAGAATACAGCAGAATATAGATAGATTGGAGAGTTGGGCTGAGAAATGGCAGATGTAGTTCAATCCAGGCAAATGCGAGGTGATGCATTTTGGAAGATCCAATCTAACAGCAAACTATAAAGTAAATGGAAAAGTCCTGAGGAAAATTGATGCACAAAGAGATCTGGTTGATCAAGTCCATTGTTCTATGAAGGTGGCAATGCAGGTCAATAGAGTGGTCAAGAAAGGCATACAGTATGCTTTACTTCATCGGACAGGGTATTGAGTACAAGAGTTGACAGGTCATGTCACAGTTGTATAAGATTTTGGTTCGGCCACATTGGGAATACTGCGTACAGTTCTGGTCGCCACATTACCAAAAGGATGTGGATGCTTTGGAGAAGGTGCAGAGGAGGTTCATCAGGATGTTACCTGGTATGGAGGGGACGAGCTATGAAGAATGAGTAGATGTGGATTATTTTCATTCAAAAGACAGATGTTGAGGGGGGACCTGATTGAGGTCTACGAAACCATGAGAGGGATAGACAGGGTGGATAGCAAGAAGCTTTTTCTCAGAGTGGGGGACTCAATTACTCAGGGTCACAAGTTCAAAGTGAGAGGGGAAAATTTTAGGGGAGTGGGGGGCAAGATTTGGTAGCAACTGTAAGCTGAATGTGTTTCTTGAAATTGTAGCTTGAAAGGGCTTCTTTAACTATGTTTCAGCGCAATTGAGGTTAAAAACTAGCTTAGCTAACACAATTTATATCCCAGCATTACTTGATGCAGTTGTTGCAGGGGGTTTGTCTGGAACAAATTTCCATGGGAGGAATCATGTCATTAATGTATAACAGCGACATACTTAATATTTACTGTAATGTGTATGAGTTTGATTGTAATTAGTTAAAACTTTCACTATTTGGTGAGAAACTCGTAGCAGCAGATTTCTGAATTTAGAAGGTAGTGAGTAAAAAGATCCAGGAATGGACTGCAACCTCTCTGATTTGATACTGTGCTTCTGTTGGCTGCTGCTAATCCATGTTGGTGCCTAATCTTACCACCCTGGACTGACTCACAGGCTGCTGCAGATGAGGCAGAATTCCAAAATGAAGTGCAGCAAACCAGTCATTTCGAAGCTTTTGCCAGCTCTCTCACCTACCCCAGTTCACGCACACGATCAACAATTCTGCACATTAAAATCAAAAATAAGGAATGTCTGTCTCCATCCTGTATCAGAATGCTCTCTATACAGCATTAATTTACATCATGCAAGTACAAAAGCTGGAAAAATGTAGTAGTCAGAACAGCAGTTGAACACTTAAGAAAAGGTGGTATTGCTGAGAAAGACAGCTGCTGTAATGTGTACCATGGTGAATAACGGACGATTCTTCTGACAATTTGATAACAGCTCCTTGGCAGTGCACTCCTGAGCTAATTAAATGAACATTACTGGGAAGCTGTGTTCAGCTAGTTGAAAGCTGTATGGGTGGGGGAACAACAGGATTATGACGGGGGTCTTTTATCTTGCCCTGCCTGATGAGGTTGAAAATATGAGAACAACTTTTCATTCAAAATGACAGCACAGTGCTGCGTGTATCGATAATCCCTGCTGCTCTCTTCGAGACACTGTGACCCATTCGGTTGGAACTCAGTGACTATTTTGAGGAAATGGTAGTTCTTTGCTCTGACACATTGATCCGATTACATTTCTACAGTCCAATCTGAAAAGCAAGGCACCTTACTGCTCCTATGACCAAAGTTTAGCCATGTCAATGTGTGACGAGCACATTTATTTGATCACTTGGCCCCTGGGGTAGCAGTTCCTCTTTAAGTGGCTGCATGCCTTGAATTATATTCAGGTGCAGTCTACATGCCGCCTACTTTAGGCTTAACCCAAAATCTAAATGGATTCAATGCTACTACTGTCAGGAGTGTACTGGCAGGCAGCCAACCAGAATGAAATAAGGCCTCAAAATGTTTGAAAATCTGTATCAGAATCAGTTTACATTCACAATTTCTAGAGAAAAGTTTCTTACTGGAAGAAGTAAGAAATGACTTGATCGTTTATTGCAGCATTCTGAAGAGGCTTGAAAAAAAATGTTTGCAAAGGTATCTGATGATTTTGAGTTTGATACTAAGTTGGATGTTCAGATCAATTTCACACCACATCTGCTAACAGATTCATACAACCCACGGCTTTGATTGGTGTGTACCAAACTTCCTTATCTGCACGTCTTCTGTTTTCTGGAACTGAAATATATACTCTTCAAGCAGCCTGTTGTTTATATCAAAGCACAACAGAGTCCCAGAGTTACGGTTTCCTTTTAAAAGCAGAATATCTAAATATATTACTCAATACAAAGATGGTGATTTTGTAAAATATCACAGATATGGAAGAAATATGACGCAGAGTTTGCCTCACTCATTTCTGTGTGAATTCCATCAGTAGAAATTTGTAAATGATGCCAGATGGTATAAATTCTCAGCCATTGTATCCTTATATGACAGTATAAGTTTTATAATATTGAGATATACTTAAAATACCAGCGAAATCAATAAATTAACAAAATAGTTTAGGGAAAGCATTTGTATATATAGAGCCAATATTAAACTGGGAAGGCAACCAATATTTGTCTTGAATCATCCACTAACTTTATTCCTACAGTAAATATTAACAGTGCCCAATGCTGACCAGTTTTATAATTATCCGATGGCCGAAACCAGTGTTGTTACAATCTGATCTTCTCCTCGCCTGAATTAGATGTTGGTCTAAATTAGATTTGGGCTGAATCCTATTTTTTTTTTTGGCTAAATGCAATTTGATTCGAGTTTTGTTTTGGATGGTTTTTCATGCCTGCCCTGGTGAGTTTTCTCATTGCAAATTCACTTCATTAACTGCCTATCCTAGCCTCCACATCAGCTGCTAGCTCAATCTACCACTCACTGTTCCCAGAACCACTGCCAGGATATCCTGCAATGGTTCAGCATCCCTGGTGTTGGCGCCAGTTTTAAAAAAGCCTTTGTGCACTCAGACAAGTACTTTCAGTCCAGAGCTCCTTGCACTGTTCCTGACCCTTTCCCCAGACACAGTAGACCAGTGAAAGCTAGTTTTGTGGGAAGAGACCTGCAGGTCCTATGGGCTGAGGTGATGAGAAGCGAACTGTCCTCTTTCCCCATGGCCGGCTGATGAGGCCATGCCAACATAGTCCAAGGTTGCCACCTGGATCAGTGCAGTCTCAACCATCTGGAAGAGTGCATAGCAATGTAGGAAGAACCACTACATCAGCATAAGCACATCATCATCTCTCTGATACCATACACTCACTGTAACTCTGTGTCTATATCTACCTCCCATCAGCCTCCACCAATCTCATTATTGGCTGCAAGATCTTCTGTCACCCACTTCAAACCCCGATGCACTAACCATACACACCCTATGCGCTCCTTACCCAATCAATTGGGACACCTCCCCATCTGCACTAAATATAACAGTTATGCTACCCGAAATCACATTCTTTAATATCTGTTTGTCTCCCAATCTAGAAGGAAGACAGCCCCAAATAGGGCCAAAAGTGTCACGATTGGTGTTGGCCTATCTGCTATTTGGCTCCTCACCCTTTATGAAGAGATGTTTCTGACTCTGACCACCCTGGATAGATGACTCACCATGTCCAAGCTCTTTGGGTTCATCAGAGGCTGTCCGTGCTTTACTGTATTGGGATCCTCTGACCAAAGACCCCTCCCATGAGCACTATTGATGATATTGCCAAGTTTCTTGCCTTTATACCTGCATAAATCCAATGCAATACAACAACCTGGTATCTCTGAGTGAGGGCCAAGTTGAAAAAAAGGCAAGGTAGGGATACTGTGAGGGCTCAAAATGAGTGATTAGGAGAAAGTGAGGACTGCAGAGTTGGAGATGTCAAAAATGTGGTGTTGGAAAAAGCATAGCAGGTCAGGCTGCATCCGAGGAGCAGGAGAGTTGACATTTCAGTCATAAGCCCTTCATCAGGAGTGTGGAAAGGGAAAAGGGGCTGAGAGATAAATAGGGAGGTTGGGGTGGTAGGAAGGTAAGTGGATGGCAATAGGTAGATGCAGGTGCAGCGTAATTAGGATAGATCGGTCTGGAGGGTGAGCGGATAGATGGAAAGGAAGATGGACAGGTAGGTCAGTTCAAGAGGGCGGTGCCAAGTTGGAGGGTTGGATCTGGGATTAGGTGGTGGGAGAGGAGAATTGGAAATTAGTGAGGTTGATGTTGATGCCGTGTGGTTGAAGGATCCCAAGGCAGAAGATGAGGTGTTCTTTCTCCAGGCATCAGGTGACTTTGATTTGGCAGTGGAGGAGGCCGAAGAATTGCATGTCCTTGAGAGAGTGGGCGGGGGAGTTGAAGTGATGGGCCACAGTGGGGTGGGGTTGTTTGGTGCGTGTGTCCCAGTGATGTTCAGTGAAATGCTCCATGAGTTAATGTCCTGTCTCCCCAATGTAGAGGGGTGAAAGGAGGTGTAGTCAAGGTAGCTGTGGGAATTGATGGGTTTGAAATAGCCATCCATGTTGAGTTGGTCATTGGAGACAGATATGGAGAAGTCTAGGAAGGAGAGGGAGGTGTCAGAGATGGTCCAGGTGAACTTGAGTCAGATTGGAAGATGTTAGTGAAGTTGATGAATTGCTCAACCTCCTTGTGGGAGCACGAGGTGGCGCTGATACAGTCATCAATACAGTGGAAGTAAAGGTGTGGGTTGGTGCCAGAGTGATTGCAAAGAAAGGAAGTGAATAGCTCAGAGATACAGCCTGGTGCAGACAATGTGCTGGGTCCATGTCCCTGCACTGATAGTTGCCAAAGCAGCCCAAGGTGCAGCATTGAAATGCAGAAGCAGATTACAAGTGGATCAGAGTGTTTTTAGAAGCTGGAACGTGCCAAATGCCAGTGTCCATGGACATGAGTGAATGTGTCCAGTGTCCATGAAGCATGGTCTGAGATGTTTGCACCCAGCGTGTAAAATGGAAGTCCTTTGGAGCAAGCAGTAAGCTGCTCTGACTTGCATTTTGAGAATTGTTGGTGTTTAGTTTGCTCTTAACCAGTGGTACAGATAGCTGCATGTTAGTGAAGTTGTTAACAAGCAATAATCCTCCTCAATAAGGAACTCACTACTGTCAAGTGAGAAACTCAATTTGATATCTAGAGCTTTTGTAAAAGATGCAATGAGTTGTTCCTGACATTGTGATGAGCTTTGTTGGATTTGTGTGATTCTGCCACATTTCCATCTGTAGTCCATGTTGGTCAGGTTCATCAAAGATTCTGCCTATTGTTACTTTTGAACGTACTTTAATTTTCCAAAGCTGGATGAAAACACCCAGTCAGTCAAATAGATGTGCAATTTTTAACTGATGCAACAAATCTAATCTTGCCTCAGAAAACTACACAACTCTGGTCAATAATAAAAAAAAAATCTGCCTTACTATCTCGATTATAGCTTAATTTTTCATGGTGAGCCTTTTGATCATTGATTTAGGCTAAGTAAATTTTTTCTTTCAATATATACTGTCTTTATCGTGGTCTAGCTGGGGAACAGTCTGCTCTCGTATTCATTGTTCTTCATCACAATCTCTGCCATTTTGGAGGGCTGTCTTTTGACTCTTTCTTTGTTCAATAATTTACTCATTGGCCCATAAATGAATCATACCATTTCTCCTGCTGTGCTGTTTTAAAGAAAATATCTTATGTGCTTGTTATGAACATGAACCTTTATTTAATAAGTCTGGGATGAGGACATTAACCCTTAATGAATAGCTTTTGAAAGAGACATATGTTTCCCATAAACTGGCTTATTTATCTGGCTTAAGTGTATATCTTCAGTGCCTGGTCAATTATTAAGTACATGTTTCAGCTAAATGTCTTTAGCCTGTAATTGTTTTACAAAATGGATTGGTTAAACACCGAAAACCTGAGACAAAAAGCTGATAGAACTGCAGATGCTGGAAATCTGAAACAAAAAATGGAATTGCTGGAAAATCTCAGCAGGTCTGGTAGCATCTGTGGAGAGAAATCAGAGCTAATATTTCAGGTCCTTTGACCATTCTTCAGAACCCAAAATGTTCTGGTCGCCCTACTATAGGAAAGATACAGAGGCTTTGGAGAGGGTGCAAAGAAGGTTTACCAGGATGCTGCCTGGACTGGAGGGCTTGCCTTATGAAGAAATGTTGAATATGCTCAGACTTTTCTCTCTGGAGAGGAGGAGGAAGAGAGGAGACCTGATTGAGGTGTACAAAATAATGAGAGGAAGAGATAGAGTCAATAGCCAGAGACTTTTCCCCAGGGCAGGATTGACTAGTACGAGAAGTCATAGTTTGAAGATGTTAGGAAGAAGGTATAAAGGAGATGTCAGAGGTAGGTTCTTTACACATCGAATGCGTTGCCAGCTGTGGTGGTGGAAGCAGAGTCAATGGGGACATTTAAGTGACTGCTGTACATGCACATGGATAGCAGTAAGTTGAAGGGTGAGCAGGTTAAGTTACTATATTTTATATTAGGATTAAACCTCGGCACAACATCGTGGGCCGTACTTTTCTATATACTATGTTCTATGTTCTGACTCTGGTTTCTCTCAACAGATGCTGTCAGACTTGCTGAGATTTTCCAACAATTTCTGTTATTATTTAAAACATAACTTATGGCCAAATGTCTTCAATGGAAGACATTTTTAAAATAATTCTGAAATAAGCAAATTCTTCTTATCTGGTAAAAATGGCTGAATTTATACTGGTACATCAAATGCATAGGTGACTGAGCTATTAGTAATGAAGAGTAATGGGTTTGTGATCTCGAGGTATCATATTAGATATTTATCTGGTTGAGAACATGATTAAATTTGGTATGGATAAATGTCAGCAAAAGTGATGATCATATCTCTGGAACATGATGATTTCTTTGCTGCAGGGACGATGGAGACACCATCAGTAAAGCAGAACTGGCCAGGGTTGAATATCATAAGCTGCAATGATACAATTATATTCTGGTATTTTGCTAGTTTGCTTCAAGGGGCTCAAAAGAATTTTTTCAAACCTTCTCCTTTGAAGTTTCTACTGTGCTTACCTCTTTCAGGACTTTAACAAGTTTCACTTCATGAAAGGGAAAATCAAGTAGTCTGCGAAGAAATGGTTAAGAGCATGAATGTCATTTTCTTCTTTAACGTTTTTGTATTTTTACATCCATGGTATTCATGGAAGTTGGTATTTCCTATTGTCATTAGTGCAAAGTACAAGAAAATAGTCTCCATGTTCTATGCACAGGTCAGAGGAAAATAATTTTCAGAAATTGTAGGATGCCAGACTTGTGTGCTTACAAATTATTCTTGTGACACACTGCTTTATCAGAAACAAGTTTTATAATATGACTTTATGACCAGAGACTACAGAATGCTGTCACAGCAATAATCCAATTTCTGCACTTACCTCAAGCAAATACTGCAACTCGTATGACAGATCTGTTCGGTCATGGGAATGTCACAATACACATTATATGTATGAAATGCTCTGTGCAAATAAAGTTTTATTTCCTCAGAGGTCATGTGTTTTGTGTTTAGCCTCTATTGTAATCTGGCATTAACGGTCTAATGATGACCATGAAACCATTGTCAATGATTGTACAAACCCACCCGGTATTTGCGTCGGGGAGACAGGATTGTTAGGAACGTGTTTAGCACGCTTGCCTTCATTGTTCAGATCTATGAGTATAGAGGTTGGTAAGTTATGTTGAGGATGTGTAGGGCATTGATGAGGCCTCTTCTGAAGTACTGAGTGCAGTTCTGGTCACCCTGCTGGAGGAGAGATATTATTAAATTGCATATGGTTCAGGAAAGGTTTTTCAGGATGTTGCTGGGAATGGAGGATTTGAGTTATAAAATAGACTGGATAGGCTGGGACTTTTTTTTACTGGAGCGTATGAGGTTGAGGAGTGACCTTATAGAGGTTTACAGAATCATGAGGGGAATATACAAGGTGAAGAGCAAGGGTCTTTTCCCCAGAGTGGGTGAGTTCAAAACTAGGGGGCATATCTTTAAGGCGAGAGGAGAAAGTTTTAAAAAGGTATGAGAGGGCAACTTTGTTGCACCAAGGGTGATTCATGAGTGGAATGAACTGCTAGAGAAAGTGGTGGATGCAGGTAGTTACAACATTTAAAAGACATTTGGATAAGTTTGGGAATAGGAAAGGTTTGGAGGGATATGGGCCAAATACAGGTAAGTGGGGCTAGTTTAGTTTGGTGTCATAGTTGGTGTGGACTAGCTGGACCAAAGGGTCTGATTCCTTGCTGAATGACTCTATGACTCCATGTCTCTATGAATTGCTGATATTTTTGCATTTGATGCTATTCTATCTAATCTAACATTGCGTATTCTTTTATGGGATATATGCATCATTTGTTGCTCTTTCTCAATCGCAAAGGTAGTATTGAGCCATTTTCTTTAACAGCAACAGTCCATGTTGCCTAGGAACATTTACAATGCTGTTAGAAGGGGAGTTCTAGCTTTTGAATGAGTGATAGTAAGGAACATGAAATACTTCCAAGTTAGAACGGTGTGGAGGGAAATTTGCAGGTGGAATGTTGTCCATATATTGGCTGCCTTGTCTTTCTAGATGGTAGAGGCTGTGATTTGGTAGGTACTGTTATTGATAAGTTACTGTTTGAAGTTGGCAGGTCATTGTAGACAGTTCACAATGTGCTGGAGGGGGGTTAAATGTGTGAAGTGTTGGATGAATGCCAACCAAGCAACCTGCTTTGCCCTAGTTGTTGTCGAGCTTCCAAATGTGTAACCTATTATTGTAAGGAACTGCATTAATTCCCATGCAGTTTAAACACCTCACTGGCAGTGCAGGATTCTCACAGATTAAACTGTTTTGCAAAAGCCAATTTTATTGTTGACACTTATATGGTATGGATCACTTGGATCTGGCACCTGTGAACTACCCTTGCTTGTTTCAGTTCCAACCTTAGTTTCCTGTGAGTTCTACCATTTTGCTTCTGTGTTAAGAAAGCTGAACTTAGCAATGTTACAGAAGGAACCCAGAAATGACTGCTGATTTCACAGAGTTTCAATTGAATAACTTGCAGTGTAAATGCATCTAAAGTAGTCTGATTAAGAAACTAAGATTAGTGAGGTTGATCTGTATGAAATTCAAACTTTGCACACTTCAGCAGCCCATCAGTATGTAAACTTACAAATATATGAGCATAGTAGAAGAATCAAAGGACCCTGCTAATGAATTTTGAGTCAAGATACCTCTGTCTCTAATACACTTTTAAAATTCCTAATGTTCACACAGGCCAGACAATGTTATATCAGTTTAACTTGATGACTTGAGTAAAGGTGTAGAGTTTAATTCTTCAATACCTATATTTATCTTCTTTCCTACACTTGGAACCAATGAAGCTCCAGAAGCATGACCAAGAGGCACTTGAAGAATCACCCCAGTGGAGGACAGAGGAGGAGATGGCATCAGAGGCTGCTGAACTCAGAAAGTACTTCATCTAGCTAACAACAACTACAGTATGTTTTTTTTTGTGCATGCATAGACTTTTAAAGATTTGTTGAACTTAGATGTCAAATAGTAATAAATTTGAATGTTTTAGAGACAAGTAGCATTGGACAGTATCCACTAATGTTTGCATAAACATGCATAAATAATTGGCTTGGCTAGCTGTGATATTCTGTCTCCTTGTGTCTACATTACCATCATGTTGAATGATTTTCAGCCAAGAATTTGGAAGGTTAAATCAGTGCTTCTCCAGGATTGTGTGTGGACGCATCTCAACTACACATAATGAAACAATACTTGAAGACCAGATTTCCAGGACATCAACCAATCATATATCTAATGTCCTTTAAAAGCAGAGATTCTTAAAAAGCTTTGACAATGTATCTTATTAAAATGTGACTCTTCCATGTTGTACTGAATTGCACATCTAATAATTTAGTTATTTTGATTAATATATAGTTTATCATTCAGTGGAAACTGTTTCATTCAGTATTGCAGAGCCAATATTGATGCTCCTGAATGCTATTAAAGAATTCTCTAAACATGTAACAATTTTCAAATGATCTTTGTCATAATTACAAAACATAAATCAATGAGAAATGTATGTCATAAAAAAATGGCTGTTTTCCACTTTTTACACAGCACTGTGAAAATATAAACATGAGTAAAAATTGTGAAGCTTTTTTTTCTCACAACTACATATTTGGTGGAGGTATGTAATGGAGGAATGTATTCAGTCAGCTGATTAAATTATTAACCTCACAGTATACTTGGATATGAACATCGTGAAATGTTGCACAAGACATTTTGTGAACATTTTATAAGTTCCACTTTAGTTATTTTATAAATGGCACAACTCTTAAGGCAGACTTTAAACTTTTCAAATCATCTGAAAGAATTCTTTCTGTTTCATTATTTTTCAGTAATTTTATCCATTGAAATTCAATTAACCAACAGTGAGATTATGTTTTCTTTTGATCTTTTTAACATATATGAACTTTAAGATTTCTTAAACCTACTGTCAAATAGTAATACATTTTTGTGTTTTAAAATACTTCAGAAAATAAGAGCATTGGACAACATCCTCCTCTTGGGCAGTCCCTCAGGTTCACAGATGACTTGCTTCCACTCTGGTTTGAGGCTTCAGAGATGGCTTATAAGTTCCATGTGCAATCTGCCAAGGAACAGGTGTTGTTGGAAGACTTGGGTAGCTGGTTTGTCTTGTTTGTGCATGTCCTTAACCACCTTGACTTTACCTCTGCACATTCCCATTGAATTCTCTTGATGTGTTCGGTTCTTTCTGAGAGAGCCTTATCTATTAATTACAAATTGGGGTCTCTAATCAGTCGCAGGTATCGTTGCCCTCTTCATGGATGCTTTGAGGTCATCCTGAAATGTTTCCATTATCGTCCTGAGAGTTTCCTGCTGTGACTGAGTGAAGCATTTGTTTTTGGTGTTTGATGCCAGGCACGTGAACAGCATGGCAAAAGTGAGGACTGCAGATGCTGGAGATTACAGTCAAGATTAGAGTGGTGCTGAAAATACACAGCAAGTCAGGCAGCAGCCAAGGAGCAGGTAAATCGATGTTTCAGGCAGGAGCCCTTCATCAGGAATCGATTCCTGATGAAGGGCTCCTGCCCGAAACGTCGATTTTTCCTGCTCCTCAGATGCTGCCTGACCTGCTATGCATTTCCAGCACCACTCTAGTCTTGACGTGAACAGTATGTTCCATCCAGCAGAGCTGGTTTCCAGTTGTTAGAACCCTAATACTGAATAACTTGGCCTGGGAAAGGATAATTTTGGATCACTTTTCTTACCACCAGTTTTGGAGAATACTTCTCCAGTGTTGAGGTGCTCACTGAAGATCGGCCAAATCTCAAAAGCTTCTAAGAGCATGGTGATCACTGCTTCCTGGTAAACTATGAATTTTGTATGGATTTCAGAACCAGGTCCTCACAAACTTTTTTCCTCAGTTGGTTGAAAGCTAAGCTAACTCATTGCAGATGATGATGAGTTTCCAGGTCTCTGCCTGCCTGTTGGCCTTGAGAAAGCTCCACAGCAATTGTCCATTTCCCAGGATCTTGCCACTGAATTTAATCACTGCAATTGTGCAACTAACCTCCAGCAAATAACTGCAGGCAAGGAGATAGCCCGTAGAACTGACAGGAAACTGCCCAACCAAAGCCACCTTCAATCTAAAACCAAAACCACTCTAACTTCAGTCACTCAGTCATCAGTTGCATACTGACACTGTGAGTAGGCTCAAACAGAAACTGAGCTCCAAGTCATTGTTGACTGCTTCCAAGCAAGATAGAAAAAAAAGTCCTTTCACTAAACACTCATAAAATTAAGATCCCCTTCCACCCAGCTCCTGGAGTCAAACCCATGCTCTTATAATTAATATCTACTAACACCTATATGAACAGATTTTTAAAAAGTTGCACAGTATTCAACACAACAGCAAAAACCATAAAGTAAATCTGTCTACTTCCAGACACATGGAATGTCGTCCAACCTAATTTGATGTGATCATCGTTGTGCCAATCATTACTTCTCTTATCCTGTTTCTCCCTGTAGTCCTCACTATTTTTATGTTGTTCACAATCCAGTGAATCATTCATGTTATCTGTTTCTGCATGTCAATGCTCACAGCCAGCATCTGCTTCTGTAAAACTTGACTGCAGATCACACATTCCGGATTTGCACTCCAATCACAGTGGATAGATCAAAGGAGCTAAGCTCAGAGCTTTTGGCTCAACTCAAATGAAGCATAAGTAATCACTCATTACATTAATTTCTTAAAAATAATTTTAATGGTGAATTCAGTTCATAATGGAGTTTACAATAATTGCAGTGATAAAAGAGAACTAAAATCTGTGAGTATTCAACTTTTCAGACATGAAAATCTAATGATGAAATACATTTGCAAGACCTCTAACTCCCTTAAGTCTCAATCACAGGCTTTTTGTTTTCCAATTCTGTACTGTTCTTTTATGATCCAGCATATCCCTCATATCTGAGTCAGTTTAAAGGCAGGAGGATTGTTGTCACATGACCGCTGATTCGATCATTTCATGCTCTTTTAAAGATTGTCAACTGAATTGCAAGCCAATGGTCAGGTATGTTCATTCTTCATTGAAATGGCAATGTTTATCATTGTTATTGAAGAAAGCTGTCTTTAATGATCCTGAAATCTCTATAACACTGACTTACCATTCCAAAATAAAGCACAGAAGGTTGAGCAATAGCGGTAGAGAGATAAACAGAGTTAACATCTCAGGAGTAGTTACAGACAATGGTAAGTTTTGCCATCACTACTATCACAAAATCCAGGCCTGCATTGTTTAAACTGAGTTGTCTCCTTTTTTTTAGACTGACAGGACCTTAAGTTATCTTGGGACCATTATTTGAAAGAAGGATTTATACGTTAATCGGTCATAACCTGCATTCCCATTCTAAGTGATTAAAGACTGAACAGTAATCTAGGTTTGTTCAATACTTCACATCAGTTGCATGACTCTTTGATCTTTTACTATAAATTCTGCAACCTATGATCCTGCCCCACTAGCTACCTGACAAAAGAGCAGTGCTCCGAAAGCTTGTTCCTCCCAATAAACTTGTTGGACTATAACCTGGTGTTGTATGATTTTTAACTTATTCTTTCATGGAATACAGGAGAACACTGGCAAGGATAGCATTTGTTGGCCATCCCGAACTGCACATGAACTTAATGCATTGCCAGACCATTTCAAATGCCAGTTCAGAATCTACTTGAAGTAATCAGTAATGTGGGCTTGGAGTCACATATAGCCCAGACTACAGGTGAAAAACAGCAGATTTATTTCCTTAAAGGATATTAGGGATTTAGATGGGTTTTACAACAATCAATAAGAGTTGTCATGATCAGTGTTATTGAGAATAGTTTTATATTCCAGAATTTATTACAGAATCTAAATTCCCTCAGCTATCATGATGGTTTTTGAATGATTATTGTTCAAATGGTTCATTAAACCATTTCAATGATTCACTAAATCATTGTTCCTAAAGCATTAGTCTGATCTCTGGATTCTTAATCCAGTGATAACACCGTTACACCAACATCTCAAGACTGACAGTTTAGATATCAGTCAAGTGTACTGTTGAACAATTCCAAGATTATCAGTTTTTCAGTCAAATCAATGTTTTTCCGTGAACTAAATGCCTCTATTGCATATTGTTTTGATCTATCAAAAATAGTTCTTCTATCAGGCTTGACAAATGAATAAAAATGGCATATATGTTTATGTCTTGTATGGTTAATGTCAGACAGCTTTACAGCAATGAGTTAGGCTTGATTCGTATTCTGTGCGACTCAATTCTTTTATAGTTCTGTTATACACTGCAGAAACCCAGACTTTGTTATACTACAGATAGGATGGGCCTGAAAGGCTATCACCCTTATTTCATAAGATGAATGAACAATGAAATGTCAAGAAAAAAACGACCTTTTGAATCACATGTTACTTTTTTGTGTTTCTGTTGGATTTGTGATAATTACAGTCATCAGACATTACAGAAAACTCCTGACCATTTGCACACAGGCCATAAGAATGGCTCAAAAATGCTATGAAATTCTATTTGTAAATATCAGGTAAACCTTAGTTGTTGAACAACTTTTTTCAGCTTTCATAAGCCTTCTGGTTGTGCTAGCTGCTAAACTAATTCCTATGATTTAGATTAATGATTCACAATTTCTTTCCAGAGTTTTGATACCATATCTAACTCGTGCAATGTTTTTGAATTACTTAAAAATATGGGAAAGGATCAGATTGATTCAGAGTCATAGAGTCACAAAGTCGTAGAGTTATGCAGCACAGAAACAGACCCTCCAGTCCCTGCACCAACTAGACAGCCCAATCTGATTTAATCCCATTTCCCAACATTTGGCCCATTTCCCTCTAAACCCTTCCTATTCATATACCCATCCAGATGCCTTTTAAATGTTGTAATTGTACCCACCTTTACCACTTCCTCTGGCAGCTCATTCCTTACATGCACCACTATCTGAGCGAAAACATTACACCTCAAGTCCTTTTTAGATCTCTCCCCTCTCATCTTAAACCTATGCCCCCTAGTTTTGGACTCTCCTACCCTGAAAAATGACCTTGGCTATTCATCCTAGCCATGCCCTTCTATAAGGTCACCCCTCAGTCTCCGAAGCTCCAGGGGCAAAAGCCTCAGCCTGTTCCGCCTCTTCCAATAATTCAAATCTCAGCAATATCCTTGTAAATATTTATTGAACCCTTTGAAGTTTAACAATATCTTTCACATAGCAGGAAAGTGGGTTCACCATTGTCCTGTACAGCCACAACATGATGTCCCAACTCATATAGTCGGTGCACTGACCAATGAATCTAAGTGTACCAAACACCATCCTGTCTGTTTCTGTGCTGTATGATTCTACAACTTTGTGACTCTATGACTCTAAATCAATCTACTTTCAAGGAACTATGCAACTGCACCCCTATGTCTCTTCATTCGGCAACACTCCCCAGGACCTTACCATTAAGTGTATATGTCCCCCCCCGGTGGCACAGTGGTTAGCACTGCTGCCTCACAGCGCCTGAGACCCGGGTTCAATTCCCGCCTCAGGCGACTGACTGTGTGGAGTTTGCACGTTCTCCCCGTGTCTGCGTGGGTTTCCTCCGGGTGCTCCGGTTTCCTCCCACAGTCCAAAGATGTGCAGGGTCAGGTGAATTGGCCATACTAAATTGCCCGTAGTGTTGGGTAGGGGGTAAATGTGGGGTATGGGTGGGTTTCGCTTTGGCGGGTCGGTGTGGACTTGTTGGGCCGAAGGGCCTGTTTCCACACTGTAATCTAATCTAATCTAAAGGTCTTGCCCTGGTTTGCCTTACCAAAACGCAACATCTCACATTTATCTAAATTAAATTCCATCTGCCACTCTTCTGCCTATTGGCCCATTTCATCAAGATCCCATTGTACTCTGAGATAAGGTTCATCACTGTCTACTAAACCATCTATTTTGGTGTCATCTGCAAAATTACAAACCATACCTCCTATTTTCACATCCGAATCATTTGTATAAATGATGAAAAACAGTGGACCCAGCACCGATCCTTGTGATACACTGCTAGTCACAGGCCTCCAGTCCAAAAATAACCCTCCACTACCAGCCCTGTCTCCTACCAGCCCTGTCTCCTACCTTCAAGGCAATTTGGTATCCAATAGGCTAACTCCCTCTGGACTCCATGTGATCTAATCTTGCTATCCATTCGACCATGTGGAGCCTTGCTGAATTCAAAACTGAAGTCCATATAAATTCATTTAGTCACACAGTTAGGTAAATTTGATCACTCAAAAAATGTACAGTTGTCACTGTATTTTTGACTTCATACATTTACCACAAGATCTCCAACGTATGTTTCATAAGTATCAGTACATTTTAGAGCACTGATAATTGTAACATCAAAATGCAACCCTTGGATGGATGCTGCTTGTTAAGGGCTTCAGCTTCTGAGCAAGAAAATATTGGATCATTGCTAAATTTAATATCTTGGAATAGAGCATTGCTGTTTGATCATTAAGAACTGAAGAAATGCAATGTATATTCTCAGTGGACTGCCAAATATTAATCACACTCTTTTTTACTGAATTTGAATCAGCCTTGAAGAAATACCCATATTCATTTTGGTGAGACGGATTTACTTGATGTGGATCATTACAATTTTGAATAATAATATTATAATTATGATTAGATTCCCTACAGTTTGGAAACAGGTCCTTCGGCCCAACCAGTCCACACCAACCCTCCCAGACCCATTTCCCGCTGACTAATGCATCTAGCACTATGGACAATTTAGCATGGCCAATTCACCTGGCCTGCAGGAGGAAACCAGAGCATCCGACAGAAACCGGGAGAACGTGCAAACTCCACACAGACAGTTGCCCGAGGCTGGAATTGAACCTGGGACACTAGTGCTCAGCAGTGCTAACCACTGAGCCACAGTGCTGTGCATTGCATTACCATGGGATGTGCCATTAAAAATGGGTATAGTAGTAATCCTAAGTAAAAGAACAAACAAATTCGCACCCTCAGTACGTCCTAAAGTCCCTTGTTGTCAATGACTACTTTTGAAATACTGTATGGTCATGCCATGTTCATAGTTGTTATGTAACTAAGCATCATAGTTTGCAAACAACAATGAGATGAATGATGTCTCAGTGATATTTGTTGAGGAATGCAGAGGACTGCAATTCTGTGTACTGATGTAGTAGTGTTTATAATCTCCTGAATAAGCAGATGGGGTTTTGGTTTAACATTCCATCTGAAAAGCTATGGCTCTCGTGATAACTCAGAAGTGAGTTGGGAGTGGATGGGTCTGAGTGGATGTCATGCAGCAATGACATACAGTGTGATTTTTAGCAGCTTTTCTGGCATGAGGACTAGCATGATACAAATACATCTCCAGTACTTAGAATTTGAAGGATTTGGAATTGGAAATGTGAGAAAAACAATGCACAACGTTAGGTTCGAGAGAGCAAAGGCTTTATCGGATTTCAATTGTGCATAACTTGATGTATCGTTTGGGTTGGTGAAGAATTGGAGAGATGAACTCTTCCCCAGCAATGGAGTGGGAAACTTGCTGCAGCCATAAAGTAGGAGTGGCCTGAGCTGGCTTCAGACGTTGACAGTGGGATTGTGGGCTGAGATTTACCAAAAATTGGCTAAGAGTCCATTCTAGGGAGTTGCATTGAGAGTTTCTCTTCCTGAGTTCTCATGAGTTATCTCAAACTATTTCCATTGCCCACTGCATCATCTCCACACTGCACCTCTATGCTGCTGTGCTTTTCTATCTTACACTCATAGGCATCAGAAATAATTGCCTGTCCAGACCTTCAGGATTTAGGCCACTGGTGACATATTGAAAACCAACCTCTGCGTGAAGCCGAGTGCTGCCAGCCGCAAATAGGCTTTCACAGTACAGATAGTAGGAGGGAAGCGAAAAAAAAAAGCTTTTGAGAGCCTATATATAAATGATACTTCTCTGGTAATGTAAGTTCACATTTCTACATTTATTACCTGAGACAGCCATCTCTCTGGCTGTCATAGTAACTGCAGCTACAAGAATGTAGCTACAGAGGCTATTGTCGCTAGCTCTGTATTATGTTAGATCCCTGTCTGACACCCATAGCATAACATCTTGTCATTGTTCAATCTGGGAGCATCACTTGTTTGAAAACCTTCAACCAGTTGATAGAGTAACATTTATTGAATGACATGAAAAGTGAAGAAAAAACACACAGACAAGCCGCATGTTCTTCTGGGACAAAATAGAGCCAGCATGCCTTTCTACCAATAAGAAAACTTAGGTTGAAAATTGACAAGTAACATTTGCACCACATAAATACCAGGTAATGACCATCTCCAACAAAAGAGAATCTAATCGTACCCCTTGACATTCAATAGCATTACCATCACTGAATCTCGAACTAGCATTAACCAAAAAAAAAACTGGATTAGTCATATATATACAATGGCTACAAAAGCACGTCAGAAGTGAGGAATCTTGCAGTGAGTAACTCACCTCCTGACTTTCCAAAGGTTGTCCACATTTAACAAGTCAGAATGGAATACATCCCACTTTCCTGTGTAAGTGCAGTTCCAACAATGTTTGAGAAGCCTGAGACCATCCAGAATAGGTAAAAACAAGAGCTGCAGATGCCCGAAACCAGATTCTAGACTAGAGTGCTGCTGGAAAAGCACAGCAGTTCAGGCAGCATCTGAGGAGCAGGAAAATCGACGTTTCGGGCAAAAGCCCTTCATCGGGAATAGAGGCCGAGTGCCTGCAGGGTGAAAGAGATAAATGAGAGGAGGGTGGGGATGGGGAGAAAGTAGCATAGAGTACAATAGGTGAATGGGGTTGGGGATAGAGGTGATAGGTCAGAGGGGAGGGTGGAGCAGGTAGGCGGGAAGAGAGATTGGCAGGTAGGACAGGTCATGAGGACAGTTCCGAGCTGGAAGGTTGGAACTGGAGTAAGGTGGGGAGAGGGGAAATGAGAAAACTTGTGAAGTCCACATTGATGCCTGGGGTTGAAGTGTTCCGAGGCGGAAGATAAGTTCTTCCTCCAGGTGTCGGGTGGTGAGGGAGCGGCGGTGGAGGAGGCCATGGACCTGCATGTCCTTGGCAGAGTGGGTGGGGGTATTGAAATATTGGGCCACGAGGCGGTGGGGTTGATTGGTGTGGGTGTCCCGGAGATGTTCCCTGAAGCGGTCTGCAAGGAGGCGTCCAGTCTCCCCAATGTAGAGGAGACCGCATCGGGAGCAACAGATACAATAAATGACATTGGTGGATGTGCAGGTGAAACTTTGGATATGGAAGGTTTCTTTGGGGCCTTGGATGGTGGTGAGGGAGGAGCTGTCGGCCAGGTTTTGCAATTCCTGCGGTGGCGGGGTGGGTGGTGTGGTGG
>NC_057727.1:35052154-35076250 GCF_004010195.1 Chiloscyllium plagiosum | reverse complement strand
GCAGTTGGAAATGAAGAGGTCGAGGGCAGGTAATAGGCCAGCACGGGGTGTCCAGGTGGATGGAGTGTGCCGGAGGCAGCAGCCTGCTTGATTCATACCACATCCATATCCCTCCACCACCAATGCTCAGTAGAGTGTACCATTTACAAAATGCATTGTAGAAATTTAGTGAACTGACCCCAAGACTGACCATGCTGAGTTCCCTAACCCCCAACTTGAAATGACAGCCCTGACTGATAATGAACAGTTCCCTGACTGATCTCTGTGCACCTCCCTGATTGACTCACCACTAATCCCTGAACTGGTTGTTCTGGACCTGCAGAACTGATCATGGCCCAATTCCTGATGAGCTATGGAGCACCTGATCCTTACTATCCATAGCAGCCAGCTGACCATATCCATACGCTAGACTGAGATCAGATGATGCTCATGACTGACTGTGGTGGGACCGCCTGACTGACAACAGTCCACCTTGACTGAGGACTGATCTCTGTGGACTTGGGGACAAGGCCTTTTGTTAAATGCACATTCAATGTTTGTTTGCAACATAAGCTGCTGGCAGGTGTGACATTGATGTAGTACAGGTACATTGTGGTTCAGCAATTGTCCCTTTGATTAATCTTTGCTGGCAAACACAGAGGCTTTGTGTCTCTGCTCAAAGGCAAAACAAGGCAAAGGTACTGTGAAGGTGTAAGGTCTAAATATGCAAAAAGACAAGGCAACAATGCACTGAGCATCCATGTAAGTGCAAAGTGAGTGAGCACTAAGAAAGAAAATTAAGAGCCCAGAGATGCACCCTGTTCTGATAAATGAGCTGGGTGCCTGCCCCTCCTGGCAGCAGCATTATAATGAATGGTGTTAGGGTGCTCCAAAGTATAGCATTGAAGTGTAGAATTGCATCATAAGTGAGTCAGAGATGTGCCATGGGAACATAGCAAAGATGGTGTATGTGCAATGCCACCTTCCATGGACAAAAGATCCAAAGAGTTGCTGCCAATAATGAGTGTGCTGTGAATCCCAATGGAGAAAATTGCAAGTTGCCACCACCAGGTACCTATTCAGACATTTATGTCTGGAACTGATGATGTTTAATTTCTCTCTGTTGCAAGGGAAAATTGCAATTGGATATGAATGAGATGAAAAGAAGACATAGTGAGATGTAAATACATGTAACTACGCCTCTCACTACTCACTAGTGAGATGTTCATCTTGCCATTAAAACCTTGGATGGAAAATTGAATTCCTTTTTCTTTACATCCAGTATCTAATTTGTTGAATCCTGTCATATTTTATTAAGTAAACTCCAACACCCATATCTTTTAAGGCTGGGAAGATTGCATCCAATGTGAGCTTGCATGGATAGATTAGTCATCACTGTGGAACCACACATTTTGCCATCAAATGAGTCTGTGCATGCCTTAATAATGCCATGCATTATTAAGGCATGCACTGGATTAGAGCACAGCTGCCACTTTAGATACGATGGTAGATTAGTCATAGCCTTTATTACTGTATTACTTTTACCGAGCAGTGAAATGTGGCTGGGCTTGAAAGGAATATTGGCATAAGGGAATGTAGAAGTTGGAACTTCACTTAAAAGTACCACCATTTCTCATCCCTAACATTCTTCTAGTCAGTACTCAAGATCCTTCCTGTTCTTCCAATGACCAAACCTGCCTCTGATCAGTTTCAGGTGGAACAGTCTTTGGCAGGGCCCTCTGAAGCTTCAAAATAAAGATCTCAAGGTCATCAGCTAGTTGTAGTCTGAGCAGAATGCCTCTAACTCTCCTGAAGCCACAAGATCTGTAAATGCCGGAGTTGGATTGTGGTGTACAAAGTAAAAAATCACACAACACTAGGTTATAGTCCAACAGGGTTATTTGGAAGCACGAGCTTTTGGAGCACTGCTCCTTCATCAGGTGGTTGTGGAGTCACAAGATTATGCTGTACAGATGTCTGCCACTGCTTTATATCAATGTTGTCCTCCTGGAACACTGATGATCTGGCAAGTCAAGTCCTAGCTTCTGGCTGTTCACCTGGTGTCATGAGGAAAGTCTCTGTGAGCTGAATTCCTCTAATGTTGCTCATTCGACAGCTCCCCACTCTGCTGTATAGCTGCAGCTGTCTTGACAACAGACTGCTGCCACTGCAGCTAATGATTCTAGTCCTCAGCTTAAGTATCAATCTTAAAGCAGCCAAAGAACTATCCATCCTGCTGTGATTCAGAAAACATCCAAAGCACAGAAAGTAAACACTCAGCAAAAGTAATATGAACAGCCCTTTTTCCCATAATGGTTAAGGGAGCTTTGAATGCTGAGTATTTACTCCAGTATTTACACAGTTTGATTCACCCCCTTCAATACTATTGTGCTATTACCTTGCTTTTTCAGGAAGCACAAGAAATCCATGGATGCACATGAAATCTGAAAGTTAGTTGAAGTAACGGTTAAATGGAAAGACTAGCACATGTTAATAGGTGTTAGCCTCACACAGGGCACCTCACACCTTCAGTGCATTATCTGAACTGATATGGCACCTATTGTTAAAGTTCACTTGAGAATGTAACTTTTAAAAAAATTCTGCAATTTACATATGAAGGAACTGAAACTAACATGGTCATTATAAAAGATGAGAGACTTAACAAACAATCCAGGTCTTTTTTTCAATATATAATTTCAGTTACATCACACTGTAAACTTTTGCTATAAACTCTGTGTCTTACGGTCTTATATACTCCACAACCACCTGATGAAGGAGCTGTGCTCTGAAAGCTAGTACTTCCAAATAAACCTGTTGGACTATAACCTGGTGTTGTGTGATTTTTAACTTTATACACACCCCAGCCCAACACCGGTACCTCCAAATCAAGATAAATAGAGCTGCCTAATATGCTTACATTTTCACTAGTTTTGAATGCCCACCTGCATCCCAACCCAAGCGCTCCTCCAAGTTAAACATTTACCAGCTAAACTTCTGCATTGAAATGTCACCTTGGATGATTTATTCAGATTGCACAGTAGGTTTTAAACCTGTAAATATTTGTTGCTTTTCTAGACAGTTAATGCTTGTCAAAGTATACACAATTAGTTCAGGTATGTAATGCTCGAAGCTCAACTGCTGAAACTCCTTACCACCCCTTCAAAACAAAACAAAACAAAACAAAACAAAACAAGTGTCAGTTTTTTTTTGTCTCAAACATACTTTATTCACAAGAAAACTATCTCACCAAAGATTTCATGGGAAAATATGTGATTTGTGCCACTCCTGACCATATGGAAATGTGAGAATATAATGTATCACAAAAGAGTATTTTGTCTTATCTGATTGTTGCCTGAGTTCCATGTTGTTTCCTTTTGGTAGTCATACATATTGTAAAAATTAAATTATTTTCTGGGGGGTTCAAGATATTAAACTAAGCAGATCACAGACAAAAAGACATTTGTCAACATTGGCAAGTTAATTTTATTTCACTAAAGATTTAGATAGACACAAATGGAAGATTGTAATGTAAATAAACACTGAAAACAAACTATAGATGCTGGAAATCAGGAACTAAAACAGAAATATCTGGAAAAGCTCAGCAGTAATGGCAGCATCTGTAGAGAGAAATTAGAGTTAATGTTTCGAGTCCAGTGACCCTTCCTCAGAACAGGTTGTACCACATGCCGTATAACACATACATACAGTAATAAGTGTCATTCTCAGTACTTTTTTTTAGATTAGATTCCCCACAGTGTGGAAACAAGCTCTTTGGCCCAACAAGTCCACACCGACCCTCCGAAGAGTAACCCACCCAGACCCATTTCCCTCTGACTAATGCACCTAACGCTACGGGCAATTTAGCATGGCCAATCCACCTGACCTGCGCATCTTTGGACTGTGGGAGGAAACCGGAGCACCCGGAGGAAACCCACAGAGACACAGGGAGAATGTGCAAACTCCACATAGATAGTCACTAGGCTGGACTAAAGCTGGGTATGGCTAAATCTATATTTGATGTTTTAGGAGCTATTGTTTGAAACTTTTATGCAGTAATTTGAATGTAGCGCATTTTTATCCCATAATGTTTTCCCAATTGCTTTGAGACGATGCAACTTTTCGTTATTCATTTGTGGGATGCAGCAGTTGGTGGCTAACAACATTTATTGGAGTCAAAAAGTGCAGTGCTGGAAAAGCACAGCAAGTCAGGCAACAGCCAAGGAACAGGAGAGTCGACGTTTCGGGCATAAGCCCTTCTTCAGGAATGTGGCAACATTTATTGCCCAACCCTAGTTGCCCTTCAGAAGGTGGTGGTGAGCTACCTTCTTGAACCACTGCATTCCACATGCTGTAGGTTGACCTACAATGCCCTTAGGGAGGGAATAGCAGAATTTGATCCAGTGACAGTCAAGGAACAGTGATATATTTCCAAAACGGGATGGTAAGTGGCTTGGAGGAGAACTTGCAGGTGGCAGTGCTCCCATGTATCTGCTGCCCTTGTCCTTCTACATGGAAGTTGTCATGGGTTTGGAACATGGTGTCTAAGGACCTTTGGTGAATTTCTACAGTACATCTTGTAGGTAGTACACACTGATGCTGCTGAGCATTGGTGGTGGAGGGAATGCATGTTTGTGGATATGGAGTGAAAATCAAATGGGTTGTTTTGTCTGTAATGGTGTCAAAGTTCTTGAGTGTTGTTGGAGTTTACCCATCCAGGCAGATTAGGAGTATTCCATCACTCTTTTACTTGTGCCTTGTAGATGGTGGATAGGCTATGGGGAGTCAGGAAGTAACTTACCGACTGCAGTATTCCTCGTCTCTGACATGCTCTTGTAGTCACAGTATTTATATGCAAGTCTGGTTGAGTTTCTTATCAATGGTAGTCCCCCCACCCACCCCCAGGATGTAGATAGTGGGAGATTCAGTAATGGTGACATCATTGAATATCAAAGGGCAATGATTAGATTGTCTCCTATTGGAGATGATCAATGTCTGGTATTTGCGTGGTGTAAATGTTACTTTCATTATAACTTTCAACACTTGGTTTCAAGTTCACGGTCATCATCTAACTTGCTCAATGTAGTCAGTGTCTCCAGGATATTCAAGTTGGAGGCAATGCCCTGCAATGATTGAATTTGTAAATCATGAATATTTACTACATATTGAAGGCCATAACTCAATGAAAATTTAGGCCCTGATTTCTAAAGGGGAAGGCAGGAATGGTGCTTCTAATCTCTTCCTGAGAGATCTGGCATGTGTAAATCCTGCCAATGTTAACATTAAAGCTCCTGATGTTCCACTTGACGTCCGACAAGATCTGCTGGTGGGAGTGGGTATTTGGCAACAAAAGGCTGCAGGAAGCGACCCATGAAAACAGTCCTGAAGCTCAGCAAGGAGGAATGATCTGAAAGTGATTATGGCAATCCACTTAAAGAAATCATTTACTTGTAATTTTAAAATTATATCACGCCTCAGTAGCCTCCAACCTACTAATACCATGATTGAGCAAGAGGGTGGGTTTGCAAGTCTCTTTAAGGATTACTGGAGTACCATATAACAGATGGTCCCAGATAATTCAGTTCACAAGAAAATTGAAAACTCTTTTTTGCAGTCGAGAGTGTGGTGCTGGAAAAGCACAGAAGGTCAGGCAGTATCCGAGAAGCAGGAGAATTGATGTTTCCGGTATAAGCCAAATGAGGCTTGAGGGCTGGGGGGTCTGAGAGAGGAATGGGAGGGGGGTGGAGTTGGGGGAAGGTGAGGGAGAAGGTGATAGGTCAGGGGGGCAGTGATGGACAGGTCCAGAGGGTGGTGCCAAGTTGGAAGTTTGGGACTGGGATGATGTGGGGGAAGGGGAAATGAGGAAGCTGTTGAAATTCACATTTATCCCGTGTGGTTGCAGGGTACCAAGGCGGAATATGAGACGTTCCTCCTCCAGGCATCGGGTGGTAACGGTTTGGCATTGGAGGAGGCGCAGGATATTTTTCTTGCAGTATACTTAGGAGAAATAGTGGAGTAAATTCCACATTAGACCCACATTTTGCTAACAGGAAAAACAATTATTACAAGTCAGTTTATTTCTCTACAGGTGCTTCCGTTAGGAGACAAACGTGAAACAATAATGATTACAAATAACCCAATCTTCTTTATTATGATAAAATGCCTGCTTAAGTGTTTGGAATACATCTGTGCAGTGCAATTAGACTGCAGAGGATAGATGGTAGTGAGAGTAGTGAAAGTCTTCTGATTGTTTCTTTATTGATGTATTGGTATTGGAATATTGTCCTTCATTGCTCGATGGATGGAGTTTAAAAGTAGGGAGGTTAGGTTGTAGCTGTATGGGGTGCTGGTGAGGCCACACCTGGAGTACTGTGTACAGTTTAGATCTTACTTAAGAAAGGATGTACTGAGACTGAAGAGGGGGCAGAGGAAGTTCAGTTGGTTGATTCTAGAGTTATGAGAGTTGGCCTATGAGGAGAGATCGAGCAGGCTGGGACTATACTCACTGGAATTTAGAAGAATGAGGGAAGCTCTTATATAAACATGTAAAATTATGAAAGGAACAGATAAGACAGAAGCAGGGAGGTGATTTCAACTGCCAGGTGAAACTAGAACTAGGAGGCATAACCTCAAAATAAGAGGGAACAGATTTAGGATGGAGATAAGGAGGAACTTCTTCACCCAAGGAGTTGTGAATCTGTGAAATACCTTGTCCAGTGAAACAGTTGAAGTTACCTTGTTGATTATTTTTGAGGCAAAGCCAGAGAGATCTTTGAACAGTAAAGGGTTATGGTGAGAGCGTAGGTAAGTGGAGCTGAGGCCATGAACAGATCAGCCATGATCGTATTGAATGGCGGAGCAGGCTCGATGGACCAGATGGCCTACTCCTGCTCCTAGTTCTTATGTTCTTATGAGATTTTACTGTTTACTTTTTCTACTTTTATATAATTGAGTTGTTCATAAATATTGTCTCAACTATTGTTCAGTCAATGAAAACATAAAATGTAGGAGCAAGAGCAGGCCATTTGGTCCCTCATTCCTGTCCTGCCATTCAACAAGATCTTGGCTGATCTCCCCCAGGCTTCAATTCTTCTTTTCTTGCCAGCTCAAAAGAGCCCTCATAAGCTGATGTTTCAAAAATCTACCCATCTCCTCTTTAAATATTTTCAGTGGCCCAGCCTCCACAGCTCTCTGGGACAGAGGTATTTTGAAGTTATGTTTGTAACTTTAATTTTGTTCAATATGTAATCAACTAAAAACTGGACTGAATATTATGGCTAGACCACAGGTCCCAGTGCCAGGAACAGAAGTGGGTGTAGCCTTCATTTAAGTGAGAAGCAGTTGACAACATGCAATCTTCCAGCGGCCATTCAATTAGACCAAGTCCCATCCCCACAGAGGGTTGTCCATTGGAAGGGTGGAGGTGAAGCGGAGGCAGGTACCTCACATTTATTGCTGCCTGCCTGCCTGGAAAACGGAAACTTGAAAGGAAGCAGTGGCAGGTAAAATGACAGAATGAAGACCCAGAGTGACCCATCAGATCAGCAATGCCTCCCCATAGGTTCTTCTCTAGTCTGTAGAAGAAAAACAGTATTTCCAGTTTCCCCGGGACCAAACAAGGCTGGATAGAAGTCACACACGGGGTCAGCAGCCATGTGGTCACTCAAGCCCTAGAACGTGAAGCCAGTCTGGCAAGGTGAGTATTGTACTCCAAAACTCTTTTTCCTTTGAGGCTTGCATGTAGCAATGCGAGAGATTGCATTTGGTGGAGATGATGTGACCACTCAGTGGGAATGGGACCAAACAGTAGCTTATGCTTCCAAAGGAATGGCTGAATTTTGATGATAGGCACACGTCTAAAGTCCACTGAAAGTGGCTAGATGGCAAGAGACCTGTGTGGGACTATCATGAGCTATTGGGCTACCATCACCATATGTGTTGTGCTTGTCTCCATGGATATACATCTGTTCATTTTGTGGCCATAGAAGAAACTATTCCACAACCTGTAGGAATAGACTAAGGCAGGCAGAGGAGTGCTGTTTCTGTCCATCCTGCCTGCTATGGAGGAGGAGGCCTGAGAAATTGAGAGTTAACATAGTGGTTATTCCATTGCTAATAGCGAGGGCAGTGATACCAGATGGCCTGGGACTGAGCGGATAAATGTTATGAGCGGATAAATATATGCACCTCGCATTCAAGACACACAGTCCTTGTTGGATGCACAGAAGTCCACAGCAGGGATAATTGGAATGATACAATGGGAAGTACATAAGCTCTCAATCTATCTGTTCCCTCCTGCAGGTTAGTGTCAGGCCAAAGTGCCAAGAACTGGGGAGACAAGAGGAGAGCCTGCTGTGTATTGGGAGGAGGAGGAAGAAATCTCAGAGGGTTAGCCATCACATGATGTTCTTGGACCCTCTATCGGCACTGATATACTCTCATTGTAAGTGGGTATGTGCATACAATCTGGTGAGCACAGAACAGATGCCCCAAAGCAGCCAGCAGAAACTGAATAAATTCTAAGTAATATTGTATAATATCTCTTTAATTTAAAAATTTGTTTTGTTTTACTGTATTTCTTCCTTCTCCTCCCCAGAGGCAGCAGGCTTTCCTCTTGTCTCCCCAGCTCTTGGCTTTTTGGTGCGACACTGACCTGCAGGAGAGAACAGATAGATTGAGAGTTTATGTACTTCACCTTGTATCATTCTAATTATCTCTGCTGTGGACCTCCATTTGAAAATATATCGGTGATACAGTACAGGGACTATAATTGACATAGAACATAGAACAGTACAGCACAGTACAGGCCTTTCAGCCCTCGATTTTGTGCTGATCCTTTAAGATCAAAGATCTTAAGATCAAACTAACCTACATATCACTGATTGTAATATTTTCCATGTGCCTATCCAAGAATCGCTTAAATTTCCCTAATGTCTCTGACTTTACTACCACTGCTGGCAGTGGATTCCATGCACCCACCGCTCTCTGAGTAAATACATGATCTTTTAAAAATGAGTTATTGTATTTCATACCACTTTTCTAAAACCTGTTTGTTTATATTCTTTGTAACCACATGAAAGAATCATTTTTACAAATGTGCAGCAATTTTCTGGAAAGGCTTTGACTTTTTTTAATCTTTTAAACTTTCAGTGCAAACATGCGTGACAGGAACTAGACTTCCACTTAGTGACCTAACGTTTGTTTTGGCTTTGGTCTTAATGTTGAAATTATGGGAAAGCATGAAACAGGAGGGACAGGAGGTCAAGGAAACACTGTCCCATAATTCCCTGTTTATAAATACCTGAAATATTCAAGATCGTGCCACTCTGTAATGGGATCTAAAAGCCATGAAGCACTTCTATAAATAAACTTTCAACTGAAAACATGTTTATAGTGCAACCGGAATGAAAAGTCAACCCACTGGTGACATGCACACTGAGAGTTATTTCCTGTCCTGCTCAAGACTGCCTAAACTGCGGTTGAGGAGCTGATGTTTGAAAATAAGATTAGCTGTGATTAAAAAGGAGGGGCCAATATTTATTTTTGTATGTGTGATCTGAGAGTTGGTCGTGGGAGGAGGTTATTTCAAATTTACCGTAACCCTTTTAACATAACACCAAGGAACGGTCTGACATTGCTTCAGAACAGTGGAAACCAGCAAAAGTAATTAAAGATAAATAAAAAGAATTTGCATTTCTATAGTATCTTTAACAGCTTCAAGAACTCCCAAAGTGCTCTGCAGCCAATAAAGTACTTTGAAATGTAGTGAATATCACACTGCTGGCTCCACTTTGCCTGAAAACTCAGTGAAATAGCTTTTATTTCATTTGTTCTCAGGAGAATCACCAGACCACGTTTATTGCCTAACCCTAGTTGCCCTGCAATGATTGTATTTACACTTCAATGGCCTGCAAGGCAACACAGATTGTGTCACCAGATTAACAGCATTTGATTTCATTGCTAAAGTGGGATTTGAATTCATACTCATAGGATTTCTTATCCAGTAACATACCGATGGCGCTGCAATGGCTGACAAAGCTGAATTTTAATAACTTCTAAACCTACATTTTATTTACACCAAAAGTTTAAAGTGTGGTCTGTTGAACGTACTCAGGATCTTAAGTGGCATACTTAAAGTGAACTTAACACATGCTCTTTACAGATCACTTAAAAACAAACAGGATGTGTCGTGATTGTAACAAGGTCAGCCAGATAGAACTTGTAGAATATGAGTTCCCTGACTGGGACTGTTAACCCAATCAGGGAACCCTGGCTGACAGATATAAACAGGAGTGTCAGAGGTTCTGTTCACTCTGAGAGCTGGCTCTGAGGGAGCTGGATCAGTGTCAAGGACTTCCCATGTGTTAATAAAGGGTGACTTGGTAATGGGATACTTGCCTCTCTGGAGTTATTTCAGGAAGAGTCTGAGCTGATTTTGCCCTTTGCTTGAACCCAGTGCAGTCTCTAACACTGCCTCAGCTGAGATCAGCTAAGACCACTCAAACCAAAGGTCAAATCGTAGCCTTTCCTGGTCTGTTTGACTGGACAACAGCAAATAAGCTAAGAGAAGAGCTGACAGAGGTTTTCAGAATCAGGACAGGCCTGGATGGTTGAGATAAGGAGAAACTGTTCCCACATGTAAAAGGATCAAGAACAAGACCATGCATTAAAGTAATTTGCAAAAGAACCAAGTGTAATGTGAGAAAAACATTTTCAAATGAATTGTTTGGATCTGGAATGTACTGCCTGGAAGGAGGTTCGACTGAAGAATTCGAGAGGGCATTGTTTCTGTTCAAATAATCATGGGTATGGGTCAATTACTCTCCTGTACTGTAACACTTCTGTGATTCTGTGACACTGAATTTACCAGTCTTTTAAACTCATTTATGACATGTCAGCATTGCTAGCTAATTTACTCCTAGCTAACCTGGAGAAGGTGGTGGTGAGCAGCCTTTATCAACCACGGCTGTCTTTTTCGTGCATGTACAATCAATATCACAGAGCAAGGAATCCCAAGATTGTGACCCAACAACACTGAAGGAACAGTGATAAACTTTTAACTTGGAGGAGCGCTTGGGTTGGGATGCAGGTGAGCATTCAAAATTAATGAAAATGTAAGCGTATTAGGAAGCTCTATTTATCTTGATTTGGAGGTACAGGTGTTGGCCTGGGGTGTACAAAGTTAAAATTCACACAGTATTTGTATGACTCATCCAGTTGAGTTTCTGGTCAATGGTAACACCCAGGATGTTGATAGTGAGGGGATACAGTAATGGTAATGCCATTGAATGTCAAAGGTCACCAATTAGATTCGATCTTGTTGGAGATGGTCATTGCCTGGCATTTGAGTGATGTGAATGTTACTTATCAGCCAAAACCTATGTAATTGCCCAGTTCTTGATGCATTTGGACGTGGACTGCTCCAGTATCTGCAAATGGTGTTGAAAATTGTAACTTAGTGAACATCCCCACTTACAGAGTTATACAGCACAGAAACAGACCTTCAGTACAACTTGTTTGTGCCGACCAAACATGTTTTGGACTCTCCCATGCACAAAGCCATGTTGACTATCCCTAATCAGTCCTTACCTTTCCAAAAACATGTTGAAGGTAGTTGGGCCTAGAACTCTACTCTGAATAGCTAAAGACTCTTGTAGCACAGTGGTGTTGTTCCTTCCTCTGGGTTAGAAATCTCAGGTTCAAGTCCAACCTGGCCCAGAGGTGTGTCACAACACATCTGAAGGTTGATTAGAAATATCTATTCTGAGTAGCTGAGGGTACTGACCTCGAACAACTACAACCATCTTATTTTGTGCTAGGTATGATTCCTACCAACAGGGAGTTAACCCTCCCCACTCTGTGATTCCCATTCACTCCAATTTTGTCAGTGCTCTTTGATGCCACTATCAATCAAATGTCACCTTGATGTCAAGAATAGTCACTCAATCCTCTCCTCAGGAGTTCAGCTGTTTTGTCCAAGTTTCAACTAATGCTGCAATGAGGTCAGGAGCTGAGTGGCCCTGATGGAACCCAAACTGAGAAGTAGTGAGCAGGTTATAGCTAAGCAAGTGCTGCTTAATAGCACTGCCAATGGTACTGTTTACCTTCCATCACTTCCATGATTGTAAGCAAATAGATGGAGCAGTGATTGTTTCATTTGAATTTGTCCTACTTTTTGTATACGGGATACCTGGACAATTTTCCACATTGATGAGTAGATACCAGTGTTGTTGCTGTACTGGAACATCTTTACGAGGTGAACAGCAAGTTCTGGAGCATCAGTACAATTGATGGAATGTTGACAGGACCCATAGCCTTTTCAGTTTCCAGTGACTCCTTCGATTTCCTGATATTCCTTCAACTGAATCGAATTGGCTAAAAACTGGTATCTGTGATGCTGGGGTCCTCCGAAGGAGGCTAAGATGGATCATCCATTTGCTACTTCTCGCTGAAGAGCTTTGAAAATGCTTCAGCCTTATCTTCACACTGGAATGCTACGTTTTCCCAACATTGTGGATAGGGATTTTTGTGCAGCTTCCTCCAGAAGCAATTTCTTCAGCTGTCCACCACCATTCATGACTTAATGCGACAGAGCTTAGATCTGATCCCTTTGTTGTGGAATTGCTTAGCCATATCTGTTATTTACTGCTTTTGCTATTTGGCCTGCAAGTAGTATTGCATTGCAGCTTCGCCAGGTTACCACCTCATTTTTACACATGTCTGATGCTGCTCCTGGTACGTCCTCCTTCTCTTCCATTGATCCAGGGTTGATTGGAATGGTAGAGTGTGGGTTATACCCAGCTTTGAGTTTGTAGATTGTGTATGAGTGGGATACTGCTGCTGATGATGACCCATAGTGCCTTAGCAGGATGATACTGCCACACAACAAGATGGAGTTTATCTTCAATATGAAGATGGGACTTTATCTCCACAAGCACTCTCCACTGCTCATTCCTACTAATAATGTCATGGACACACACATCTGTGGCAGATAAGGATGATGTCAGGTATGTTTTTTCCCTCCTGTTCATTCACCAATTCCTGTAGACCCAGTCTAATAACACTGTCTTTTAGTGCTTGACCAATCTGGTCAGTAGTGGTGCTGAAGAAGGGCCTGTGCCCGAAACGTCGAATCTCCTGTTCCCTGGATGCTGCCTGACCTGCTGTGCTGTTCCAGCAATAAAGTTTCAACTTTGATCTCCAGCATCTGCAGACCTCACTTTCTCCTCAGTAGTGGTGCTACTGAGCCCATCTCAGTCATGCAGATTGAAGTTTCCTACGCACAAAACATTCTGTGGCCTTGTTTACCATAGTGTTGACACCAAATGGCCTTCAACGTGGAGGACTATTGACTTATTAACTGACAGGGAGGTGAAACATGGTAATCAGTAGGAGGCTTTTTTTTACCTGATGCCATGAGAATCCATGAGGGCTCCTAGGCTTTGCTGAGTTTGTCTTGCCAATGGAACCCAGGGATAGTGATGGTGTCTGGGACATTTTCTGTAAGGTACAATTCTGTGTATGACTGCATCAGGTTGTTGTTTGACTAGTCTGTGGACAGCTCTCCCTATTTAATACTCGTCTCCAGATGCTAGGAAGGATGACAGGGTGCCAAGGTAAGTAGTTCTTCCAGTTTCATTTGGTTTTTGAGATTTATTAGTGGCTTGATGTAGCTGAGTGACTTGCTAGGCCATTTCAGCGGATTGTTAAGTGTCAAACACATCAAGTTGACCATTGAGCAAACAGCAATATATATTACTTGTTTTCAATGCGTGTGAATAACAATAAGGTTTGGAATAGGATAAATTGTTCTTCACTTTCCTGAGGGAGGTCATAATAATGTTTATTCATGCCAAACTGTGCAAGAGCTTTCTGATCTTGATATCTCAATTCCACATAACTAAACCACCCATCAGGGAACCTTAATATCATTTATATACTTCACACCCCACAGTTCTAAATTAGAGAGGAAGAGGCAGCAATGACTTCAAAATTATACAACTAGTCACTTTTCATACTGTTGACAGGTTAAACGTTGCTAAAAGGAGACAATAAGTTAAGGGGTTTTCTTCTTGCACTCATCAGATCTACGAGCAGGAAACAGACTTGAAAAAGGCAAACCAACTTATACCGTGTGAGAAAGGGATACTGATTGGTTGGGACATTATTGGCTGCATGAACAGTAAACTGTTCAACTTGGATCTGAGATAACACAGGTAAATTCTAATTGGTCAGGGTGTTGCCATAGGAATGTAGAGTACCTTTCAATGGAAAAAGTGCAATGTATTCATGAATTCCTTTTGCCTACATAAATGGGATCCGATGTATTAATATATGTAACGTCAAACATATGCGAATGCATCACAATCGAAACTAGTCTGTACTCTTCCACAAAGTGATCAATAGGAGTTTTACCTATTGAACATAAAATGCTGTATACTTTAAGTGCTTCCTCAAAGCTACATTTATATTTATACTGATATTGATTTCCAAGCAAGGAATGTTTTACTTCTATTTCTATGAAGTATGGAGAGACCAGCAGCAGCAGCCTTTCCCACGTACTGGGGCTGTACCTAATTGGAAGGGATTGAAAATTGTACATGGAAAAGGCAATTATTTCAGTATTGAGTTGTCATCAACACCTTATTGTCATGTAAAAGTTTTTTTTAATCAGCGGTAATAAATGGATTTGACAATCTCAATATAAGGCTGTTAATTATGACAACAAACATAATGGAAATCCAGCATGTGGGTTCCTAAGGAAACAGATGTTTCCTAGTATTAGTAAATCAATATAGTATATAATACCCTCATTTTCTTACCGGACATTCTACAGTGTATACAGTGTGAAGAACCCCACCCTTTAACTGTTCTCCTCTGTACTAGACTTCAAGTACAGCTGATTGGCAAGCACAAGGTGAAAACTAAAACTTTTCAACCATATGAATTTATAATGGAAAAGATCTGGAAAAAATGCCAAAAAAACAGATTAAATCTTATAGCATTACAACAGCATGTTATTTATATAGTATTGATCACTTGTTCCTTAATTACCTTACTCACATGGTGTAGTGACCTTGTCTGAACTCATTTCTTCTTGCATGGTAGAACCAAGCCAACAATGAATAATTTATTGATCACCTATATTATGAAGTGTATTAGTGATTAAAACCCTTGACAAAAGAAATGCTTCATCAGTATAAAATCTGACTTCCTCCACAAAATATCTTAGACCCCCAAAAGACATCTCTTATTTTTCTGTCTGTTTTTCTCTGCAGGAAGCATATTTACCCACAGTGTTATCATTATCAAATAGAAAACATGGTTGCTACGATTGAAGTGTTTCACTTATTTTTCATTTCAACCCTAACCATCCTTCCCCTTTTCACCGCTTTGGGTGAAAGAAGTTCAGTTGTGGAAAAGCAAGAACTGATGGCCAGGATTTTGCAGTGAAAAGAATGAAGGGGCTATGGGCACCCATTATTATTAAACAGAAGTCAGGTGTCCATGCGATTAAATGCAGACATTAAGATATTAAATCCAAGTTGTTCCTTCTATTCCCCATAGCTTTGCTTTAATGGTTCCCTACTGAGACATGCAACATTAAGCTCTGAAGTTTCTGCATTGATACACCAATTACCCACTAAATGCACCTGGAAAACGTTACAGCTTATTCTGCTGTGTAAAAGCCTCAGGACACTGGAGCAACCTTGTGATGATGTCACAGAACTGCACGTCACTGAGTATAAATAGTGCAAAATGGGTGGGTGGATTGACAATACTTTCAAATGAGACAGAGTCATGAGAGCACATGAACGTGAATACATGACCAAACAATAGTCCTTACCAAATGAAACTATAGGATCTGCATACAAGGGGCCAATGAAGATCCCCGCACTGTCTTCCCATCTGCCCTCTGTGGGGGAAGATGGGGATATTCTGAGTGAAGTCACCTGCCTCACTGGCCATCTTTTCAAATGGGATCCATCACTCCCCGCCAACCTCCATAAGAAGCTCTATCCCATTTGACATGCCAAGAGGAACCCCATCTTCTCTCAAATTGGCTGACAGTCCTTGAATGAGGGTAGAAAATGTGATGTCTCCTGCAATTAATGCTTCATGATGATTAAATAGCTGCAGGCTGCTGCTGTCAATGAGTGCGCACATCGCTGCCATCTCTAACATTGTTTCTGTCTCTTTTATCTTTCTTTTTTAATTTCATCTTTGCTATTGTCATTTAATTTCACTTTCTGAATCATAGAGTCCTAGAAACAGCATAGAAACAGACCCTTTGGTCCAACTCATCCACATCAACTAGATATCCTAAATTAATCTGGTCCCATTTGCCAGCATTAGGCCCATATCCCTCTAAACCCTTCCTATTCATATACCCATCCAGATGCCTTTTAAATGTAATTGTACCCACCTGAACCACTTCCTCTGGCAGCTCATTCCATACACGCACCACCTTCTGTGTGAAAATGTTGCCCCTCAGATCTCTTTTAAACCTTTCCCCCCTCACCTTCAATCTATGGCCTCAAGTTCTGGACTCCACCACCCCAGGGAAAATACCTTATCTATTTACCCTATCCATGCCCCTCATGATTTTATAAACCTCTGTAAGGTCACACCTCAGCCTCTGACACTCCAGGGAAAACAGCCCCAGCCTATTCAGCATCTCCCTATAGCTCAGATAATGAATCAAACGAAATAAATATTTTTACTTATACACACTGCTTAGACTCTGCACTACTGAAGGATAATTTTTAAGTCTGATTGGTTAAGGGGATACAGAGATATTTGCCATGCTCTCACAGGTACTGGATCCTCTTTAGAGAGCGCTCCGTCAAGCTCTAGTATAATGGAATCTGTGCCATCAAGGGACTGCTTACAGTCATTAGCAGCAATTCAATATAGTCAGGTGTGATCTGGTATTAAAAAGGTGGGGTGTGGTTGGCCTCAAAACGGGTGGAATGGTGTCAAGGCAAAACAGGTTCACTCTGACTTTGCTCAGGGCAGTGTGCAGAGCCAACAACTGAGTCCCACCACAATAGACCCCACTCTAGGGGTAAAGCTGGGGCAAAGATGTAAACATAAAAGGGCTCAAGTGAAATGGGTGTGGGTGAAGCATCAATGGGGAAGGGAGGATTATGGTATAGAGAAAGTAAAAGATAAGCTGTATGCCTGATTCACAGGGGAATCTGCAACTCACTGCAGTGAACACAAATACTAAAGATCTCTATTTTGATCTGAAAGTCAACCGTTATGTACACTTTCAATATGAACAAGGCAGCACCTTGCCTCCAGTTCCCAGTTCAGCCTCATGTTAACACAGCTCATACCATCCAGTTCTGACTTGATCCCATGAAATACTGAGCCTGATTGGTATCTTGTGATCTCTCAGATCAACAGGAATCAATGGAATGTGACATATTCATTCAAAGCCTCATCTTACCTATTGGTGATGAACAGTCACTAAGCTATGGCATCGCAGCTACAATATCATTACGCACTAGGTGAAAGGTGCTCAAAGAAATCTTGTTTGGTCAGGTGTGGAAGTTGGTGGGAGACTTCTTGGCAGCTGCCAAGTCTTGTCCATTTTGAATGTAGTCAATGATTGTTGGGAGGGAGGTGTTCTCAAGCTAAAAGGTAATGCAGCTTTAGTAGATACCTCCAATCACCTGTGATGTTGGTAGCAAGGAGTTAGTTAGGGGCATGGTTGGTACAAGATTGATTTCTGTGAGAGCATATCCTGGAACTTCATGGGGAAGGATGCTGGGGTAAAGTGTCCATTAGATGTATGTTTTAACTAACTGTTCTCACAGAACTCCTGATAGTGAGAGGCGCGGATCAAATTTAGATTCTTGTCCTCCCACAGCTGTGAAGGAACCACTGTGACAGAGATGTGTAGTATCAAGACAGAGATGGAAGTAACAAGACAAGAGTCAGCGTACTGAAGGAGGCCTCGAGTGTGAAATGCAGCCATCTGAACTGTTGAAGATTATTCGAGATATACCAAGCCAATGTCTCAGACTTATACCAGAAAGTGGCCGCACACATTCTGTGAGAATCCCATCTTTGTAGGCCTGAAGATGGCAGCTTTCCTTAATGTTGAGAGTGTATTGCTGAGAAAGCACAGCAGGTCAGGCAGCATCTCAGGAGCAGGAAAATCAACGTTTTGGGCATTAGCCCTTCATCAGGAATGAGGCTTATGGGCCAAGGGGGCTGAGAATTGAATGGGAGGGGTGTGGAACTTGGGGGAGGGTAGCTGAGAATGTGATAGGTAGATAAAGGTCGGGGAGAAGGTGATAGGTAGGAAGGGAGGGTGGAATGGAGAGATGAGAAGGACGATGGACAGGTCAAGAGGGTGGTGCCGAGTTGGAAGGTTGGGACTGGGATAAGGTGGGGAGAGGGGAAATGAGGAAACTGGTGAAATTCACATTATCCCATGTTGTTGCAGTGTCCCAAGGCAGAAAGTGAGGCGTTCTTCCTCCAGGTGTCGGGTGTTTAGGGTTTGGCAATAAACAGCTCTGTGCTAGACATTCATGGAGCTGCCATTACTCTTACATCCTGGACCATCTACATGTGCCAGTCACTTTCAGAGGACCTTGATACATACAAGAATGGTTGCTGGGCAACAAGGTACATCTGGTTGATGACATTTCTAAGCCATTCCTAGTTTGACACTGAGGAGATGCCAACAATTCTATGGGGATCTTTTGTAAAACAGACCATAGGCCTCCTGAAAATTAGGTTGTACTGCCTGGAGCAGTCAGATGGTGTTGTGCAGTGTATTACAGACAGAGTATACTGCACCGTAATGGTGTGTTGCTCCTCACACAATCTCCATCACCAAAGAGGGATGCATTGGCAAAGGAGAAGATCCAGGAGCAAATGGACACATCTGAGGGGGAAGATTTTACACTCCAAGCCAGAGGCCAGAGACAACTTTATACAATCCACTTTCTCTACCACAGAAAGCTATTTGGATTCAGTTCATTAGATGGAGCTGGACATGGCCCTTGCAGCTAAAAGGATCCAAGGGGTATGGAGAGAAGGCAGGAGTGGAATACTAAAATTGCATAATCAACTGTGATCATATTGAATGGTGGTACAGGCTCAAAGAGCTGAATGGCTCCTCCTGCACCTATTTTCTATGTTTCCATGATCCCTACAGAGGGGTGTGAGATCTTCCTGCTCACTTGCCACTTGTGATTAGCCAAATCACTTGCCCAACAATTTGCCTGCATAGATAATGAGGTGAGAGCATGTAATTGTCCCATACATCAGTAGATGTGGTTTCATCTAAGATGTCCACTTTCATATTTTAAGACCAAAGTGAAAAATGTCAGCCGGAGTATTTGAAGGCAGCTGCCTTCAAGAATTTTTGAAACAATTTTGAACCAATAACACAACAACTTAAAAATTATACAAGTCCCAGTGCTGGTACCAACAGAAATCTTGTGGGCAGATGCAATTGTATAAAACATCTTCTGACCACAAAATCTGGTCAATGTGAGTTCATATAGATAAAGGAGTGATTTGACTGTCTGGAAGATTAAAGTGATTAAAGGTCTGGATTTTCCAATGACCTCACAGTTGTTATTCCTAGGAGAAAGTAAGGACGGCAGGTGATGGAGATCAGAGTCGAGAGTGTGGTGCTGGAAAAGCACAGCCGGTCAGGCAGCATCTGAGGAGCAGGAGAATCTCTTCATCAGGAATGTGTTCCTGCATAACTGGGAATGATGCATTTGGACCTTGCAGAATCTCCATCAGAGCAGAATTCCCATATAACAGATTCAGAAGGGAATTTCTGAGAAATTGAAGATTCTGATGGGCAATTCCTGAAAGTTGAACCCTCAAAGTCTCCATTTAAATCATTCGCTTACCTCCCACCCATCTCTGGAACACTGCCACTTCTGCACTTCGTTCAATCTGTCTCTATCTTGTTGGGGTCCCTCTCCACTTCACTCCAGGTCCGATCTTCCTTCCCCCACCCCCCCACAAGGGACCTGCTGCCCCTTCCACCCAGCTCTGGATCCACTGAACCCCCAGAGCTGCCTCAACCACAGCCCCTGTACCCAAACCTCACCTTCCCCTGCTACCAGATCCCCTTTTCACCATGCCGGTACTGATATGCCCCACTTTATCTTGACCTACCCTGAACACTGCAAGACTCACCTGATCCCCTTGCCACTTTGCAACCCGGTACTTTATCCCCTACTCATCTGGCATCCTGCCCACCTGGTACCTTGCCTCCGGCATCCTATCACTTATCCACAATACCCTTTGTACCTAGCACCTTATACCTGTAAGGCAGCCCACTGCAGTGTGGTTTTTCATTCCATGATAATTCTGTGCTATCAATGATCTGTCAGAATGGAAGTACAGCACCACATTTGTGAGGAAGCCCCGAGCAAAATCTCCTGTCAGAAATGTGGAACTCGCTCGTTTGGTAAAAAGGAAGGGGATGGACTGACAAATGTGTAAAATCACCATTCATTGAAAAATCTGGCCCAATGTTTGAAATCTTAGATTTTACTGGGTTCTTACAATTTGTCAGTTTACAACGTGCAATTGAAAAACACCTGGTAAGGCTTGTTCTCACATTTTCTGATCCACCTGTGAGGTGTGAGGTGATTCACTTCAGAAGGCAGGAATGCAGAGTACTGGGCTAATGGTAAGATTCTTGGTAGTGCGGATGAACAGAGGGATTTCGGTGTTCATGTACGTAGATCCTTCCAAGTTGCCACCCAGGTTGATAGGCTTGTTAAGAAGGCATAAGGCGTGTTTTATTGGTAGAGGCATTGAGTTTTGGAACCATGAGGCCATGTTGCAGCTGTACAAAATTCTGGTGCGGCCACACTTGGGGTATTGTGTGCAGTTCTGGTCACCGCATTATAGAAAGGATGTGGAAGCTTTGGAAAGGGTTCAGAGGAGAATTGTCTGCCATGGAAAGTGGTTTGCATCAAAGCATTGAATATTTTCAAGGAGGAGTTAGATATAGTTCTTAGGGCTAAAGGGATCAAAGTGTTTCGGGAGAAAGCAGGGAAAGGGTACTGAGTTGATTGATCAGCCAAAATCATATTGAATGGTGTACCAGGCCCAAGGGCGAAATGGCCTACTCTTGCTCCTAATTTCTATGTCTCTATGCATCGTTCTGTCATGCACCACTTTGTCCTGCAAGACAACGATGTAGTTTCTTTGCTCAGAGAGTAGTAAAGGCATGGAATGCACTGCCTGCAACAGTAGTAGACTCGCCAAATTTAAGGGTATTTAAATGGTCATTGGATAGACATATGAATGAAAATGGAATAGTGTAGATTATATGGATTTCAGATTGGTTTCTCAGGTCGGTGCAACATCGAGGGCCAAAGGGCCTGTACTGCGTTCTAATGTTCTATGTTCTACCATAGCTGCTTTCAAATGCCAATAACCTCCTAACATAATCAGTTTTTTTAACGCAGATCACTTTCAACATGTAGGAACCATTTTATTTTCTTTCAGTTTAGCATTATTTTCTCCTAGACAGACTGTTGACTTGTTTGCAATATGTAAAGTTCAAATAAATAGGAGTCTTTTTTGTTATAATATTATCTGCCATCTTCTTACTTCTCGTCTACATTTATTGCTTTGCTGTCATGTCAATGTAACTTTTGTAAACACTAGATAGCCTCAAAGCCTTCTTCAGTTTGCCAATTGACCTGAATCATAGCTGACACATGCAACATTTTTTAGCTTCCAGCACATCCACTGACAGATGTTCTCATGTTTGCTCACTGGATACACACAGACGATGCTGCAGACAACTTCTTCTGCGACTCATTTTGATAATACGAGAATAAACTCCAAATAACAAAGACTCAAAACTCTTAGTGTAACAGCTTAAAGTTTGAAAAGCGAAAAAGACTTTTCAGAACCATTTCTCCCATTAACGTTTGTTGGAATATTTTCAGTATATCAAAAATAATTTGGTGGGCATGTGTCCTTTGGATGTGGATTACATTGGGAGGGTTCATGGTGAGATCAGATGTTCTATTGAGTGTCATCCTCTCCACTTTCTGGACGAGTGAAACTCCAGCAACACTCAAGAAGCTTGAGAGTATCCAAGGAAAAAAAGCAGTCTGCTTGATTGCCATCCCCACCTTAAACCTCACTCCTTCTACATGGCACTGTGCATCCTATGTACAAGGTGCACTGCACCAACTTGCCAAGCTTTTTTCAACAGTACCATCTTCCAATCCTACTGCCTATGCCACCTTGAAGGACAAGGACAGTAAATACTTGGAAATGCTAGAACCTGCAAGACACTCAGCATTCCAACTTGAACCTGAATCATTGTCCTTCCACTGTTACTGGTCCAGCAACTTGGAACTCCTTTCCGAACATTGATACCAGATGCACAGCAGGAGTTCAAGAACATGCTTCACATTTCATGACAGAATATAAAGAAAACATCTTTTAAATGCAGCAACTCATGGGGGTTATTACAACCAACATGCATTTATGTGACCCTTTTAACATGTATCTTGTTTTTCGAGTTGCGATTGTCCTGGAATTCTTTATTAGCTTCTAAACGGTTTTCTCAAATAAACTCACTTAGACCATTAGCTGTTTTGCCACATACAAGAGCTAAAAGTTGTTGTGCTCTGTAACAATGTGTGATCTGCACTCTTTCGAATGAATAACTTTATTGAACATAAATACATACAGTCATGTTGTAATAGAGGACACATTTCTTGAAGCTCTGCAGATACAAGCTCCAATTTTTTTTTGCTTGATCTGACATCACAATGACAGTACTTTTGCACATGCTTAGTAGTTATACACAGAGTGAATGTATGGTTCTCTTTACTTGACATGCAATATTTTTCAGACAGAGGCATTGCAATTTATAACTAGTCCATGCCATTTCCAGTGGAGCTAGACAGTACACACATTTGATGCTTCTCCCTCATTTCCAAATTTGCAACTTCAAGCTGAATGTTGATCTCTGCACTCAATGGGGGACAAGCAATATCACATATTTCATATGGTACAGCCAATTTATGATTCTTCTTTTGGGGCCTAGCACCAAAATTTGGAAAGCTACCACACAAATTAGTCAAGTAACACCCTGACATAGTCACATTCACAGAAGATGTCCCAGACATCACCATCATGATCACTGGTTACAACTTAGGAACACATGAAGTCTGATAATCCTTCGTCAAGTAGCCACCTTACAAAGGAGCAGCACTCCATAAGTTTGTATTTTCAAAAAGATCTGTTGGACTATAACCTGGCATTGCGTGATTTTCAACTTTGTCCACCCCAGTCCAACATCGGCACCTCCACATCATGATTACTATTAAGCCAGGGGATCAACCCATGAGTTGTGGGTGAGCATGCCAGAAGCAGCATCAGGCATACCTTAAAAAAATTGATGTGTCTAACAGATGAAACTACAGCACAGGACTACTGGCATGGCAAATGACTGACACAGCATATGATGGATAGAGCTGTGCAAATCTAAGTTTTCCACTCTTCTCGAACAGTGGTAAGCAAATAAACAACTCACCAAAGGAGAAGACTTCACAAATATCTCCATCCTCCATAATGGGGGAGCCCAGCATATTGGTGCAAAGGGCATGGCTGAAGCAATTGCATTAATCTACAGCCAGAATTACAGTGGATAATCTATCTTGGCCCCTTCCAGAGGTTCTGAACATCTCGGAAGCTCGTCTTCAGCCAATTTGATGCACTCCACATGATGTCAACAAATGGCTGGAAGCAATTGGATATTGCAAAATCTATAGGCCCTCACGATATTCTGGCACTAGTACTGAATGTGCTTCAGAATTAGCTGCACCTCTTCCCAAGCTGTTTCAATATAGTTACAACACAGACATCTACTTGACAATGTGCAAAATTGAAAATGTGTTGCTGGAAAAGCGCAGCAGGTCCAGCAGCATCCAAGGAACAGGAGAATCGACGTTTCGGGCATAAGCCCTTCTTCAGAAATGAGGAAAGTGTGTCCAGCAGGCTAAGATAAAAGGTAGGGAGGAGGGACTTGGGGGAGGGGCGTTGGAATTGCGATAGGTGGAGGGAGGTCAAGGTGAGGGTGATAGGCCGGAGTGG
>NC_057727.1:35044731-35050740 GCF_004010195.1 Chiloscyllium plagiosum | reverse complement strand
ATCCCCTGAGGTGATGAGGTTATGAATGGTCTGGGAGATGATGGTTTGGTGGTGGGAGGTGGGGTCATGGTCAAGGAGGCAGTAGGACTAGGTGTCCGCGAGCTGGCGTTTAGCCTCAGCGGTGTAAAAGTCGGTGTGCCAAACTACTACCGCGCCTCCCTTGTCTGCTGGTTTGATAGTGAGGTTGGGGTTGCAACGGAGGGAGTGGAGGGCTGCACGTTCCGAGGGTGAGAGGTTGGAGTGGATGAGAGGGGTGGAGAGGTTGAGGCGGTTAATGTCGCGGCGGCAGTTGGCTATGAAGAGATCGAGGGCAGGTAAGAGGCCAGCGCGGGGTGTCCAGGTGGATGGGGTGTGTTGGAGGCGGGAGAAGGGGTCGTCAGAGGGTGGGCGAGAGTCTTGGCTGAAGAAGTAGGAGCGGAGGCGAAGGCGTCGGAAGAATTGTTAGATGTCACGCCGCATGTTGAACTCGTTAATCCGAGAGCATAGGGGAATGAAGGTGAGGCCTCTGCTGAGGACTGATCTTTCATCCTCAGAGAGGGGTAGTTCTGGAGGGATGGTGAAAACACGGCAGGGCAGGGCTGTGCAAAATTACCTAGTAGTGTTCTGTCCATAAAAAGCAGAACAAGTCCAATATCATTAATTACCACCACATCAGTTGATTGTCAATTATCATTAAAGTGGTGGAAGGCATTATTGTCAGTACTATCAAATGACTCTTGTTCAGCAATAACCCGCTTGTTGGGTTATTGCTGAACCCAACTCATGTTGGGTTCTGCAGTATCTCTCAGTTCCTGACCCTATCACAGCTTGGTCCAAAAAAAGGCCAAAGAGCTGATCTCCAGAGTTGAAGGAAGAAGCATTGCCCTTTACATCAAAGCAACGTTTGATTGAATATGAAAAAGATGGAGCTATAGCAAACTGGTATCAATGGGAACCAGGGAAAATCTCTCCACTGGTTGCAGTCATACCTTACACAAAGGAAGGAGCTGTTGTTATTGAATGTCAATCATCTCAGTCCGAGTACAACACTTCAGGAGTTCCTCAAGGTAATTTCCTCAGTCCAACAACCTTCAGCATTATCGGTAACCTTGCATTGGAAGATCAGAGGTGGGGACGTTCATTGATGATTACACAATATTCAGCACTATTTTCAATTCTCAAATCCTGGACCTGGCTGTGTCACCTCATTCACCACCTTCAACACACACCATCCACCACCAATGTATCTATAAGTGTACTGCAACAACTCATCCAGCCTTCTTCATCAGAAATTTCCAAACCTTTGACTTCTACCACCCAGAAGAGCATGCATGGGAGCAAGTTCCCCTCTAAGCTGCACATCATCCTGACTTGGAACTATATGTCTGTTCCTTCACTGCCACTGGTTCAAAATTCTGGAACTCTGTTCCTAAGAGCACCATGGACTGCAGCAGTTCGAGGTGGTAGCTCAATACCACTTCTCCTCCAAGCCAAATTGGATGAGCAATAAATGTTGGCACTGCCAGTGATGCCCATAATCTGTAAACAAACACAAGTGCCAATTTTATTATTTTTGAAGCCAGTTAGAATTTGACTGAATGTCTATAATTGCCACCTTTTGTTGTAAAATTGCACATGTATATGCTGAAGGATGGATAGCCTGTACGTGCTTTTCATACTCCAAATTCTGTTTCAATAATAGGGCTTTAGATTTCAGTCACAATATGGATATTGAGTTTCATATTGCATTAAATTATACCTAATAGTGTAGTAAACAAACTGCTTGATAATTCATGGATCTTGTTTTTTAATGATTTACAATATGGTGTGATTTTCCATCACTCTCAAACTAGTTCGGTTTTCTCTTCATAATCAGTGCCTCTTTATTCATTTGCTTCTATCATATTTTTAACCTTATTTTATTATATGTTTCTCGCTCCAGAACGTTTCATGGTCGAATCCTTTTCAGAAGTACATTCTTGTAGGGCATTCTTCAACTTGACTCAGTGTTTTGGTGACTTTGAAAGACTGCCATGTCACAAAGATTAATGTAGTGGCACTGATTTGCTTTGTGTTTCCGTAACTACTAGAAAAAAGCATTTTTGACAAAGGACCATTTCGATGCCTTTGATTGGCCACGTTTTCCCCTTTCATTACGGTTTCTATCTGCAGTTATGCAGTGTAAAGAAACACTGTTTCCTTATTAATCGACTGGAATATTTTGTGGTGAAAATGCCATTCTAATAATCCTCTAGGCTTTTTTATGTTGGACACAAGAAACTGAGTCAAATGTAACAAAGTTAAGTATTTTGAAATGAGCAAGAGTCCAAAGATATCTAATTTTTTTACAAACTAACTCCAATACTTTCAAAATGCAACATGCATTGAATATTTAATATTAATACTTTTATTTAAATTAACTTTAAATAGTAAATGCACACCATAAGAACGATCCTTCTATTAGGTATTTGGAGCCATATTTCTGCCAGATGAAGAATGTAAACACAAGGACACTGCTAACTATGGGAGTGTGAACCATGGAGGCAGAAAATGAATTATTGCATTGATCTAGAAGGTTGAAGTAAAGCAATGAATGGGTTTGAAATTTCTTGAAGCTTTAAAGAAGTCATGATTGAATAATTCTTGGAGCTAGGGTATATATCAAATGCCAAGAAGCAAATTCCCAATGCAAGGTTGACAAGCTGGAAAAATCCATTTGCGTTTTTGTGGTTAATATGAGTTTTGCCTTACCAGTGTGACAATAGCAAATTGGACAGGGAGAACGAAAGCTGCTATTATTACTTAATACATGATGGTGCTTGTGAAGTCCTTGTGACATTGATACTTGCTAGGTTGTAGAGTAGAACAGAGTAACAGGGTTAAAAGAAAACTTTCTAGTACGTCTGATCCAGATGTATACAATAGACAGTCAAGATATATTAAAATATATTTCTGGGGGCATTATAAACTGCCTATTGCTGAATATCAGTCCAAGTGTTGCATGCCATCTGTATATAGCATTTGTTACTTTGTTAATGATGGGGAATCTTGTTGTCACAGTAATTGGAAAGGCACTATTGTTCCTTGTAACCAGTGGTGATAATCTTAGATTTTCATGATCACTAAACTGTCAAGCAGTCCAGTACTTTGCTGAATAATTAATACTTTCATTTCAATTTCTCATTTATTTTTATGTCACTTTATTTTACATGCACTTTTCTGCTACATGATTATTGGCACAGAGATGACATTTGTGAAACTGTTTAAGTATGATATAGTTGGTATGAGTTTAAGGTTACAGTGTTAACTTATTCTAAATTACTTCAAATCAGTCTCATTGTTATTCATTATCATTAAATAGTGTCCTCCGACTATACAACCTAAAGGAAGCTGCTTCAATTCAAGTTAAGATTTATTGTTTATGATTGTGATAAATTTAGTCTTTTACATGTAGCTGCATTTCAACTATGTAAATTCAAGAATAAGAAACTTATTGCCAACTCAATGCATGTCTGTTGACATTGCTAATCAAAGTATTCTGGCTGGAATGAAGTTGTCTGCCAGTTACAAATAATAACTTTTGAACACTCATTTATAAAACGGTGGATGCAAATCTTAAAGGAACTCTGCTGAAAGGTTTTTTTAAAAATTATTTTATGGTATCCTGGCATCACCATCTATGACAGCATTTATTACCCAGAGTCAACCACACTGTGGATCTGAAATCACATTGAGGCTAGACTAGATAAGGAAGGCTGAATTCCTTCCCAAAAAGATGTTAGTGAGCTAGATGGATATTTATTTAAAAATCAACAATGGTTACAATTTGACTAGCTTTTAATTCAAGATTTTTATTGAATTCAGACTTCATCCTCAGCCATAGTGAGATGCAAACCCAAGTCCTCAGAGCAATGGCCTGGTGGTTTGATTAGTAGTTGCATTTGTTGCACTGGCTCAGACATTTTCTCTGGATCTTTGCATTTGTATCCTCCTATTAGTCAGCCATCTGGAAAGTACTGTCCATTTGAACCCTGTTAGAACCAATCAGATTGATAAAAATTGTCAATGAAGAGCGTAGAGTCTAAACCAGGAAATGTCAGTAAATTGAATTCATGTTAAATTAGGCACAAGAGGAAAGATTTCTTTTAAAGGACAAGAAGAATAGGATTAAAAGAGAAAGATAAAAGAAGCAGAAAGTAGTAAAAATAAGTGATTTTTAGTGTCTCCAACAATAATTCAAATTTCAGTGAATGATACTCCATACTCATAAAAACGTCATGACCAAAGAGATTTATTGAGTGTAATTAAGACTTAGCAATACTATTAAACATTCACATGCATTGGAATGGACAACCCCTAAATTTTCTTGCAGAGCTCAGTAGATATCTACTGAGCTCTGCAAGAAAATTTAGGGGTTGTCCATTCCAATGCATGTGAATGTTTAATAGTATTGCTAAGTCTTAATTCCAACTTCTGACATTTCATCTATTTCAATATTGAATGAGTCCTTCAGTGACTTACCTGTAAAATAAAGCTTTTGGGATGATCAGTGCAGACTTCCTGATTTCTGCGTTTAGCTACGCATGGGCAATTGTCCAAAGTTACTGTCTGATTTGCAGGTTGGAATCAATTTACTCAAGGGCTGCACCAAAACAAAACTATCCACAGTCTTGGGAACGTAACATGTGAATTTGCCTTTCAGTGACTTTAGCTGTCAATAATCACATACTTTCTGTTACTTGTGTAATCCCTTGGCAAACATTTACAACTAAATAACAGCTAGAAATTGGAATAGAAACACAAATCACTGTGTCTGATTGTCTTGTGTCTAAACATAAGTAAACAGTATCACATTCATTAGTAAATATATTTTCCCTCTAGTAAAAACTGCAGAAGTGATTATGCTGTAAACTGATTGGAGGCAGATGTTCACAGGTAATGGGACGACTGGAAAATAGGAAGCCTTCAGAAATGAGGTAACGAGAATCCAGAGAAAGTATATTCCTGTTAGGGTGAAAGGAAAGGCTGGTAGGTATAGGGAATGCTGGATGACAAAAGAAATTGAGGGCTTGGTTAAGAAAAAGAAGGAAGCATAAGTCAGGTATAGACAGGATAGATAGAGTGAATCCTTAGAAGAGTATAAAAGCAGTAGGAATATATTTAAGAGGGAAACCAGGACGGCAAAAGGGGTCATGAAATAGCTTTGGCAAATAGAATTAAGGAGAATCCAAAGGGTTTTTACAAATACATTAAGGACAAAAGGGTAACTAGGGAGAAAATAGGGGCCCTCAAAGATCAGCAAGGCAGCCTTTGTGTGGAGTCGCAGAAAATGGGGGAGATACTAAACGAGTATTTTGCATCAGTATTTACTGTTGGAAAGGATATGGAAGATATAGAATGTAGAGAAATAAATGGTGACATCTTGTAAAATGTCCAAATTACAGAGGAGGAAGTGCTGGATATCTTGAAACGCATAAAGGTGGATAAATCCCCAGGACCTGATCAGGTGTCCCCTAGAACTCTGTGGAAAGCTAGACCAGTGATTGCTGGGCCTTTTGCTAAGATATTTGTATCATCGATAGTCACAGGTGATGTGCCGGAAGACTGGAGGTTGGCTAACGTGGTGCCACTGTTTAAGAAGGGTGGTAAGAACAAGCCAGGGAACTATAGACCAGTGAGCCTGACGTCGGTGCTGGGCAAGTAGTTGGAGGGAATCCTGAGGGACAGGATGTACATGTATTTGGAAAGGCAAAGACTGATTAGGGATAGTCAACATGGCTTTGTGCATGGGAAATCATGTCTCACAAACTTGATCGAGTTTTTTGAAGAAGTAACAAAGAGGATTGATGAGGGCAGAGCGGTAGGTGTGATCTATATGGACTTCAGTAAGGCGTTCGACAAGGTTCCCCATGAGAGACTGGTTAGCAAGGTTAGATCTCATGGAATACAGGGAGAACTAGCCATTTGGATACAGAACTGGTTCAAAGGTAGAAAACAGAGGGTGGTGGTGGAGGGTTGTTTTTCAGACTG
>NC_057727.1:35018509-35044576 GCF_004010195.1 Chiloscyllium plagiosum | reverse complement strand
GAGTACAGGAGTTGGGAGGTCATGTTGCGGCTGTACAAGACATCGGTTAGGCCACTGTTGGAATATTGCGTGCAATTCTGGTCTCCTTCCTATTGGAAAGATGTTGTGAAACTTGAAAGGGTTCAGAAAAGACTTACAAGGATGTTGCCAGGGTTGGAGGATTTGAGCTATAGGGAGAGGCTGCACAGGCTGCAGCATCGGAGGCTGAGGGGTGACCTTATAGAGGTTTGCAAAATTATGAGGGGCATGATTAGGGTAAATAGACAAAGTCTTTTCCCTGGGGTGGGGGAGTCCAGAATTGGAGGGCATAGGTTTAGGGTGAGAGGGAAAGATATAAAAGAGTCATAAGGAGCAACTTTTTCACACAGAGGGTGGTACGTGTATGGAATGAGCTGCCAAAGGAATTGGTGGAGGCTGGTACAATTGCAACATTTAAGAGGCATTTGGATGGGTATATGAATAGGAAGGGTTTGGAGGGATATGGGCCGGATGCTGGGATTAGATTGGGTTGGGATATCTGGTTGGCATGGATGGTTGGACCGAAGGGTCTGTTTGCATGCTGTATATCTCTATGACTATGACTATGTAAACACAAAACGAAAACAATTTTACCACAACTCATGGTGAAGATGCTGAATTTGGTGAATTTGGTAGTTGTAAGTGCAAGAATCTATATTTTATTAATTCACAATTTAAAAATTTTAGAGTCAAGCAGCACAATATTTTTGTATCTTTGCAAACTAGTTCCACAATTGAGAAGTTCTTTGCAAAAAGGCAACAAATGCAGTAAATCACTATTAGTCTACACTGGAATAAAGACAAGTTGCTATGAGAATCTAATTAAATTCAAAGTTAAAAATCACACAATACCAGGTTATGGTCCAACAGGTTTATTTGGAAGCATTAGCTTTCGAAGCGCTGCTCCATCATCAGATGTTTGTGGAGTATAAGATCATAAGACACAAAATTTATAGCAAGTTTACAGTGTGATGCAACTGAAATCATATATTGAAAAAGACCTGGATTGTTTGTTAATTCTCTCACCTTTTAGAATGACCATGTTGGTTTCAGTTCTTTCATATGTAAATCCCAGAACTTTTTTTTGAAAGTTACATTCTCAAGTGAACTTTAACAATAAGTGCAATGTCAGTTCAGATAATGCATTGAAAGTGTGAGGTGCCCTGTGTGAGACTGTCTGTGTCTCAATGTGCGCCCCCATGTTCCCCCCCCCCCACCCCACAAACACACACACACACAAACACACCCGCATACACAGGCTCTCTCTCTCATAAACTCACGAATACATAACCACACTCACACACACCGTATCACAGACTTATACCCCTTTACATTTGCACATACACACACTCTCTCACAGACAGTCACACAACCTCCACACACATACAGGTTTGTGGGGTGAATTTGTATTTGCAGAATTACATCTTATTTTGCTCAAGAACTGCATAAATCCATGTAAGATTCTGTAAATCTCTTTTGTAGATTAGAATCAGTCCGAACATTGGGGCACAGACAGCCTCACCCAGGGCACCTCACACCTTCAATGCATTATCTGAACTGACATGGCACCTATTGTTAAAGTTCACTTGAGAATGTAACTTTTTTTATAAAAAAGTTCTGTGATTTACATATGAAAGAACTGAATCCAACATGGTCATTCTAAAAGATAAGAAATGTAACAAACAATTCAGGTCTTTTTCAATATATAATTTCAGTTGCATCACACTGTAAACTTTTCCTATAAATTCTGCGTCTTACGATCTTATATCCCACCATCACCTAATGAAGGAACAGTGTTTTGAAAGCTGATGCTTCCAAATAAACCTGTTGGACTATAACCAGGTGTTGTGTCATTTTTAACTTTGTAATCCCTAGTCTAGTACTGGCACCTCCAAATCTTGAACAGTATAGGTTTTCATGAGGGCTATTAGCCTCTAGGTGTTTTGGTCCTTTTAAATTAACTGATAACATTTAGAATAGTGGTAAGGCTATTCTAATTTCCATAGTGCTCTGGGCTAGGGAATGAAATGTCAATAAATATTTTGTCCCGTTTGCTGGCTAAGTATTCATGTTTCACAATTCTCTGCCTGAGTGTATTGATATGGAATAGTGTGATGCTATCACAGTTGAGTAGCCCTCTGCATTCACAGTGTACATCAGCACATCAGTAATGTTTACTTGAATAAGGCACAGTAAAATAGACAACAGTATTCATGACTGAATCAGAGAAATGAGTGGAAATCAGCCAAGAGAAAAAAAAACTATTTAAATGGAAACTGTTGTTGTGAGTGATTATAGCAGGCTTAAGATATCGGGGCCTTAAATTTACCTGGACCATCTCTGACACCTCCCTCCCCTTCCTGGACCTCTCCATCTCCATCAGTGACGACCGACTTGACACTGACATTTTCTACAAACCCACCGACTCCCACAGCTACCTGGATTACACCTCTTCCCACCCTACCTCTTGGAAACTTGCATGGAAGTATGTGCAGTTAGGCTATATCTCAGGATAGACTGTAAGGGGTGAATGGCCTTTTCCTAGTCTTGTGAAATGGGTTCTGACTATGTAGAAATACAGTCAGTTGTACAACATGGAAACAAACCCTTTGGTCGGCACCAACCAGATATTCTAAATTAATCTGGTGATCCATTTGCCAGCGCTGGGCCCATATCTCTCAACCCTTCCTATTCATGTATAGATGCCTTTCAGTGTTGTAATTTTAACAGCCTCCACAACTTCTTTTGGTAGTTCGTTTAATACACGCACCACCCTCTGCCCTTTAGGTCCCTTTTAAACCTTTCCCCTCGTACCCTACACCTATGCCTCTCTAGTTTGGGATTCCTGTACCTGGGGGAAAAAACATACAAAGCCAGAGCAGCCAGACAAAATGGTAAAGGAATAAAATGTCGAGCAGAGGGGGAGAAAATGTGGCTTTTTTTCTCTCCCATTGGCATTTGAACACTCAATTTGTCAGTTAACATCAGCATCTCAACTGAGTATGCTCCTCTGTGCCTGCAAAAACGTGCCAGTCTTTCCAAGGGCTAAGAGGGTGTTGTGAAGGACCGAAAGTAGTCTTGTCCTCCTGCCAATCAGAGCCTGCCTATTGACAAAATGTTCTCTCTCACTCAATGAAGGTTGAACCTCACCACAGATTACAATTCCCTCTGTCCAACACCTTTCAAAAAGAGTAGGGGTTTCTCAGCAACAATCCCAAACAAGTAGACAAACACCTTCATCTCCTTCCCCACTGACCTATTGTACTCTATGCTACTCTATCCCCACTCCCACCCTCCTCTAGCTTATCTCTCCACGCTTCAGTCTCTCTGCCTTTATTCCTGATGAAGGGCTTTTGCCCGAAATGTCGATTTTGCCTGTCCTCGGATGCTGCCTGAATTGCTGTGCTCTTCCAGCACCACTGATCCAGAATCTGGTTTCCAGCATCTGCAGTCATTGTTTTTACCTCTTAAGATATCAGGGGCTGTTCCTTTGAGAGAACCATTCTGAAAGTTTGGGAACAGCACTTTTTGTAGCAAACTTTGCTGTGTACAAGAAAGAATTGCAGATGTTTTAAATGTAAAAAACCTGGGTTTTGAATGTCATCAGACTTACAAAACCAAATGATGTATAAACTATTTTCTGAGTGACCCAAAAGTTGTGGTGAGAATGAAAAATGGAATGAGAAACCATTGTCAAACACTTCCATGTTTGGGTACAAACGTCTCCATGATATAGTTTGTGAACACAAAGTTACTAAATGGATTTAACATTCTAATCCCAAGGAAAATCATCCTGCATTGTCCCCTGCAAAATATTGATGCCTATCTATCCCACTGCTGTCAATGAAGCTGAATACCTTTCCTCAATCCATTTTAATGATCGATGTGCTAAGTACTGACATGAAATATAGATACAATTCTTCATTTTACTCCTGCAAATCAGAGAGAATGGGACACAAACCTTTGCAGGTTGAGTCTGCTCAAATGCCTCACCTTTGGCTGCCTGAATATTACAATCATCCCTTCCCTTCAACAATCCCTTATTTCTTGTGCACAGATACACAGTACATGACTTAAAATTTTAACATTCATGTGAGCATCGAAAAACTTGTGGTTTTGGTCGCTGAAAACTAAAACACACCACACTAGTTTTAATCATCAGTGGGTATAATTACAAAATGTGCTAAAGAGCGATATGCACTCCATATGACTACAATAAAGTAAGACAACAGATGAGATAGGAAAGCTTGAACTGGAGTCATAGAGCTGTACAGAATGGAAACAGACCCTTCGGTCTAACTCTGTTCAGATATCCTAAATCAATCTAGTCCCATTTGGCCCATATCCCTCTCAACCCTTCCTATTCATATTCCCATCCAGATCCCTTTTAAATGTTGTAATTGTACCGACTTCCACCATTTCCTCTGGCAGCTCATTCCTTACATGCACCACCATCTGTGTAAAAGAGTTGCCCCTTAGGTCTCTTTTATATCTTTGCCCTGCTGTGAGCTTCCCGATACAGGTTTCTCCAAGGTCAGCTATGAATTTCACTGTTTTTTAATTTTCTTAGAAGGAACTCCAATAATACTTGATACTAAACAGCAGGGCAGTCAGCTGTGAAGATTGATTGTGTGGTTAGGTAGCTGTGCAGGGTTGCTGCTCCATTGTTTTAACTTCCTACTTGGTACCTGTTTGATCTCGGTTTCTCCTTTTTTAAAGTGCCATTGTTTTGGTCTCTTTTATTCTAAGTTTCCAAAACAATGCAACAGCTTATAAAACAGTAATTACTGCTCAAAGAATTCCATAGTGAAAATACCTCAATTAAGGAGCAGCTCTTACAGCCACATTTTTCCAGTCCTTTATTTTGGATTTCCCAGAATCCATTTACCAAAACCTTTCCCAGAACACACAAACTTTTCTGACACATGGGACACAATTTCATAAATAAAATCTGCCACGTCAAAAATAATGGTATAAAATGATCCAAGTTCTTTTTTTTTAAATACATCTAAAATTGATTTATTCATTGGCTCATACCCACATAAAGAAAATGCTTTTGAAAATACATTTGACTGCCTTTCCTGTGCAAAAGCTCAAATGGATAAACACTTTAAAGCAATGTTCAAATTGCACATGGTTCAAACTTATCTACCTAAATTGAGTTATGTTTTCATCACCTTCAAAATGAATCAATTTTCGGCAGATTTACTGATTGCCTGAGATCATCCTAGGAAGGAGTTTAACCTATTTGTTGTTTGCTGAAATAATAAAATATATGCATTGCGCTTTCTCAAAAAAAAACTTTTTTTTATGAGATCTGATTGTTGTTGGCAAGGCCAGCATTTATTGCCCATCCTAACTGAATGTTGTTTGGGTGTCATAGCATTTTTGCAGACTGCTTCAGTGTCTGAGGGATTAAGAATGATACAGAACATTGCGAAATCATCAGTGCACATCCCCAACATAGACATTGGGGAAGGTTGTTGATGAAGCAGCTAAAGATTGCTGAGCCTAGGATACTACACTGAGTAACTCAACTACAAATATTGACCAGTGACAGCCATTGTTCTCTTCCTATTATCATTCCCCCTAATTGCACATTGCTCACTAATATCCTTTAGGAAAGGAAATCTTCCATCCTCAACCAATTTGGCCTATATATGACTTCTGACCCATATCAATGTGATTGGCTCTCAACAGTCCTCTGAAATGGTCTTGCAAGCCACTCAGTTCAAGAGCAGCTGGGGATGGGGAATAAATGCTGGCCAGCCAGCAATGCCCATGTCCCACAAATGAAAAACAAGTCTTTCAGCACCAGCCCTGTTTACTCATGCGACCCATTAAAATTCTTTGTAATTTTCAGTTCTCTCAAGCAAAATAGTGAGATCTTCATTGCAATTTTGAGCTACTCCTTTATTTGTTTAACTTCAACTTATCCTTGAAATCTTCTACTCTGATCTTCTTCCATTTCTTTCCTCCCCTGACCTCAGTCTCAACTTTCATATAAATCTCCATAGACCTCTCTCTCTGGTCAGGTGGTCTGCAGCAGGAATGGTTACAAGACTGGTTAAGAGTTACTATCAAGCATGCTGGGAATTTTGGCCAAGCTAGTTTAAACTCTGACTTCAGTTAAAACTGCAGCCTGAACATGTTATGACCTGCAGTTTCCTGTGTTGACCAAATAAGGCAAGTGTTGTGGTATTTCAAGGCATACTGGCACCATATTACCTTATATGGAGAATGGAATGTGGCTGTTTAATTTTTGTTAACCAGTAAAACTCCATTGGCTGGGATTGAACAATGTGATCAGGCTTTGATCAATCCATTGACTAAATGCCAGAGATCTTTCTGGAAACTGAGCACATTTTCCAATAAGTTAACAGAACAAATGAATTTTCTCAGGAGAAGAGTTTCAGACTCATTTGAGAAGTACATGCCCTGAAATCAATTTTAGAGAAGACAAAGAATCATGAGGCAAGATTGACACTGAGAGCAAAGTTGTCCACTTCACTCAAATTGGGGTTGTATTTAATTTAAAGTTAATTAGAGTTAAATGTGGATGAAATTAAAGCTAAGGTAAAGTGAAGATAATTGAAATGCGATAAAGCTAAGTTAACTTGTATGAAGTCAGAAGTAAATGTTGCAATGTTTTGTATTAAGTATTGGTACTTAAAGGGTTACATAAAGAAGGGTTTGTTTAATTAAGTTCTGAGTCGGTTCCCTGCCTTTTACCTGTCACAGAACATTTGACATACTCCTTTTCGGTCAACAAGACCTCAATGTTACTGTCTCTGGCAATGTTTTCACTTGATTATCTAAAAGGAAGCCTCTGAACAGATCCTCAACTTTTATATCATTCACATTCCCCTATCTCTCTCAATTCAACTACCCTTCACATTTAGAGATAGTGAGGATTGCAGATGCTGGAAAGTCAGAGTTGATAAAATGTGGAGCTGGAAACAGCACAGCAGGTCAGGCAGCATCAGAAGAGCAGGAGAATCAATGTTTCGGGCAGGGCCCTTCATCAGGACTCTGATGAAGGGTTCTGTCCTGAAACGTCAACTCTCTTAGCCTTCACCTTTGTCAATTTATTTCCATTGAATACCCTCCATCTTTTTCACAATTCGGTTAACTGCTTCCATCCTGCTTCAATTCTGCATTAAGTCCCTTTCACCCATCATTCCCAGCCTCAATACACAGAACATACCTCACAGAAACATTATCCAAACACACATACCCTTGCTCATTCTGTTTATTTCATTTTGCCCTATTGATGCATCCATCTATTCCTTTCTCCCTCATATGTTTATCTAGCTTCTCATCAAACGAATTTATCCTGTTCTCTAGTCACAGCATGTGATAGCAAGGTCCACATCCTAACTATTCTTTGAGCTTCCTGTTTTAATTTATTAGTTACTGTTGTACATTTTATTGCTGCCTAGACCAACACATTGAATCCAATAACATAACCTTTCTGAAGGTAATCTCCAAATTATCAGCCTCTACACTTGTTACCCTATGAAGAAAAGAAGGTTGTTTCTCTGTGGTGCAGGCCCAACCAGAGAGCTGGTAGCTCTGGGTCCTATCTCCTTCAGTGAGCTGGATGCTGCTGACCCAAGTGGAGGACAAAAAGCAAGGGTTTCGATCTGTCAGGAAGGACTGAACATCTGGGGTTACTTTCCCCACTTTATCTAAATTTAGCCTCTTGTTCTTGTCTTTAAATGTGCCAATGATCTTATTTGTCCCTACCACTGAACATTTCTCCCCTCTGCATCTTTCAGTCCTTTTACTCTGGTCTTATGTGTCGACTTCCACCCTTTCCAGCACAAATAATGAAGCTAGTCACATGTTACTCACATCCTCCCTCAGTTTGACAATGGTCACAATGGGGAGAAAAGATTCATGAATGAACAGAAACAAAAAGAAAAGACAGGAACTTTGGATTTGGTGATTGTTTTACAAACAGTTGTGAGAGTGAGACAATATAAATGTTTATAAATACATACACTATATTCAGGCATATTACAGGAGTAGTGGGGCATGATTAGGGGCCTGTTCGCCCAGACATAGGAACAATACCATTGGGCCAAAAGAGCCCTCAAAGCATTCACAATAATCTTTGGATTACTAATTCAGTGACTACTCCATCATTTCTCTGACTAAAAGTGTTTCTATTCAACCTGTTCAGATCCATGTCCAGGACAAATGGGAATTGAACCCATACCTTCTGACCCACAGGGAGGAAGACTGCCACTGTACCACATGTTCAGCATGTTCAGACACATTATGATACAGGTCTGGAGCAGGTGGCTCTTGAACCCAGACCTCTGACCCCCAGAGGTAGGGACAAAGCTGACTGCATCTGCTCATCCCACACAATCTCCTACACAAGTACTAACTGGAGTCATAGAGATGTACAGCATAGAAACAGACCCTTTGGTCCAACTCATCCATGCTACCAGATATCCCAACCCAATCTAGTCCCATTTGCCAGGACTTGGCCCATATCCCTCCAAACCCTTCCTATTCATACATCCATTCAGATGTTGTAATTGTACCAGCCTCCACCACTTCCTCTGGCAGCTCATTCCATATACATACCACCCTCTGCATGAAAAAGTTGCCCCTTAGGTCTCTTTTATATCTTTCCCATCTCACCCTAAACCTATGCCCTCTAGTTCTGGACTCCGCCACCCCACGGAAAAGACCTTGTCTATTTATCCTATCCATGCCCCTCATGATTTTATAAACCTCTATAGGATCACCCCTCAGCATCCGACGCTCCAGGGAAAACAGCCTCAGCCTATTCAACCTCTCCCCATAGCTCAAATCCTCCAACCCTGGCAACATCCTTATAAATCTTTTCTGAAACCTTTCAAGTTTCACAACATCCTTCCAAAACAAGGAAGACCAGAATTGCACACAATATTTGAAAATTGGTCTAACCAATGTCCTGTACAGCCTCAACATGACCTCCCAACTCCTGTACTCAATACTCCGACCAATAAAGGTAAGCATACCAAATGCCTTCTTCACTATCCTATCTACCTGCGACTCCACTTTCAAGAAACTATGAACCTGCACACCTAGGTCTCTTTGTTTAGCAAAGGTCTCTTGTTTGTCCTCTTTTCCTTCTTTTCCTGTGTTTTCCCTTTATCACCCCTTTTTTATTCCTTTCTCTTTCCCTAATAATTTTTTGAAAATCTTGGAATATTATATTTTTATAACTGGATTTTATCATGGGAAATTTTGTGGGTGTCCTTTGTTGTCTCCCTTTTTTTGTTCTCTTTCTCTTTTAGTCACAATTAGGGATGACATGGAGTCAGGGATGGGTGGAGTGTATATCCTGACTTTGTCTTTTTTTTGTTGACTTAAGGATCATCTCCTTGTTTAGTTTTTGTTTTTGCCTAAGGCTGGGGCACAGTCTGGGCCTGAAGAAGCTCTGCAGGAGGGGCTGGGTAGGGTGAGTGCCCCCTGTGAGCAGAGGGGAGAGTCTCCTGTTCAAGGTTTTATAGTTAGTTTTCTTTGTAGTTTTCTTAGTAATAATAGTTGTTTGTAGTTATGAGAGAGTAGTTTTTGTATACATAATTCCGCTATACTTATGCTCGTGCATTGGAAGCAAGGTTCTTCCTCCCAGGGGTTCAAGGGTCTCTGAAAGGGGAAATGGCTAAGTATCTTGTTAAATGATGTACCTGGAACACCAAGGGAAGTCATTCGCCTGTTAAAAGAAAAAAAGTGCTTTCTAGCCTTAAGAGGGAAAGGGTTGATATTGCCGTGTTGCAGGAAACCCACCTTGATGATGGGGAACACCTGAAGCTATAACAGGGGGGTTATGGTTAGGTATTCATTTATTCCTGTACTGCTAAAAGTAGGGGAGTGGTGGTACTTACAGAGTCATTGAGTCATAGAGATGTACAGCATGGAAACAGACCCTTCGGTCCAACCCATCCATGCCAACCAGATATCCCAACCCAATCTAGTCCCAACTGCCAGCATCCGGCCCATATCCCTCCAAACCCTTCCTATTCATATACCCATCCAAATGCCTCTTAAATGTTGCAATTGTACCAGCCTCCACCACTTCCTCCGGCAGCTCATTCCATACACGTACTACCCTCTGCATTAAGACGTTGCCCCTGAGGTCTCTTTTATATCTTTTCCCTCTCACCCTAAAGCAATGCCCTCTAGTTCTGGACTCCCCGACTCCAGGGAAAAGACTTTGTCTATTTATCCTATCCATGCCCCTCATAATTTTGTAAACCTCTATAGGGTCACCCCTCAGCCTCCGACGCTCCAGGGAAAACAGCTCCAGCCTGTTCAGCCTTTCCCCATAGCTCAAATCCTCCAACCCTGGCAACATCCTTGTAAATCTTTTCTGAACCCTTTTAAGTTTCACAACATCTTTCCGATAGGAAGGAGACCAGAATTTCATGCAATATTCCAACAGTGGCCTAACCAATGTCCTGTACATCCGTTACATGACCTCCCAACTCCTGTATTCAATTCTCTGACCAATAAACGAAAGCATACCAAACGCCTTCTTCACTATCCTATCCACCTGCGACTCCACTTTCAAGGTCTCTTTGTTCAGCAACACTCCCTAGGACCTTACCATTAAGTATATAAGTCCTGCTAAGATTTCTTTTCCCAAAATGCAGCACCTCGCATTTCTCTGAATTAAACTCCATCTTCCACTTCTCAGCTCATTGGCCCATCTGGTCCAGATCCTGTTGTAATCTGAGATAACCCTCTTCACTGTCCACTACACCTCCAATTTTGGTGTCATCTGCAAACTTACTAACTGTACCTCTTATGCTCGCATCCAAATCATTTATGTAAATGACAAAAAGTAGACAACCCTCCACCATCACTCTCTGTCTTCTACCTTTGAGCCAGTTCTGTACCCAAATGGCTAGTTCTCCCTGTATTCCATGAGATCTAACCTTGCTAATCAGTCTCCCATGGGGAACCTTGTTGAACGTCTTACTGAAGTCCATATAGATCACATCTACTACTCTGCCCTCATCAATCCTCTTTGTTACTTCTTCAAAAAACTCAATCAAGTTTGTGAGACATGGTTTTCCATGCACAAAGCCATGTTGACTATCCTTAATCAGTCCTTTCCAAATACATGTACATCCTGTCCCTCAGGATTCCCTCCAACAACTTGCCTACCACCAACATCAGGCTCACTGGTCTGTAGTTCCCTGGCTTGTCCTTACCACCCTTCTTAAACAGTGGCACCACGTTAGCCAAACATCCTGTCTTCCGGCATCTCACCTGTGACTATCAATGATACAAATATCTCAGCAAGAGGCTTCCCACAGAGTTCTCGGGTACACCTGATCAGGTCCTGGGGATTTATCCACCTTTAGCCGTTTCAAGACATCCAGCACTTCCTCCCCTGTAATCTGGACATTTTGCAAGATGTCACCATCTATTTCCCTACAGTCTATATCTTCCATATCCTTTCCCACAGTAAATACTGATGCAAAATATTCATTTAGTATCTCCCCCATTTTCTGTGGCTCCACACAAAGGTCGCTTTGCTGATCTTTGAGGGGAGAAAGTGAGGTCTGCAGATGCTGGAGATCAAAGTTGAAACTTTATTGCTGGAACAGCACAGCAGGTCAGGCAGCATCCAGGGAACAGGAGATTCGACGTTTCGGGCACAGGCCCTTCTTCAGGAATGAGGGGGCCTATTCTCTAGGAGAAAGTGAGGACTGCAGATGCTGGAGATCAAAGCTGAAAAATGTGTTGCTAGAAAAGCGCAGCAGGTCAGGCAGCATCCAAGGAGCAGGAGAATCAATGTTTCGGGCAGAAGCCCTTCTTCAGGAGTGAGGAAGGTGTGCCAAGCAGGCTAAGATAAAAGGTAGGGAGGAGGGAGTTGAGGGAGGGGCATTGGGAATGCAATAGGTGGAAGGAGGTTAAGGTGAGGGTGATAGGCCGGAGAGGGGGTGGGGGCAGAGAGGTCAGGACCTATTCTCTCCCTAGTTACCCTTTTGTCCTTAATATATTTGTAAAACCTTTTTGGATTCTCCTTAATTCTATTTGTAAAAGCTGTCTCATGTCCCCTTTTTGCCCTCGTGATTTCCCTCTTAAGTATACTCCTACTTCCTTTCGACTCTTCTAAAGATTCACTCGATCTATCCTGTCTATACCTGACATATGCTTCCTTCTTTTTCTTAACCAAACCCACAATTTCTTTAGTCATCCAGCACTCCCTATACCTACCAGCCTTTTCTTTCACCCTGACAGGAATATACTTTCTCTGGATTCTTGTTATCTCATTTCTGAAGGCTTCTCATTTTTCAGCCGTGACTTATGGGTTGGTTTAGTTCCTTTTTCTGGCATCGTGGGAGGCCCTCATCAAACTTACTAAATTGCAGTTGCCTTAAGGATGGGGAGGAGTTGATTTCCCAGACATCAGGAGGTATCAATTGAGTTCCCTGCTGTCCTTTGTGTGCAATTGGGTCGGTAACAATACGGGCTCAGAAAGGTGAATATCGAGGCCTCCTAGGCAAAGTACTCGCTTATTAACTTGTTGTTCATGGATAAGATGAGGACAGTTATGGACCGCTGCTGGAACCCTATTCTTATTAATACAGTCAAGGCATGGAGGGCGATGCATCAGAGTGAGGGTTGCTTGTCCAAGATTTTGCCACTTATGCCTATAGTTGGCATGCCAGGGTTCCAACCAGGGATGATGGACTCAGGGTTCAAACTATGGGCAGCGAGAGGAGTTTCCAGTTTGGGAGACTTGTTTGAGGAGGAGATTATGATGTCTTCTGAGCAACTGACTCACAAATACAGGTTGCCCAGCAGAGATCTTTTCCATTTTTTTCATCCAGAAGAAAATTATGCTTTTCACTAAGCCCTTTAAGCCTGATATAAAGAGGTTGTTGCTACATTCCACAAGCACCCTCTCGGTTAGTGCCCTCTATCACCTGCTGGGTGGCAGAGCCTGGCAGCATATTAACTGATTATGTCTGGGAGCAAGAGCTAGGGGTAGAGATCTCTTCTGAAACGTGGGACGACATATGGGAGATCGTGTAAAAGATCTCAATCTGTAATAGGTCATGCGCTACGCAGTTAAAAGTTTGGCACAGGATTCATCTGGCACAGGACTGTCTGGCGAAGTTTGAAAAAAGGGACATCTTCTGTGTGGCCCAAAAATAAAATATGTGTAGTTACTCTTACCCATTGCTTCTGGACATGCCACAGGCTCCTTGTTTATTGGGGCGCTGTGGCGGGACAGATAGGGAGGGTATTGAGGACTGAAGTCAAAGTAGACCCGATATCTCTACTCTTAGGTCTACTGAATTTACCATCTTTAGATGGGCATGGGAAGAAACTATTTAATATTCTTATTTACTGTGCACAGAAGAATACTCTGATGTACTGGGTGTCTGAAAACCCGCTGGGCTTGCTGGGATGGCAGGAATTAATTATGGAGCACATTCCCTTGGATTTTTTTACAAACATGGTGCACCACACAACAGACCTTTTTTATAAGATATGGCAGCCCTTTTTTGAGCTATTTAGATACAGATTTGTTGGGTATCTTAACTAGGGAGTTTGTTTAATCAGGATGGTTAGTATTGCTGAACCCTCGGCCCTGAAGGGGGGAGCTCCTGAGTTAATATGGGTATGTATATACAATGCTCCCATTCTTTTGTTTGGGAGCTTTGTGCCAAGCATAGCTATTTTGTGTTTTTGTGTGTTCTTTTGTTTTTTTTTTGTTTTATTAGAAACTTACTTATGTATTGGTGTTGTTTTGTATTACATGTATAGGGTAGGTTAGTAGTTAGTAGACAGTAGTTGTATTGTAATATGTGTTTTTCTTTATTATACTCGTATTTGTTATACTTTCAATAGCTTTAGATTTTTGTAAAGTCAAAACCATTTTTTTCTTGATAATAAATATATTGACAAATAAACACTTTACTGAAGTCCATATAAATCGCGTCCGTTGCTATGCCCTCATCAATCCTCTTTGTTACTTTCAGAAAACTCAATCAAGTTTGTGAGACATGATTTCTCACACACAAAGCCGTGTTGACTATCTCTAATCAGTCCTTGCTTTTCCAAATACATGTACATCCTGTCCCTCAGGCTTCCCCCCAACAACTTGCCCACTATTGATGTCAGCCTGAGGCTGCTCAGCTTCCAAGATCAGACAAGATTTAACATTTTGCAGATAAACTCAATATCAAACATTTCAAATTAGACAAATTTACAAACAGACAAACTGCAATGGCTGGGAATCAAATCCGGTCAAGTGCTTGGAAGTTAGGTATGCTTACCATTGCTAATTATACAGTAAGTGTACATATTTTCCTAATCAACTTGTTCAGCAATGTTCTTACATCCATCTGGAGCAGGTCGAACCAAACATGGGCCTCCTGTCTCAGTGGTAGGGACTCTCCTATCACATCATAGGAGTCCACAAATGGTGACATCAATTGGAGCTGATCAATGATGGGCTTTGACATTAATTTTACCAACGAGCTGCCAGATAAGTTACGGTTAGATTCCTAATTGATTATTATTAACTGATTCCATTATAATTTAATACCAAATTTATATTTGCCTGGAGCACTATAGCTACAATAAGCACTGAATGTGTTCCTATTACTGCAGAAAGAGCAATTTATCCTAAAGCAGAATGTGATTTGGCACTGAACTATGTATTAGATGGCAAAAGCAGTTATTGATTTTAAACAGACATCAATAACTTTATGGTAAGAAAGAATGATGCCTTTTTAATGAGTACATTAATTATATTTAACTCGAGTTTACCTACTGATTCGCAAATACAAATATTTCAACAAAACTGCTGTACGTAACTAAACTTAAAATTATAGGATGTTCTTAATATAAGGAGCTGAATGGTTCACTAATCACTTGGTAAAAGGAATTATTTTCAGCATAAATTAATATAACTCTGTTCCGAAAATTTGTCACAGCTGTATACATTTGACAACAGTAATATGTTGGTTCTGAGTTATTTACTGCCCATGCTTTTCTTTTGTTCTAAATTGGATAAAATTGAAGAAATAATTGACACAATAATAATGTGCAATAGATGGAGATCCACCATCAGAAGTTTTGTAACAAATTGAGAGTAATGTTCTCATCAAGCTCAGAATTTTAGCCATGTTCCTCTGACATCAATGCTGTTGTGTTTCGTTGATTTGAGCTAAATTTCAAACACAACTAGCTGTACAAAAAATAAATTGTTTCTGTCTTTTTCTGAGATAATTTATTTCATGCTTAAAATTAGTTTCAATGTAACTGAAAAACTCAGTAGGTTAATGATTTCACAGCAATACTTTAAAAGTCGGAAACGCTAAACCATAGTTAATGCTCTTTCCTTTATGAAAAAATGTCTAAGCTGGAAATTAGCACTCGTAAAGTGAAGCTGTTTACTTTGAGCATTTTAATCAGAGAGTACAATGTTGCTGTGAATGCATTTTGAGGATCAAAGACACACCAGCACTTCAATCACAGCATTGCTGAGCTGCAGTTTGCAAAGTGTTGATGACTATGGAGAGCACAGACAGCAGATCAAAAGGATAGAATAAAACCCTTGGGATTCGTCTTCATGTGTGATACAATTTTTTGAAGAGTAATTATATGTTTTAAACAGCTCCTGGATACAGACAATGTTTCAAGTCTTAAATAATTTCTTCTTCATTGCACAGATACACATGGGCATACATTATCACAACTGAGACTTAAGAAGGCTCTACTGTTCATATAGGAAAATGAGAGCATCCATGTATTGATTTAACTTTTAATTTTAGTGTTGCACTGAAATCACATTTTCTTTTGTATTGGCTGTTTGCCTAGACTTGCCCTTCTTCAAGGGTGATTGTAACTTATATAACTCTTTTCATATTTCATATGCCAACTAAATGTACTGCAGGTATGATTGCTCTTGAGATTGCTAAATAGACTGTCTTTTTTTTAAAGACAGAACATGCAGAGCAACTCAAGAGGGGTTTATCAATGGTGCCCAATTTCTTCTGAATGATTATGTTCCTGTTTTCAGTGTGCAACTGGACAAGTCCCTTTTCTGGTAGCCCCTCCCATGAACCCCATAGACTTCAAGTCTTTATAGGTCCCTACTTAACAGCTTTACATGAGTCTGCATCTACTCACCTCCCTGCCCTCCCAGACCCTGGCAATATGAGGTGACCATGCCTGGTGTGGTCATATACATTCCAAGCCCGATCCTGACCATGGGTGAATCTGCCTTTTCATCCATTCTTTACCATTTACCTTCCTTCCAAATATTGTTTTCCCCCTCTAAATCATCATTTCCTCCCCTTCCACCAATCCTAACCCTGCAATCTCCTGCCCAATTCTACTTTCTCCTTTGTCTCTGTGAATGGATGAATTACTGATTGTTAGACAGCATATTAACGCCACAGCCCACCTCATTAATATTCACCTTCCTATCTTGCTAAAAATGCCAAAAAAGCCTGAAGTTGTGAATTGTCAGCATGGAAGTCAGAGTGGCTATCTGGTCACTTCACCTCACCACTGTCAGTGAGGAGACTCCATGTTACACAATTCAAACAGCATCTCAAGGGGATGGAGCCCTCATCCATGGACATTGACATCTGACACTTGCCAACAACTCACAATTTTATAGCATCCCTCTGATCCACTTAGAAAGCACTGACATGCACTGGCAATTTGGATGGAATGGTTACTGCAAAGTTTTTTTTTGCATGGACAGGCACCCAGCTCATGGATCAGACCAGGCTGCATCTCAGGGTTGCTTTCTTCTCTCTTAGCACTTGGTGACTCAGCACCTACCTGATATTCCACCATCTGTGTCTTGTATTGTCTTGCCATACCTGTTATCTCATTGGTGCTTCAGCTAGAGGCCAAACCTATCAGTAGTGCCATATTGACATACGTTTTAGCACAGAGACACAGGCTGCTTGTCAGGAGTGATCTATCCAGGTGAGGGAGGTGTATAATACACAAAGATAAAGTATGAGTCATCCTCTGACACAGCAAACACATTGCACATTTATTCAACCCAATGACCATGTCAGGGACTGGGTGGGAGATAATCCTCAGTCCATTCAAGAGGGGACCACTGTTGGTCAAGGGGTCCCATAATTGTCAATTGTGAGGCACAGTCCACATTCAGACTTGGCAATGGCCAATCAGAGAATTCCTGATGAAGGGCTTATGCCGGAAACATTGATTCTCCTGCCCCTCAGATGCTGCCTGACCTGCTGTGCTTTTCCAGCACCACACTCTTGACTACTGTCAAATCAGTGTTTGGACCACTCACTGACCGGGGATAGTCTGACGAAAGTCCAGATAGTGGGCAATGGTCAGTCCTGTAGAACCAGCACCAGCTGCTAGGGGATTCACATTCTCAGTGAAGGAGCTGCAAGGACACTGGCCAAGGCTTTGGTCACTCGTGTCTAGCGGCTGCTCATTAAACTTGGTCAGAGGATTTGGATGAATACAATCCTCAACATTAGTCTGTTTATTGTTCAGGAGGGTGTAGAAGGAGCAATACAGAACAGCATCAGAGGGCATGGTCAGCTATAGGAGAGTGGCTTTGGCAGAAGGAGATAAAGGACTAAGGTAGGCATCATTAAAGCATAATGCCTGATTCCTTCCAGGTGCAGGGTGCCATCAACTGTACACATGTGGCACTGAGAGGGTTGTAAATTCTATTTATAATTCTATTTACTAATTCACAGCAGTGACTAAAGAGCTTGTATAGAGCTGAAATAATTTCGTATTTCTTAATTCTACTGATCTGAGAGGTTTGTATCACAAGCTGCTGAATTCATAAATAGTAAGGAGTTACATTCAATTCATGGGCAGGTGATTTGTGATCTTTACCACTTGCTGAAGGTATGTGTCAGCTATCGTGGCAGCTGCCACAACTCCTACATCCTTAAGCACTGTCTCAGACGTGGTGCATTTGAGGGTCTAGGTGCCTTACAAGGCTGGTTACTAGGAACAGGGGCTACTCACTGGCACCATGGCTCATAACAGAGCTCAGCTACATTGGCATCATAAGCCAGACAGGATCTGATGCTCAGTGCCAGTAGATGAGCATTCCAGTCAATGTAAAATAGATGTTGGTCATAAAGTCAGCATTTTGTTTACACTGTGGGAGGAAGCAGCAGCCTGTATAGTTTTTATGTTTGTGTTCCCTTTGGCTACAAATGAAAACTCAAGTTTTGGAATTGTCTGATTGTTTGCCTGTATGTGATGTTCTCCTACTGGACAATGACAGAATGCTGCTCCACAGTAACACTGGGGACAGAGTACTGGTGATGTGGCGAGACTATTTAGACAGGATGTAGCTAAGGACAGGTAAACTGTGTGGCCTGCTGGTTGAACAAGCCTCACCGCCATAGAAATGGGCTTCATGAAAATCGGCTCATTTTTGTAGAGTGCGATGAGTTGGTGACTGCGCTCATGTTGCATTAGAGCTCCCTTTGAACAACTAGTGGCATTTGTAAAGCACAAGGGATTCTGCTCTCTGGATGTCCAACTGGTCTGTGACCACAGATAAGGAATCATACAGGTCTGTGCTAGTTTTCCAGGGAGCACGCATGACTGTAATATCTTGTGGAATTCAGATTCCTGAACTTTTGTGACCCTGCCACAATTATCAACAGTTTCCTCCACCTAATGTGTTTCATATAAGATGATAAAATGTAGGAACAGATGTGACTATACAAACCATAGGGTCTGCTCTGTATTTCAATGAGATCATGGCTGACCTGACAATCCTTGATTCCACTTTCCTGCCTTTTTCCCAAACTGCTTGATTCGTTCACTGATTAAAAATCTGTCTATCTCATTCTTGAATATAAATGACGCAACCTCAATAGCCTCTGCGTTCCATAGATGAGCCTTCTGAGAGAAGACATTTCTTCTCTCTCTATTAAAACGGTGATGGAGAAAGTGAGGTCTGCAGATGCTGGAGATCAGAGCTGAAAATGTGTTGCTGGAAAAGCGCAGCAGGTCAGGCAGCATCCAGGGAACAGGAGAATCGACGTTTCGGGCATAAGCCCTTCTTCAGGAATGAGGACACTTTCCTCATTCCTGAAGAAGGGCTTATGCCCGAAACGTCGATTCTCCTGTTCCCTGGATGCTGCCTGACCTGCTGCGCTTTTCCAGCAACACATTTTCAGCATTAAAACGGTGACCCCTTATTCTGAGATTATGGCACGGTGGCATGGGCGGCACGGTGGCACAGTGGTCAGCACTGTTGCCTCACAGCGCCAGAGACCCGGGTTCAATTCCTGCCTCAGGCGACTGACTATGTGGAGTTTGCACATTCTCCCCGTGTCAGCGTGGGTTTCCTCCCACAGTCCAAAAATGTGCAGGTTAGGTGAATTAGCCATGCTAAATTGCCCGTAGTGTTAGGTGAAGGGGTAAATGTACGGGAATGGGTCTGGGTGGGTTGCGTTCAGCGGGTCAGTGTGGACTTGTTGGGCCGAACAGCCTGTTCCCACACTGTAAGTAATCTAATCTATGGTCTTAGACTCTCCCACAAGGGTAAATAACCTTTTTGCATCTAACCTTTTAAATCCCCAAAACAATTTGTGTGTTTCAAAAGGCTGCCTCCTCTTCCTCTGAGCTCCAATGAGTATGAACCAAATCAACCCCTCTTCATAAAGCCCTCCTCCAAACCTAAATCAGTCTCATAAACATTCTCTGGGGTATCCCCAATGCCAGTCTATCTTTCCTTAGATAAGAGTCCAAAATTATTCACTGTATTCCAGTTGTGGTCAGATTGGTGGCTTGTATAGTTTTAACAAGACTCCCTTATTTTTATATTCCATCCCCTTTGAATAAAGGCCAACATTCCCTGTGTCTTCCCTATTAACTGCTAAACCTGGATGCTCACTTTTTTGTATGAGGACTCTCAAATGCTTCTGAGAAGTAGATTTGTGCAATCTTTCTCCATTTTAATAATATTCATCTCTGCTATTCTTCTTTCCAAAGTGCATAACCTCACATTTTCCCACATTATATTCCATCTGTCAAGTTTTTGCCGACTCATTTAACCTGTCGATATTATATTTTATATTGTTGGTGTCATCCTCATAATTTGCCTTTCCACCCACTTTGTGTCATCAACAAATGTGTAGCACATTCACTTTCTTCATCAAAGTCACTATATACTGTATATTGTAAATAACGTGGCCTCAGCACTGGTCCCTATAATGCTCCATTTGTTACAACTTGCAATCTTAAAAATGCATCCTTTTACCAACTTTCTCTACACCAACTTCATGGGCTCTTGTCTCATTAAACTGCTTGACATGTGGTACTTCATCGAACATCTTCTGAAAATGCCCACCGCTAACCTTTTTGCTTTTCATCTGAATTAAAAGAGCATTGACTCCTAACATAAATGTGAAATTAGACTCCTCTTGCAGTTCCTTTGTCAGGAAACACACACCACATGTTAACTTCCAACTAATGTTTTCAAAACAAAAGAGCCATAAAACCATAAGATTAGGGGCAGAATTAGGCCATATCACGTTATCATGACTGATATGTTTCTCAACCCCATTTTCCTGCCTTATCTCCATAACCTTGACCCCTTACTAATCAAGAACCTATCTATCTCAACCTTAAATACACTCAATGACCTGGCCTCCACAGCCTTTTGAGGCAATAAATTCCACAGATTCAACACTCTGTGGCTGAAGAAATCCCTCCTCATCTGTTCTGAAGCATCATTCCTTCACTCTGAGGCTGTTTCCTTGAGTCCTAATCTTTCTTACTTAATAAAACATCTTTTGTCAGGTCCATTCTATCCAGGCCTCTCCGTACTCTGTAAGTTTCAAAGAGATCCCCCGATCCCTTTAAACTCCATCGAATACAGACCCAGACTCCTCAACTGCTCCTCCTATGAAACATCCTTCATTTCTGGGATCATTCTTATGAACTTCCTCTGAACCCCTTCCAAAACCAGCACATTCTTCCTTAGATATGAGGCCAGGTCTGCTCACAACTTTCCAAATGCAGTCTGATGAGAGCCTCACACAGCCTCAGAAGTCCATCGAGCCCTCTCAAAATGAATGCACACATTGCATTTGCCCTATGAACTGCCAACTGAACCTAAAGAGAATCCTGAATTAGGACTCCCAAGTCCCTTTGTGCTTCAGATTTCTGAAGCCTTTCCCCATTTATAAAATAGTCTTTGCCTCTATTCTTCCTACTGAAGTACATAACCTCAAAGTTTCCCATATTGTGTTCCATCTGTCACGTTTTTGCCCACCCTTCTAGCCTGTCCAAGAACTTCTGCAGCCTCCCAATTTCCTCAACACTACCAATTCTTCCACTTATCTTTGCCTCATCCATGAGCTTAGCAACAATGCACTCAGTTCCTTTGTCCAGATCGTTAATGTGAATAATTGTGGTCCTAATAATGACTCCTGTGGAACTCCACAAGTCACTGGCTGCCATCCTGAAAAAGACCTCTTTATCTGCATTCTCTGCTTCCTGCCAGTTAGCCAATCCTCTCTCCATGCCAATACTTTGTCCTTACCACTTTGTTTTTGCAGCCTCCTGAATGACATCTTGTCAAAGGCCTTCTGGAAATCCAAATAAATCCAAAAGAAGGTAATTATTTTTAAAAAGTGGCAAGTTCAATATAATAAAGCTTGTTCGACAAGATCAACAGTTATATAATTCAGGAAATAACCTTTCAAAGAGAGCTAAAGATATGGAAAATTTGTTGAAGAAAGGATATTGTGAGCTAAATGACCTGTTTCTTGTTTTGACCTCATGTAAGCTGGAGGGACCTGAACTTTTCTTTTCAAAGTGATTTAACCTGCAATATGGATATCACAAATTTACGAAGGTGATATAGATATTCACAAAGGGTGGATAAACTATGTTCAAACGTTGAGAACTAGTGTTATTTAAATCCCCAGTTTTTTAGGACAAAAACAAAATTCTGTCATTTGCAATGTACAAAACTTTAGCTGTTTTGGTATACAGGTGATTTGATGTATTGATGTATTTGATATATATTGATCCAGTTTCAACAGATGTCTTTTTTTTTTAACCAAGGGGTATTATTCTGGATGAATTCATTTTGATTCAATTTGGATGTTTGACTGAGTTTCAAAAATACTAACAATTCTCTTATCTCTGCAGTTGGGGGTGCTGAGTTCACAATCTGACAGAATTTTTAATAAGTTAGCCATTTGTGATGAGGTTACTGATTTTATTTTTTTAATTTCTGCATTAAGTGCATATGGGTAAGAGCTCCATTAATTTTTTGGAAGTTTATTTTTTCATTTCCACGTGCTCCTTCAGTCTGTCTCAAATGGAAAAACGTTGCCATAGTCTTACCAGACCATTAGAGTGAGATGACTGGTGGTGGTTTAACCTGAAGGTCACTATGCCCCAGGGGAGAGATTGTGAAGGGAAGTCCTTCATAGGCACCTCAGCTGGTGTGGGAATTGAACCACCTGATGCTGCATTGCAAACCAACCATACAGCCAAGTGAGCAAAACTAGACTCCTCTAACTTCCCCCCACCCCCACCCCCACCCCTGTCCCAATAATGGTACAGGTAAAGTGGCTATGATGGTGGCATGGGCTTATAAATTGGCGTGGAGGAGGCTTGGAGTATGAAGTAGCATCATGGCATGAGTAGGTATGGAGGACATGTAGATGTGAAGTGACATGGGGAGTGTTTGTGAGAGTTGGGGGGTGCACTATGACTTTTAAAACAACTTGAATAATGTATCAGAGCACTGAGGGGTTGTTCTAACCAGCCCAATTTGACACTTGTCTACTCCCATGGCTATCTTTGATAGACTTCTACGTCAGTGGGCAAAACCTGAACTACTTCCCAACTCCCTATAGTAGAAATTGAGTGTAACAGAGTACATTTCATTGAAAGATGCCTTGTTACATGAAATTTCTTAACTTGAGCTATTCACCTGATTAGCAAAAATCCAGCTCAAAGTCTCAAACATAGAATCATAGGATCTCAGAATCCCTACAGTGCAAACATGTGGGTTGCCCGTGCGTAAAAAGGTTATATTAATTTTGTGTACTATAATTAAGTATTACAATTACCAAAGCTTGCTGTAGAATTTACAAGCATTGTGTTTATCTGACCAAATTCTGTCAGATATTGCAAGTTCTTACGGGATTTATCTTTTATTTATTATCTATATTAATTGTATAAAGAGATTTATTTTGCAATTGAGAACTGTTAATTTATGGAATAGACTGCCATCTGGTGCAATGAATGAGAAATTAGTCAAAGAATTCAATAAAGAAATGGATAGACTACTGATTTTCAGTTGAGGAGAATTTGTGCGTGATACAAAGGGTACATCTTATGCATGAAACAGTCCAATAGAATGAACATTCTTCATTCATTTTGTTATATTTATAATATAGTTATCAGCGGTTTTCCTCTTACAATTGTTTTTCTCTTTATGTATCTTACGCTATTTCCTGATCTACAGAATTGATAACCAAACAGTTTCTCTGCTCTCAATGATGCGCCAGGAGTTGTAATGGTACAGCAAAAGTTGATTCATCCTTTTATTATCCATCTTCCCTCTGGGAAAATTATTTTATCCTTGCTCATTTCCTTTCTCAATGGATCAATTTGAAATTGGGAACTTACATGTGGCTTGGTAAATGTAAGCATTGCACAAAGTATTCAATCAGATGAATGTTTTGGGAGACTTTAATCACAAATGATTGTTTTATTGATTCTCATGTAAAGAATCAATATTTCAACTTCACTTTTCAATATTGTAGTACCAAGGAAAGGTAATTTTTAAACATTTTGTCTTTAAATAGAAGCAGCATTTGATAATTACTGGAGCAAAAGGTCCATTTATATTTATAGTTACATTGATTCTAAATTGTCACTTTAACAGAACATTAGGTTCCACAAATGAAGCTATGACATTTTAAATATGCCCACATATGGAAGAGTACCTCTTGCCCTGCTTTAACATGTTTATCAAAATGAAAACGTATTGACTTCGAACTTCTGGTTTCCAGATAGTTGGCAGCCAGAGGTTCTCTGAAATTCGGGTGCAGCAAACTAACGATGCAATAATTTTGAGGAATTTTAAACTTGAGTTAGAGTCAGAGATTTTGGAGTGTTCTGACTAACTTAACTTGATAAGTAGTCAGAAAAAGATACAATTAAACTAGCATTGGCTAACTATGAAACTGGCCATTACTGGACTCCCAGTCAATTTGGACATCAACTCATCTCTTCCTGGTCCAGACTCTCAACCCACCCATCAAAGACCAACCTTGCACCACCCCACACCACCTTGCCTGAACAGTTGCTTCACTTGACTAGAATCTGTACCCCTTCTTTCACCTGATAACCGTATCCTCTCACACACATCTGGCATGCTACCAATCACCTGCCATCCATATCCTCTCATCAACTTGGTGCCCTATTTTTTTTAGATTCCTTCGGCCCAATCAGTCCACACCGACCCTCGAAGAGTAACTCACCCAGACCCATCTCCCTCTGACTAATGCATCTAACACTATGGGCAATTTAGCATGGCCAATTCACCTGACCTGCAATCTTTGGATTGTGGGAGGAAACCGGAGCACCCGGAGGCAACCCATGCAGACACGGGGAGAATGTGCAAACTCCACACAGACAGTCGCCCGAGGCTGGAATCAAACCTGGGACCCTGGGGCTGTGAGGCTGCAGTGCAAACCACTGAGCCACCATGCCACCCGTGGTTTTTTAAAAAACCTGTACCCTCTCATCCACCTGCCCAGTCACAAAAGCTGTCAAAGTAACTTTGGGACTTTCAACATCAAATATTGTATCTCCTGCTGAAAAACATAGGTCTGGTTTCTGCTGTAATCCATTCCAATGTTGCTGAATGGTTTGCTTGAGTGCTTCTGTTGTAAAGTATCCTGCCTCTGAAATTCAACTTGAAAACTCCTGGAAAGGTTAGTAGGCAACTTTTTCTCATCAAAATAGAAATTTGATTCCAGACTGGAAAATTCAGACCATTGTTTACTCAAATATAAAATTGCGTGTGTTTGAGAACCTTACGATAATTGGGAGACAAAATGATCAGAATTAAAAAATTGTTCAAAATACAGATCTGTATTTTTATTTAAAAGGAGAACAAATGGGCAAATTTATGTAGGAGTGGTTTGTTTGTGGAGAAGTTAAAAATTGTTTTGGGGACATTGCTGACAAATACAGCATTAATTCTGCATCTATTTCTCCTTGAGAAAATGATTCTACTGTTGTTTTTATGTTGCAGCCTATGCCACAAAGGTGGTCCCACAACATTGTTCGGTAAAGGGTTCTAGGATTTTGACCACTGACCATGAAGGAATAGTGATATATTTTCAACTTTGGATGCTGTGTAATGTGGAAGGGAATTTGAAGATGGTGGTCTTCCCATGAAGCTACTACCCGTGTCGTTTAGTGTGGTGAAAGCTGGTGATTTAGAAAGTCCTGCCAAAGAAGACTGGGCAACTTCTGTGCATCCTGTAGACAGGACACCCTGTCAATATGTCAGTGGTGGAGGCAGTGAACATTGAAGTGAGTGGATGGGCTGTTTTACAGCTTCAGTGGTGTTGAGATCTTTTATGGCTGCACCTATCCATGCATGTGGACAATATTACACTACAATCTTGATTTGAACATTGAAGGTGGTTGAGAAACTGTGGGGCAAAAGCTGAGATAGGCTTCAGTAGCCATGTTATTTATGTGGTAAAAACAATGACTGCAGATGCTGGACACCAGATTCTGGATTAGTGGTGCTGGAAGAGCAGAGCAGTTTCAGGCAGCATCCAAGGAGCAGCGAAATCGATGTTTCGGGCAAAAGCCCTTCATCAGGAATAAAGGCAGAGAGCCTGAAGCGTGGAGAGATAAGCTAGAGGGGGGGTGGGGGTGGGAGAGAGTAGCACAGAGTACAATAGGTGAGTGGGGTAGGGGATGAAGGTGATAGGTCAGGGAGGAGGGTGGAGTGGATAGGTGGAAAAGAAGATAGGCACG
>NC_057727.1:35000046-35018059 GCF_004010195.1 Chiloscyllium plagiosum | reverse complement strand
TATGCGAAGGTTGGTAGGGTGGGAGGTGAGCACCAGGGGCGTTCTGTCCTTGTTGCGGTTGGGGGGGTTGGGTCTGAGGGCGGAGGTGCGGGATGTGGACGAGATGCGTTGGAGGGCATCTTTAACCACGTAGGAAGGGAAATTGCGGTCTCTAAAGAAGGAGGCCATCTGGTGTGTTCTATGGTGGAACTGATCCTCCTGGGAGCAGATACGGTGGAGGCGGAGGAATTGGGAATGCAGGATGGCATTTTTGAAGAGGCCTCCACCGTATCTGCTCCCAGGAGGACCAGTTCAGGAAACAGCTTTAAATTGTTATACCTCAGATGCTGTCCTGAGGTAGTCCTGCAGTGAGTGGACAGAGACTGAGATGATTGCTTCAAATAACCACAATCATCCTTCTGTGTACTTACTACCGGAGAGATTTATGCCTGATCCCCATTGGCTTCAGTTCCTTGGTGCCACATTGGTCAAATATTGCCTTGGTCTTTTGTCAAAGGAATTGCAAGAGAATACCCTTTATTTAACTCCCTGCAAAACTATTGCCAGGGGTAAATATAAGGTAGGGGAATGGGGCTGGTTGGGTTACTCTTCGGAGGGTTGGTGTGGACTTGTTGGCCTGTTTCCACACTGTAGGGAATCTAATCTAATCTAGAGCTAGTGAAGGGGAAGAAAAATCAAAGGAGAATTGGATAGGTACTTCCTAGATTCCTGCTATTACCATAATAGTACCTGTTATTCCTTTAAAAATATTTATTTATATTAATAAGAATTAAAACATCATGGGATTGCAATTTCTGTTTATTATTGAGGGTTCAAAGATCATACAAAGCTTAATTTGTTACTCAATCAGAAATCTGTGGGCATTAAGCATAAAATTGACTCTTTCCATTTTAATTGCTTCCAAATTCCTTTCCTGCTGATCATTGGAGATAACATTTCCCTGGAAAAGTTATTCACTTTGTAATGTAATCATAGCTGAACTCAATTAAGTGTTCAGCACGAAAGATGGCTGTACCGCAATTAAAAGAATATGTGATTTGTCTTTTCTGATGTATATCTAACAAATCGTTTCATCAATGAACCGCAATGCAGAATGTATCAATTGTCACCTAACGCAACAAACAGATAGGCATTTGAATTTTAAATTAACAGTTGATTCTGTTTTAGTGCTAGTTGTGTATGTTTCTTCAATGAAGCGATTAGACAGTTTGAAATCCTGCTGCTATGGTTAGTTAGGACTGATCATGAATACTATGTTCATCTAGTAAACTGAACTTTTAGAAGCTGAATTGATAGCAGGGAGTGGTGTTGACTAATGGACATTAATCTTTGTTCTCTTGTGAAGTGACTGTATAGATATAATCAGCATTAAATCTTGCAGATTCAACATATTTCACATATCCAATTATTGTTTTAAGTAATGTTTAGGTTGGTGACACCACCATTTAAAGCTAATAAGATTGATCTTATCATTTGTGTGTGGAATGTATGTAAAGAAACCAATGAAAAACTTCTTAAAAATCGTAAAATTTTCATTTGTTTACCCACAAATAAAATCCACTGTTTTAGGGGAAACATAAATATTTTAGTGTGTGTTGACTGTAAAGAAGAGATTCCATTTTGAACACAAGGTTTTTGGAAAATTCTAAAAGGTAAAAATGTCTTTAACAAGAAACTCTACAATTTATCTAATTATATTTCATTCTCGGTAATCATAATAGGGACAATAAATAACATTCGCTACAGAAGTTTGTAAGTCATAAATGTAAGACTGACATGGAATAAATGGTGGAAAATGGTATATGGTTAATATAAATGATGTCACTACAAGATTACTTATAATAGCTGTCATTTCTTTCAAAGAATCACATAACCATGCAGCACCAAAGGAAACCAATTCATGTTTCTATCAACCCTTTTATACACTTACTCCCACTATCCTGTTCTTTCCCCATAGCCTGCTACTTTTTTTTCCTTTTTCTTGTATTGATTCAATTTCTTTTCAAAGGTTACTATTGAATCTGATTCCACAACCTTTTCAATAAGTGAATTCCAGATAATAACAACTTGCAGTGAAAAAAATTGTTCTCATTTCATGTTTGTGTTCTTTTCCCAATTAATTTCACCAGTGTTTCACCAAAGCATTATAAGTTAGCTTATCCTTTGCATTTTTGCTTCATGCAGTTTTATTTCATTGCTCTTCCCTTCATTACAGTCTTCATCATATATTAAGAATTGTAGCTCTTAATATAAGTCTTCCAAATATAAGTTTCTATTAGATTTCTCTTGTAGACTACATTGTAAGGATGACTAGACTGACCAAGCACCTCTGCCTTTGCTTGATTAGCACTACAGTGCACTTAATATCTGAATTGTTCAAGTGTGGTGGGGCCAAAGAAGATTGTCATTATTCACACGTCTCGGAGATATCACTTGGCACCCAGCAGCCTTTGCATTCATTTCCTTGAAGTGGAGAATGTGGGATGGAGATAAATGCAAGATCAATGCAATGCAGAACTGCCTAGCTAACTTGCACAAACTTGCATAATCTCGTTTGTGATTAGGGAGCAGCGGGATATTAATAAAGTCTTATTCTTAAACCCTGTTGGCATGTGCTTGAGTGTACTGACAGCAAAACGTCCCCTCCTGCACAACAGGAAAGGTAGCTGCAGCTGCAAATTCTTGAACTCTCTCCCAGACAAGAGAGAAGTCAGCTACTTTGCAAATCTTTGACATTTTTTATTGACTGAGGAGGTCCTGACAAGCAGTGCATTGGTGACTGTTGATGCAGCTATGCATTTAGTTTGAAAAATACAGGGAATATTTGTAGACTAGATAAAGGTATTAGCAAAGAAACTGTGAGCTTTGGAGACTTAGTGAAAGCCTATGTCCCCCACCTAACAGCAAACAATACATATTGGAGAAGACTGCAGTGATATTCAAGAACCTGGCTAAAAAAAACACAATCTAAACAGAACACAACCTATCATCCCCACTTCCAACCTTATGATAGAGGGATGGTCATTAATGAAGCAGCTGAAGATGGTTGGGCCTAGGAGCTATTCCTGATGAACTCCTTCAGAGATGTCCTGGAGCTGAGATGACTGATCTTCAACAACCATCTTTCTATGTGTCATTAATGATCCAACCAACAGTGAGTTTGCACCTGGTGTCCATTGATTGATTCCAGTTTTGCTAGGGCTACTTAGAGGCATTTGGAGGGGTATATGAATAGGAAGGGTATGGAGGGATATGGGCCAGGTGCTGACAGGTGGGACTAGATTGGGTTGGGTTGGGATATCTGGTCGGCGTGGTCAGGTTGGACTGAAGGGTCTGTTTCCATGCTGTGCATCTCTATGACTCTAAATGCAACCTTGATATCAAGAGCTGTCACTCTCACCTCACCATTGGAATTCAGCCCTTTTGTCCATGTTTGAACCGAGGCTGCAATGAGGTCATGAGCTGAGTGGCCCTAGCAGAACCCAAACAGGGCATCATTGAGCAGGATATGAAGCCATGAGACTTTATGAGGTCTGGAGTCAATGTTTACAACTACCAGGGCTACTCCCTCCCGAATGTATCCTAATGTGCTGTCATCTCTGTTGAATCTGTCCTGCTGGTGATACAGGAAATATCCAGGTATATCCTATTGTTTGACTAGTCTGTGAGGCAGCTCTCCCAATTTTGGCACTCGCCCCCAGACTAAGGAGGACTTTACAGGGTCAACAGAGCTGATTCTGTCATTGTTGTTTCCGGTGCCTAGGTTGATGCCAGGTGATCTGTCTGGTTTTATTTCTTTGAAATGTGTCACATTTAGTACAACTGAATGGCTTGCTAGATTATTTCAGAAGGCAATTGAGAATTAATCACATTGCTGAGGGCCTGGAGTCATATGTTGGCCAGACTAGGTAAGGATAGAAGATTTCTGATAAAATCCACATATTCCCAGAAACTTCATGATGGGGGATTCCATCAGAACTTTCACCTTCACTGTTCTTTGTAACAGGTGGTCTTGTCCTATGTGGTATACTTAAGTTATCCTTGCTTTTGCAAATTCACGCTTGACAAGATTTATTACTAAGTCAGATAACTGTAGTTACTTAAACATGTCTTCTAATTGCACACATGATGATGCTATGATTTTAAGAGTTAACAATTTGTGAGGTCTTGGGTTTTTTAAAAGTTGGAACAATGGAAGCAGCCTGGATGGGGCTGACTCTCTGATTCCAGGATTTCTAATTTATTTTTAGGTTTTAGGTTTAGTTTTAAGCAGAAACCTTTGGTGTCACAAAAGAGTTTGAAGCCCCAGTGAATGTCTCCTGGCTGCCATACTCTCTGAATCTTCTCTTGATATTTCTTCCTCCTGGTGAACTACAAGTGAGAATCTGTGTCTGAATTTGCCTTTTTGCCAAGGAGTGTGTTTATGGGATATTACTATGTTGGAACAGTTAATTAGTATTAGCTACTGTAGCTATTATTTGGTTAAGCTTTCTATTAATTAAGTTATTCTAAATTCCTCTTTCTTGAGTTGTCTTTTAACTATAGTTTTTAATAAATTTGTGTTTTGCTTAGCGCAAATAGTTTGACCACTCAGATCACATCTGGAACATGACACTTCACATCTCCCTTTAAAATAAGAAAAAGTTACGGTCTAGGCTACCTTCTTCAAATATTTTGAGGCAGTCTGGTCTGGTTTGATCCATCACGCACAGAAACAGACCTTTGGTCCATCCGATCCATGCAGATCACAATCCCAAGATAAACTAGTACCACTTGCCTGTGCTTGTCCCATATCCTTCCAAACATTTCTTATTCATGCACTTATCCAAGCATCTTTCAAACATGGTAACTGTACCCGCATCCATCATTTCCTCTGGAAGTTCATTCCACACACAAACCACTTGGTGTAAAAAAAATGTTGCCCTCATGTCTTTTTAAAATCTTTCTTCTCTCACCTTAAAATATGGCCTCAATCCCAGGGGAAAGACACTTGTCATTTGCCTTTTAATACCCCTCATTATTTTACAAACCTCTATACGGTTGTCCCTCAACTTCCTACGCTCCAGTGAAAAACGTCTCAGCCTTTCTAGCCTCTCCTTGTAACTCGAACTCTCCATTCCCAGTAACATCCTGGTAAATATGTTCTGAACCCTTTCTAGCTTAATAAGATCCTTCCTATAACAGGTTCTTAACTGTTAATGCGGAGACCTAGATAATGTTCTGGGGATCTGGGTTTGAATCCTGTCACAATAGCTGATAGAATTTGAATTCAGTAAAAATCTGAAAATAAGAGTCTATTTTGAGAGTCTTCTCAAAGAGTTTTCATTGATGACCATGAAGCCATTGTCACTTGTCAGGAAAGACCCATGTGGTTCACTGATGCCCTTTAGGGAAGGCAGCTGCCACCCTTCCCACGAGGAGGTTGAACAGTTCATCCACTACACTAACACCTTCCACCCCAACCTCAAATTCACCTGGACAGTCTCGGACTCCTCCCTCCCCTTCCTAGACCTTTCTGTTTCTATCTCAGGCGACCGAATCAACACGGACTTTAATACTTCAAAGTACTCTTTTGGTATGATCCTAGATATTGAATATTGTTAGATATTATTACTGGAGCGAATCATAGATTTACATTTAAATAGTTCCCATTTCTGTCTTTGTTCACTCCTTTCCTCAGCAATATTTTGTGTTTGATTTTGTCTACTTTCTGTGGTTTTATTTACCCTAATGAAGAAGAGCATATCTTCTCAACATCACAACTATTGATCTCACCCTGCTTGGCTGTTGTATGGAACCCCCTACGTGTTAACCCCTTAAAGCCAAATACATAACAATATTGTCAAATTTGATGGAATTTTAATGCATTTACTTTAGGGGAAATTTGGCATGTTAATATGCTGCAGTTTTTCTTATCTGCGATGTTTTGTGTTATGTTGCTGAAAATATTACTGATGAAATACTTAGCAGTTGTAGTAAAATCATGCGTATACTTAGGATGAAGAAGATTATGAGTACCACATATGCTTGGTCCAGTTCTTGTTGGATTCATTTGGATATCAAAGTTGAAACTTTATTGCTGGAACAGCACAGCAGGTCAGGCAGCATCCAGGGAACAGGAGATTCGACGTTTCGGGCACAGGCCCTTCTTCAGGAATGAGCAGAGAGTGTTCAGCAGGAGAAGATAAAAGGTAGGGAGGAGGGACTTGGAGGAGGGGAGTTGGAAGTGGAGGAGATGCGGTGGAGGGCACCGTCGACCACGTCGCCTTCCTGACCTGCAGTCTTCTTGTTGACCTCTCCGCCTCCATCCTACTCCGACCTATCACCCTCACCTTGACCTCTTTCCACCTATCACATTTCCAACGCCCCTCCTCCAAGTCCCTCCTCCCTCCCTTTTATCTTCTCCTGCTGAACACTCTCTGCTCATTCCTGAAGAAGGGCCTGTGCCCGAAACGTCGAATCTCCTGTTCCCTGGATGCTGCCTGACCTGCTGTGCTGTTCCAGCAATAAAGTTTCAACTTCCCTGATCTGGCTTACATGTGACTCCAGGTCCACAGCAATGTGGTTGACTCTTAACTACCGTTTGGAATGGGCAATAAATGCTGGCCAAGCCAGCAACACCCTCATCCTATGCATGAATAATAAAAAAGTACTGTTTCAACTCAATATTGTAACAATCATGCTGTTACAAAAGCAACAAATTCTTAAATAGCTAAAAATGGGCATCATTTGATTTTTCAAGTTGCAAATCTGTCCCAGCACTTTAGTCATATAGCAGTGTCCAACTTCCATTCCAGTCAAGAGTCTGGAAAGGAAAAATATGCACTCACACACCCTGTGAGCAGCCATTTGACTTGCAGTTTTTTAATAGTCAAGATTAGAGTGGTGCTGGAAAAGCACAGCAGGTCAAGCAGCATCCGAGGAGCAGGAAAGTCGGATGCTGCTTGACCTGCTGTGCTTTTCCAGCACCACTCTAATCTTAACTCTGATCTCCAGCATATGCAGTACTCACTTTCGTCTAGTTTTCTAATAGTCACAGCTTCAATTGATTTCTGAAGCCACTGTCCCACTTCCTCCATTGTTCCTCCACATAACTTAAATTGATACTAATGGCAATATGCGTGTACATTTTTATGGAGAATATTAAGACAAATAGTATAGAAAGGAAGCAATTATGTCATTGAACTTCCTGCAAGTGGTTGCCCCTTTAAATACTATTTCAGCTGTTGATCAAAAACGATCCCATTGAAAGCAAAGAATGGTTTCCTTGCCCACTTCAGAAATTGCTGTTACAATTTCAGTTATGTAATTCAGCTAGTAGTGACACATTCATTGTCATACTTTCAAAATGACAACAAGGACTTCCACCTCCTACAGTTAAATTGTTCTTCTGTGAGATCCAACAATATCACTAACATGAAGAGATTGGAATAAACTGTATTTTGTTCTGCTTTGGGTCAGCATGAAAACATAGAAAATTTCCATGTCCCAATTTTAAAAAATCAAATTAACGAGAGGGCATAGTGAGATCAGCCACCTGTTAACAGTAGACAATTCCATTTAAATATCACAGCTCAAGCTTCAAGTAGTCACATATCAAAGTACAATATTTTACAAATATTGAATTAAAGCATTCACACAAGATAAAGCCCTGTAATAGAGTGAGTAATTTTTAGGGACACACTGTCGTTTTAAAATTTTTATCAGTTCAGTGATGGAAAATGTTGTAACGTCATGAGAACTGGAAAAATACTTTTTTTTCTCAGCTCTGTGCCTGTTTTGTAGTTACCATGGAGATATGATCTAAATTTGTCTATTTTTGTGCAGAGACATATATGGTTGGCAACTGTCTCATAAAGGGAGGGATGGGATCAACCAGCATTGAAGTGTCACCAAAGGTCTCTGATGGAAGTTAAAATATAAGTGCTTGAATAGTATGGGAACTGTCAGAATAAATGCAGCTTTTTAGGTCTGCAAATGGCTGAATTGGAGAAAAGCAATGTTTGAATAAGGGATTTAGTTAAAGTGCACCAATTGTAGTTATTAGGGACATATTGAATAAAGCTTTTTTGCATGTGTAGTCCAATTTATTGTTGTTTGTTCTGTTGAATGAAGTAAAGAAGAAGGATTGCACAACGTTGAGATAAAGAGCTCTCTGAAATTTAAAGTTATACAAATTCCTCTCGAGGAGCTTCAGATAGGTACTAATGCATTTCTATATCTGTAGCATCAATTCTCTTAACTCTTCAACTTATTCCATGCTTCGATCTCACTATTTGTTACTTTTCATAGATACATTAACTGACATATAACGTTTACTGTGGTGCCCAACAGTATATAGCCATTCTTCACAAAGATCACTAATCTCTGTTGCTTCAGCACCTCAACATTGTGTGGTTTATTTTGTACCATGTTATCTACTATCTGCTATTGTTTCTTCATGTTATCTTGCCCTGGTGTTCTTATGACCCTGTTCACTTTATCTTTTCAATGCTGCTCTATTTGAATTGCCAGATTGGAGTAACTGAACTAGATGCGTATGTGTGGAGCCTGATTCTCACTCTTGTAGATAAGTATTAATTTCAGTTTGTCTATGTTACAGTTCACAGTCTAAAGCCAAATAATCTGAACTGTTCCAAAGGAAACTTTTGCATCAGTGTGTATCCTTTCCCATTTGAGATATTTGTCTTTATTTCCTTTCCATTCCCAGCAATACACCGTGTTCATCAGCTGCAAAGGCTGAAGGATCTGACCCCAGACTGCTAACCACCTCATTTCAGTACAATTTCTTTCATCTGACAGCAGCCTGAAAGGCTCAAGTGATTGAACTCTCAAGATCTCCAGCTGATTTCTGCCATCTCCCAAAGGATAGTGAGGCAAAGTTGTGCAATAAGAAGAAGGGGTGTTGAGTTAGGGTGGAGATGGGGGTCGGTGGTTGTGAAGAAATCGGCTCTTGCAGTGCCTGAGGGTGTCGGATCTCAGGGCGGAGGCTCTTGGGTCCCCAGAAGGGTGTCAGATTAGATCCCAGGGTGGGGGGGTCATTGTCCAAGAGGCACGAATGACAGGTTTCCAAGCAAGGATATCAGGTCAGGGTCTGCTGGAGGGAACTGGAGGAGGTGTGCTTGGGAGTGTGTGAGTTAAGTATGGAGTCTGTTAAATAGTTGCCCAGGAATTAGACTATGTATTTAATTATCTGTTTATTCCTTAGTGATTATTTCACTGAATTTTGCTAGAATCAATAGTGCCTCTAATGTGTAGCCGCTCCAATGTTGTGCAAGTGATGATTGCTGTTGGCACACTACTCCTGGCATTGACCTCCAGTTTGAGGAGGTTTATGGAAGTTGCTGCCATGCACACTTTGGAGGCCCATGCAGCTGGAAAGAAAATTAGAAGGAACACAGGTTGGAAGCCTCCAATGTCTCCAATTATATGTAAGCTTTTGAGGGTTCTATATGTAGAGGAATTGTCCAGCAGAAAATCCAAGTTCCTGGGCAATTTCTTTAAAGTGCGGTATAATGGCGAATAACCAGTCAGCGGAAAATCCGGGCCAATATGTCTATCTGGTTACCACTTCCTAATGCATTGTGAAGCTTGGCTTTTCTTACTTATGGTTACTTATGGAAAAAATAGTCTGGGTTTTGACAAGCTGACGGGTATCGTGCCCACTGACAGGAGAAATGATGGTAACTCCATCACTCCTATGGAAAGGGGTTCAATAGAATCAAGTGCTCTTCAGAGACTGTAGTGGCCATCATCCAACCATCTCTCAGATTCAAGCCTCCTATGGTTGACGTGTCAACCACTAAGAGCTGCTGACCAATCAGAGGCCAGCTTGTTATGATGGTGCCAGTAGGACGAGTGTCTGCTGTTGATTCTGCACCCACCATTGCTCCAGATTCATTGCAGCACTCCAGGCCAAAGGGTATGTGAGGATGCGATGGGGACTACAGAATGGGGCTTGCAGCCAGTGAAAGAGAGCTTAATGGCAAAGGTGGGGGGTGGCGGGGTGGGTGGGGTGTGAATCTCAACAGCCAACTCCTACCTAATGTCAGGTCTCTCAATTGGCTCCAGGTTTCCTGACCATTTAGTAGCTTATTCCCCAGGAGGCTGTTGGCAAACCAAATAGAAAATGAAAGCTATGTGTCCCCATTTAATCCCTGAGCCGTCACTAAATTGCCTCACTAATGGACATTAGGGCATTAGTGACTGGGCATTTCACTCTGCTTCTTTTGCTCTCCCATGTAATTTGGGCAGGATTTGATGATACTGACTGTCCAATCTTGGGGTCACTCTTACGATTCAGTAGGCCCAGCTATATTGATTCCCACTGCCAGATGCTGTATTAAATCCAACCTAACATTTCTGAAATTTGTGTCAGTTGTCCAGAGTGGCATAATTTTTTTTTGTTCCAATGATATTTTGACTTTTTTTCTATTACTTTTCCTTTATTGAAGAGTGACTTACGACATAAAAGTCAACTCCCTGTTTGAGCCATTTGCAGTAAACACTACATGGGAAATAGTGGCCCTACTGTTCTGGTACCTTTACAATTTTAGCCAGTTTATTTAACTAGAGATGTCTCCTGACTGATCTGATATTGACCTAAGGTGTTTACTTTCATAATCACTTGACTATGATATAGGAGCAGGAACCTGGGCCTTTATTCCTCTGAAATGGGAAAAGCTACTAATGATGTTCATAAGTTGCATTCATAAGTTTGTTCCACTTCAACTTTCCCAATTTATTGACTTTTCTTTCAAGTACATTCAAATTTATGCTCGTCTTGCAGTCAGATGCAAGTGACTTAGCATTAATGTTTAGCTCATGGAAATTCAGAACTATTTTTGTGTACTTTGCGTGAGAAAAGGATTCCAAGGCTATATGTTCTTCTCACTGTTTTAATTTTGGATGTTATTTAGAATGTACCACTCAGCTAATTTAGCACAAATCACTGTTTATCAAAGTAAACCACATCCTGGTCATCACATAAGATTCATAATGATTTGCAGCAACAATTTGACAATTGCTCCATTGCACTGATTAAAACATTTAAAAGGGAATGGAAAAACTGAGCTCATTACATCAAGTTATGAAATGTTTACACTATTATGCCACACCATCAGTAGTTTTGTTTCAAGTTATGATGCAGAATGCATTTTAATAATTAAGAGTTTGCACTTTGTCTAATTCTAGTTTAAACTTTTAATTCAAAATAATAAAATCCCTGGATATTGTGACTAATACGAAAGTAAACCTATCAGTAATTATCTTCTGTAACTTGATCAGCTCTGTCATATAATTTTTCACATTAATCTATAATAACATTTAATGAAAATAATTACAAGGACTGCTTTGCTTCCTCAAGAGCTAAATAATTTGAAGATTTTAAGATAAATTGCCTCTATAACCTCAGCTAAAGTCTAATTTACCTACAAGAAACTTCAAAATGTATAAGAACTAAATATATATTTTTATGTAAATTCACAAAGAAAATCATCTCATACCTGAATATATTATTTTGATCCAATTTCAAAAATGCAAGGTTGCACTTCCTTTTTTTATATAAATATAGCAAATTCTAGGTTAAAGGGTAATTAATTTTCATTTCCTGCTCAGCTTCAATGAAGAAAGTTATAACATTTTCCTCCAAAGTAATGTAATCTTAAAGCAGTCACCTTTCAATTTACATATTAAATGTTCATTCTTTAGCTGTTTATGTTCACTCATGGCTTGTTATCTACTGAAGTATTGCTGAAAAAAGATGTGTTTAGTCCAGCTTTTCATTTTGCATTCATCAGGACATTTTGCATGAACACAAATTCAAGGGGTAAACTAATATTTAAACTGCATGAGAGGAGAGTGCTGATTGCAAAACCTACAACACAATATATAATAATAGATGTGATTCTGAAACTGGACAACAAATTCTAGATAATACTGAATGTGTGATGAATTGTGCTGACAAATAATTCAGGAATATCAATTTAGAACACGTGTGTACTGGAAGCTAAGTATATTAATGCTACTTATCTCAATGCGAAGGGCCCTGTTCTTTCAACTCAAACAAACGATGATAGCTACTCACTGGTTGATTTCTCAGAGCAATGGCCTGACCTACCAAAGTGAACCTGCCTGGTTTAAAATTTAATAAAGCTTGGCTATTAACTGTCGATTAGCATTAATGGATGCATTAACTATTGCAATGACCCCATCAATCAGAGTCCATTTGTCAACTGATCAGCACAATATGTAGTATACTCTGCATTCATCCAAATCACACAATAATACTGTCCTACCTCATGGACAAATACTTAGTCTTTGATCCACCACTTCTAATATCCCACTCAAAAAAGGGTTGGAATTCAGCTTGAAATTTAGTATATACCTGATTCAGGTCATATGCAAAGTGTGTCTGAAAAGTATGGCGCTAGAAAAGCACAGCAGGTCAGGCAGCATCCGAGGAGCAGGAGAGTGATTCTACTGCTCCTCGGATGCTGCCTGATCTGCTGTGCTTTTCCAGTGCCACACTTTTCAACTCTGATCGCCAGCATCTGCAGTCCTCAGTTTCTCCATATGCAAAGTGAGCTTTGTATACATTTTGGAAGAATTTTCATTTTGCTCCTAACTACCAGAGTAAATTCCCAGATTTAGATTTAAGATTTTCAATCAGAGCACCAGCACCAGACTACACAAGGGTACTGCAAAAATTAATAAATATTGTTCTTGCATTAAAGAGAAGGCAAAGTTAGACAGCCTATCTACAAAAGTGCATTGCACTGAGGCGGCATCCCTGTCTTTTTGGAATGAACTCTATAGGCTGCACTTGCTTGCATTGCCTGCAAATAGACTTTAATAGTCAATATTGTTGTGCCCACATACTGTGATACAACAAGTGATTTTTTTTACATTTTCCATAATATTTACAAATCAGATATCTACAAAAAGATACAAGATTAATAATGACTTTTTGACACTAACTAGTAAACTTTACCATGGCAAAAAAGTCAGCATCTAAATTAGGATTTCATGGTGTTGCCATGGAGTCATAGCCTAGGCAATCTTCTCATGGCCTGAAATCAGCTTTTAGCCCAAAGTGGCTTTTGGCTCAGATAGAGATTAGCATGCGTGAAACTAAGCTAAGCAGGCACATTGTTTGTGGAATCTCATTCTAACTTATCCACTGATAAACTAACTGCATTTCTTCTAATTACTCTGTGATCTTGGGTCTTGCAACCCTGAGCTAACTGTCGTCCTTAGTTAGTGCTAGTGTTATGAGTCTCCTGAAGACTGATAACTTTTTAAAAAGCTATTTGAATTTCTGATAGCTGACAGGAAGGATCACCAGGCAAGATTTAAACTTTCAAGAATTTTTCTGGAACAAACAGCCTGAAAACAACATTGACTAATCATTTTGACAATAGGCAAACTACACTCTCAAGTACAAAAGATATATAGCAAACAAAACTCCCAAAGATTACAATTTAGGCAAATTTGGGAAAAGATTAACAGAAATTCTATGATTGCCATGACTATGACATTATATATTGAGTGGACAACTCCCCTCTTATGATACCTACAGTTTACTACATAAACATGCACAGATTATTTGATCCATGAGTGGGGCTCACCCAATGGAGCCTGTGCCACTGACTGAGTGCCCTTCTCAGTCCTGTGCCCTTTTATGACCTTACCTAATTGAATTGAAAAGCCATCCCCATTCTGCTGTCACCTCCTTCCATTTGGACTCTTCCTGATCCATTGTGTAACCTGTGCGTCTCTCAAAAGTTCCAAACTGGCCCTTGATAAAAGCTTGTTGATAATCTTCATGGGTCCTTAAATCACATTGGGAAGATTGCTGGATCATGCCCAACATCCTGAGAAAAGTTGCTGATAGAAAAACAGCAAACTGGCGGGCAAGCATCCTGCCTCCATAACACAGAGAGCAGGACCTGCCCAATTTATCAAATTGAAAATCATAACTTGCTGTTAATTAATGACCTATGATTCTTAGTCACTTAATGTATGTTGTTAAGTTCAAGTAAAATCAGAGAAATTATGTTGCCTTTAAAATATATTTTCTTATGTTAATGAATCTTTGCATTCATCAATGACAAACATTACTGCTGGCGAATGAAAAACCTTTTTCCACTGTGGGAATCCAATGTTCACGATGAGGGCCAACGTTGTATTGTAATGGCATGTATTAAATTTCTGGTATTTTCTCCAACTATGTACCTAAGTTGTAATCCTTGACAGTCTCGTTTGCTAAAAATGTAAATCTCTAATCTTCTTTATACCAACTTTCCTTTTAGATTTCCTGAATATGACTGCAGCTTTATGCCAAGTGGTGAGTAATTTTCTCATGTGTTGGATAAACGTGCACCATTTTTAAAAAATATTATTTTGTAATCAGGCACGATTACATTGATGGAAACATTTATAAAATAATGTAATCTTTAATTGCTAGACTTCATATATACCATCAAAGAACACAGGATTAGCCATTGATAAATAAGTGGATATTGCCTTTCATTCTACAATGTTGCAGTTTTAGCTTACAGGGTACTGTAGTCATTTTAAGTCATGGCAAGTCAGCACAGTGTGTGTGTGTGTGTGCGTGTGCTGAGCCTCTCCCGTTATTTATCACTCTTGCACTTGCAGGAAATGACATCGTTTCCCAGGCATTGCATAAACATTACTTTCTTTATTTGATTTGATTACTTACAGTGTGGAAACAGGCCCTTCAGCCCAACAAGTCCACACCGACCCTCCGAAGAGCAACCCACCCAGACCCATTCCCCTACATTTACCCCTTCACCTAACACTACGGGCAATTTATCATGGCCAATTCACCTAACCTGCACATCCTTAGACTGTGGGAGGAAACCAGAGCACCCAGAGGAAACCCACGCAGACACGGGGAGAATGTGCAAACTCCACACAGATAGTTGCCTGAGGCGGGAATTGAACCCGGGTCTCTGGCACTGTGAGACAGCAGTGCTAACCACTGTGCCACCTTGAAATAATATTTTAAAATTTCATTTCTGGGATATAGGTATCACTGGAATTACCAACACTTACTACTGATCCCTATACAACTGACTGGCTTGTGAGCAATTCAGGAGAGTTGATCACAATCTCTGAGCTAATGATTTCCTTTTGCTGGATCTGGTGTCCTTATTATTTGTATCACTATTACTCTATCACACTGTACATGCTTCCTGAACCCAGCTATTGTTTAAACATGTGTGGATCTTCTCACCACAAGCCTACTTACTATTCATTCTTGGGAACCTGTCACTTTGCACGCTAGCCTATCTCATCCTGTAATGCAATATTTCACTGCAAAGTCACACCCTACTTGTTTATCCAACCCTAACTTTCTTATCACCTTCCAACCAGATTCCACTTCCATATTAAATCAGTCACTTAAAAGCCTTCTAATTCAATCATTTCCTCACACGCAATTGCAAACCAGTAATTAGGCACTGATTAATTTTAAGTGGTTTAAGGTTCACATTATCATGTTCGACAAATAAAAGGTAAAGTTTGCCCTTCTGCAGAAGGCCTTGCACAGATATGCTTGATCATGGATAACACATGATCCATGGGATTCTGCTACCACCCTAATTAACCCTTTCCACACTGACATCATTTCTATCATTCATCATGTGTGCTAATGGCCTTAACGAAATTTCAGATAAATGTTGTCACCTCTGCATGATCAAATTTGAAACCTTTGTGAATTTGTTTTATGAATATTTAATATGCTGGAAATGTGTTGCTGGAAAAGCGCAGCAGGTCAGGCAGCATCCAGGGAACAGGAGAATCGACGTTTCGGGCATAAGCCCTTCTTCGATTCTCCTGTTCCCTGGATGCTGCCTGACCTGCTGCACTTTTCCAGCAACACATTTCCAGCTCTGATCTCCAGCATCTGCAGACCTCACTTTCTCCTCGAATATTTAATATGACCCAATGACAGGAATAAAGTCATCCTAGTCCTAACAGATGACAGGGCTTCTCTCTCATTAGAGAGAGAGAGAGAGAGAGAGAGAGAGAGAGAGACAACTGGTTGTGGTTTAACCTGAGGGTCACTGTGTCTCAGGTGAGGGAAGAGGTTGGGAAGGAGAGTTAAGTAGTTCCAAGTCAGGATGCTGTGTGTCATGGAGGGGATCTTGCAGCTGGTGGTGTTCCCATGTATCTGTTGTCTTTGCCCTTCTATGTGTTAAGAGTCGTGGACTTGAAGATGCTCTTGAAAGATCCAAGATCCAAGCCGCTATCCCGCAGTGCATTTTATAGATGGTACACACTACTGTCAGGATGTTTTGGTGGTGAAACAAATGAATGATGGTGTACGCAGCACCAATACAGCTGGCTGCTCTTATCAAAATAGTGTTGAGCTTTGTGAGTGTTGTTTCAGTTGGCATTGTGGTTCAGTCAGATGTGTCCCTGTCACTGAGCCAGAAGCTTTGATCCAGACATTTAAGGGAACAAACATGTATGAAGCACAAAGCAAATAAGTGTTGGAGCTTCCCTCATCTAGACAAGTGGAGAATATGCCTCTGAGTTATCCAGGTTTTATTGCATATGGACATAGACTGCTTCAATAGCTGCAGAATTGCAAACAGTATAGTCTTGTGGTACAGAGGTAGTGTTCCTACCTCAGGACCAATTGGCCCAGGTTCAAGTTGCCTGAAGAAGATTCCTGAAGAAGGGCTTATGCCCGAAACATCGATTCTCCTGCTCCTCAGATGCTGCCTGGCCTGCTGTGTTTTTCCAGCACCACATTTTTCAACTCTGGTACTCCAGCATCTGCAGTCCTCACTTTCTCCAGGTTCAAGTTGCAGCTGCTCTAGAGATGTCTAATAGCATCCCTGAACAGTTGATGAGGAAGAAACCTACTTGTGACATCTGAGGGCTTAGGTGATTTAAAAAAAAACATTCATGAAATACGAACAAAGCCGTGAGGTCAGCAATATTTTACCCATTGCTAGTTTCCTTTGAGATGCTACCAGTGACCCATCTTCTTGAGCCACTACAGTCCATTTGATCTAGGAACTCCCAAGGTGCAATGAGGAAGGGAGTTCCGGGTTTTGACTCAGCGACTGTGAAGAAGAGCAATTTTATTCCAAACCAGGGATGATAATGGCTTCCAACAAATGCAATCATCTTCCAGAGCTAGTGGAGATATTTCCTCCAATTCCCACTGAATTTAATTTTGAGGGTCCCTTGATTTCATCTGCTATGATGGGAAACCACTCTTACCTTGAATCTGGAATCAGCTCTTTATTCATCCTTGATCTAAGGCTGTGAGGATACCTGGAGCTGGGTGGCCCTAGCTGAACCCAAACTGAGCATTACTGACTTGATAAGTAAGTGACACATGGTACTACTGTCAGATAAGTGGGGTGAGTGAGACTACAGTCAGGAGGATCAGGAAGCAAAGCTGGCTAGATCAGAAGGATTTGGGATGGAGAACAGGAAGTGAAACTGACAAAGTTAAAAATCACACAACACCAGGTTATAGTCCAACAGGTTTAATTGGAAGCACACTAGCTTTCGGAGCGATGCTCCTTCATCAGGTGATTGTGGAGGGCTCGATCGTAACACAGAATTTATAGCAAAAATTTGCAGTGTGATGTAACTGAAATTATACATTGAAGAATTGATTGTCTGTTAAGCTTTTCATCTATTAGAATACAGTGATAGTTTCACTTCTTTCATTATCACTGTATTCTAACAGATGAAAGGCTTAACAGAAAATCAATTCTTCAATGTATAATTTCAGTTACATCACACTGCAAATTTTTGCTATAAATTCTCTGTTACGATCGAGCCCTCCACAATCACCCTGATGAAGGAGCGTCGCTCCGAAAGCCAGTGTACTTCCAATTAAACCTGTTGGACTATAACCTGGTGTTGTGTGATTTTTAACTGAGTTTTTGTATGTCTGTTTCAGTAAAAACAGTTAGTGATCAGGGACATCAGAGTGTGACTGTAAGTGAGGCAGGTA
>NC_057727.1:34949829-34999138 GCF_004010195.1 Chiloscyllium plagiosum | reverse complement strand
TTCTTCAATGTATAATTTCAGTTACATCACACTGCAAATTTTTGCTATAAATTCTGTGTTACGATCGAGTCCTCCACAATCACCTGATGAAGGAGCGTCGCTCCGAAAGCTAGTGTGCTTCCAATTAAACCTGTTGGACTATAACCTGTTGTTGTGTGATTTTTAACTTTGTACACCCCAGTCCAACACCGGCATCTCCGAATCATGAAACTGACAAGGTCTGGACCCTGGGACAAAGCTGATGGACTGGGTACTGGGTCGTGATATTGCCTCACCAAAGGATGATGCTGGCATGGCCAGAGCCCAGGGTGTGAGACTGGTATACGGGGGAATGGCAAGGCTGCCATGTCAACTGAAATACTGTGGTGTCGAGGAAATGTATGGTTTCCTTTTTATTGTGGTTTTAAGTTTAATGGAGCAATGATGATTTTTTGTAGATGTTGTTGAATCATTCTAATTTTGCTTCCTTATGAGTCCAAATCCTCCATATGTCAACACAAATACAGCTGTTGTTTTTTTGTGAGTGCATCACTTAATGAAGGAATTTGTGAAAACCAAAAAGTAGCCCTCAAGAAAACCTCAAGAGGAGCTCTTGAGAGGAAAAAATATATTTATATCCTTGATATGGAATAAATTAAATTGACTGAAGAATGTCAGCTGTGATGCTAGGTACCTCAGGAGGAGTCCAAGATGAACATCTTTGGTGGATAATGGTTGCAAAGACCTCAGGCTTGACATTTACATTGAACTGTTGGACTCTGCCATCAACGCAGACATCCTTAGACCATCCTCCTCCGGTCACTTTAATACTCTTGATATAGCAGGAATACGATTCTGATCTTTTAGGAAGTGGATTGCCGAGCTCTGCCTGTAACATGCTACTTCCATGCAACTTTAGCATGTATGTAGTCCTGTAGCTACACTATATTGGCACCTCATTTCAAATACTGGTCACACAAGAGACTGCTATTTCAACTGAATTACAACATTAAGGATAGGTGACTTTAAAGAGAAAAAAGATAACTGAATTTTCAAGAATACATATTTGGCAATGGACTAAAGTATTCAAACGTCTGCTGATTGTAACAGTGGAAGTTTATATGTATTGCTGAGCCTTATGGAAGCATTTATAATGGAAATAATGATCAGAGCAAAACAATTAGGGACAGCATGTACAAATGTTGAACAGTAGATAGGGGTAGAGATTTAAACAAAAGTAAAAAGACAAAACAAAAGACTCTGTATTTGAGTGCACATAGAATTGATAAAAATGATTTATGGTGCAAATTGCCCATAAGGTTAGGTGTATTAGTCAGAGGTGAATGTAGGGGAACGTGTCTGGGTGGGTTGCTCTTCGGAGGGTCAGTGTGGACTTGTTGGGCCAAAGGGCCTGTTTCCACACTGTACGGAATCTAATCTAATCACTACCATTTATTACCCATTTGTAATTACCCTTGAACTGAGTGGTTTGCTCAGCCATTTCAGAAGGCAGTTAAAAGTTATTGCATCTAGGTCAGACCAGGTAAGGATGGCAGATTTCCTTCCCTAAAGTACATTATGAATCAGATGAATTTTTATGACATGGTTGCCAGATTTTATTAAATTCAATTTTCACCATCTGCTGTGAATTTGACCCCAGAACATTATCTTGGACCTACTGGGTTATTAGTTCAATGACATTACCACTATTCCACTGCCTCTCTTTTGTTGATAAATGTTAACCCCAGATGTACAGCATTGCATTCTTCAGAAAAGAAGGTCTCCACTACCTAGCTATTTCGATGCTGGGTGTCAGTGTTTATAATATTCGAAGCCTTTAATGTCATAGAGATGTACAGCATGGAAACAGACCCTTCGGTCCAACCCGTCCATGCCGACCAGATATTCCAACTCAATCTAGTCCCACTTGCCAGCACACAGCCCATATCCCTCCAAACCCTTCCTATTCATATACCCATCCAAATGCCTCTTAAATGTTGCAATTGTACCAGCCTCCACCACTTCCTCTGGCAGCTCATTCCATACACGTACCATACACGTGAAAAAGATGTTCCTTAGGTCTCTTTTATATCTTTCCCCTCTCACTCTAAACCTATGCCCTCTAGTTCTGGACTCCCTCAACCCAGGGAAAGGACTTTGTCTATTTATCCTATCCATGCCCCTCATGATTTTGTAAACCTCTATAAGGTCGCCCCTCAGCCTCCGACGCTCCAGGGAAAACAGCCCCAGCCTGTTCACCCTCTCCCGATAGCTCAAATCCTCCAAACCTGGCAACATCCTAGTAAATCTTTTCTGAATCCTTTCAAGTTTGACAACATCTTTCCAATAGGAAGGAGACCAGAATTGAACGCAATATTCCAACAGTGGCCTAACCAATGTCCTGTACAGCCGCAACATGATCTCCAAACTCTTGTACTCAATACTCTGACAATAAATAAAGCATACCAAATGCCTTCTTCACTATCCTATCTACCTGTGACTCCACTTTCAAGGAGCTATGAACCTGCACTCCAAGGTCTCTTTGTTCACCAACACTCTCTAGGACCTTACTACTAAGTGTATAAGTCCTGCTAAGATTTGCTTTCCCAAAATGCAGCTCCTCACATTTATCTGAATTAAACACCATCTGCCACTTCTCAGCCCATTGGCGCATTGAATTCCAACTGGTGACCAACATGAGTGAGAGAGAAGCAGCATTTGAAGTAGTAGGCCACTGACTGAATGTTAGTAAGTTATAAGCTTTTTCATAGAAAATGGGGAATACTTTGAATAAAAGGCCCTTTTCTTCCTACTTAAGGGCAAAGATAATCTATGACAACACAAATTAGATATTAATCTGTTAAATAATAATGGTGTACAAGCTTTTTTGAGCTCTTATTAATGTTAACATTCGGCCTCATTCAAGTTTTCATTTCTTGATAATTGGAATGAATTATTAAAATATGGTCCGACATTAAATTGTTCAGTTTAAGTCTGACACTTAATTACACTCAATGATCACTTATTAGCAACATGAAACATATTTCATAGCTAAATGGGAACAATTCTGATTGGTACTTCTTTGCAATGTGAAGAAAAGTTATATAACTTGCAGTTTTTAGAGTTCGCATGTCAAAATAGTGGCCAGTGGGTGTTGATTACTTTTGTGAAGTGTCTTAAAACAAAAACTATGTCAACCAGTTCTTCCAGAACATTGACCTAATCTGGTACCTATCAGACAGCAGGGATCAATGGAGTGTTAATGGAAGATTCTGCGTAATGTATTGGGTTTATGATGTAAAATGTAAACATTGAAGGATATTAGCTTGACTTTAGTTTAGGAATAATCAAGGATTGATATTGGCTCAGGAAACTTAGAGATTGGAAGATTTTGAGCAGTACAGAGGAGATCTGTCTGGAGTTAAAAGCACAAAATAATTTTATCTCCTGGAAAGGAATACAGGATAGTTCAGACAATAAGTTACCTGAGTAAGAAGTTAGATTGTGCAGCTCCCAGACTAGAAGTGCTTGGTTAGAAATCTTCAGAATTTTAAAAGACTGAAAACATAAGTTTTTAGTTTTGTGAGTCCTCATGTCAGAAAACTTCACAGTTCAGCAGAATGGGGAAGAATTAGTTGAATTGAATTTGAAAGGGAGATGCAGGGGTATTCTCTCTGGATCTAATGCTGTAGTGATCACTTTGGCAGTTATATGTGACATTATTTTGTGGTGTGTTTTATGATCTTTCAACTGTGTTCAATATTTAGATAGCCTGGTTTGTTTCAGTTTATTTTTTTCCCTTTGCGAAATAGACTGTTATATTGTTAAGGCTTATGTTTCAGTGAATGACCAAGTTAAATGAACCTAAGTACATGCTATCAATCCAGACTTCCTTCTGGGATCTGTCTTGGCGAGTGGCAATGTCAGCTGGGATTATAGCAGAAAGTAGCTAACTTCTTCAGTTCTGTAGTTTTAGCAGCTGGGAAATAAATATGTGAATAATGACGTAAATATTGATGCTACTCGGACTCAGCAGAGCCGAGAGAAACACGATTGAGATTCAAAGGGGAACAAAAAGATTTTAAGTCAGTTAGTGTATATTATGTATCGTATAACATAGTGCAAAAGAAACCTTTATAGAGTTAAGAGTGAGAGAAATTACTTTCAGTCAAGATAAAGATGAAAGGGACTCAATGCGCTTGCAGTCTAGCCAGAGAGTGCTATCTCTTAAGAGTGTAGTTCAGATGGCAAGTGTCCAAGAGAATCTGGATGTACTGAATTTATGAAAGGAGAACCATGCAGGTTTGTGTCTATGGAAGAAGTACAATCTAAACATACAGCTGTAACAGTCCAAGGCATGATAACAACTGAGTAATTTCATCACTTGGTATTTCAGTAGATCATCATACGGATGTTATTTCTCGCCACATGAAGGTAGTACTTGTAATTTTGTTGCATCACATATTGTCAGTCTAGCTCTGCATGGGTGGTATGTGCTGCTTTTAGTGATTGGGCACTCCTGTAAACACAGTCTTGAACACATTTCACCAACCTTGCACCACAGGATAGACATATCTTAGCAGAATGTTCTCTATCTTAGGTGGAGAAATAAGCAGGCGAAAGAAAGTCTGGTCATATAGCAGCAAAGCAAAAGCCTTCAGTGAGTTGCTGCTGAGCCTGTAGCTTGCACCACCTTGCTGGCTTAATGAGAAAATAGGACAGTGGAAGATGACAAATTGGGTAGAACCATGGAGTCTCTACAGCATGAAACTGGCAGTTCAGTCCATCAACTCCACACCAATCCACCAAATAATATCCCAACCTGATCTACACCCCTCCATCCTATCTCTTTAACCCTGCATTTCCCATGTCTAATCCACCTAAACACTATGGAAAATTTAGCATCGTCAATCCATCTTCACCTGCACATCTTTAGACTGTGGGAGGAAACCAGAAGAAACCAACATAGACACTGGGAGAATGTGCAAGCTCCACACAGACAGTCACCTGAGGGTGGAATTGAACTTGGGTCCCTTGATACTGTGAGGCAGCGGCACTAACCACTAAGCCACCTTGCTACCCCAAAACAAAACAGAACAGAAACCTCATTTTTAAAACATGCTCTTTCTGATATCAAGTCAGTTGTTATTAGATATACAGGACATTTAAAGAAGAGTTAGAACTATAGAATGAATATTTATGTACATTTCAGAAAGATATAACATTTTGGATGTGAAACAGTTAGCTTACAAATCATTATTTTCTTGCATTGAAACATGGCACTGAGCATCATCCTGCATCCTTTATCTCTCATCCAAGCTTTAAAAAGAAAATAAAGATTTTTGTACCAGAACAGGTCGAGTTCTGCTAAAAGCATCAAACAATTTCTGTAACTATTGGGTAGGGAGCAGTAAGAACTTAGGCAGAATTGAGCATTGTTACCCTGTGGAGTTAGGAGTAGTGTGATTTTCTTTTTCTCTTTCATGGAAGCTCTCGCTTTGTTCTTGGCTTCCCCTTTTGGATCTAAGGTTCAGGGAGCTCCTATTATTTCTATTTTTGCTTGCCTCAGAGAGTAATACATCATTGTTGTTCAGGACGACTGTGGCATTGCTAAAATGAAAAAGGACAATAAGCACATACGAAAAGGTTTGTGTGACTGAGTGATCCCGTGTGGTTATATTAAAGATGACAGATAGGCAGCCTTCGGCTCCAATGTGTTTTTTTGCCCTGTGATTTACAATGTTTGAGGCCAACCATATGAAAGTGCATTAAAGTGCTGGCAGAAGGAAAATACCTGTAAATGACGTTGAAATTCTATTCACTTCCCTTAGGAATCAATGCAATAAAACTAGCTGACACACAATCAAATTATTTTCCAGGAGATTGGGTTATACAGAAAAACTTGATTTTCATTCAGATAGAAAACTGATAGAATTTTATTTCTTATTTCTTTCCTATGCGTGTATCTGAAAGGTGATGCATCAACAGGTTAAATATTGTCAGCCTTGTATAACATTTATTGAAGAAAAATCTGATCAAACTGTAATGTGGAATTATGCTGTGTTTTAAATCTTGCTGCAATAGCACGATTATGGAGTTACAGTGAGAAAGGGTTTAGGTATCAGAGAAATTGTCTCTACTGATTATTGTGCAGTAAAATTACAATATAATCCATAAACGGTGACTATATGAGTTTCTTATATTTTGCAATCAGCAGCTATTTATGACATGTTTGATCAAAATGTTTCAATCAAGCTAACACATATACAGCACTAAGATACAACTCAACTCAATTACTCTTCAGCTGTGCATATCACTTCTAGTCATGGAATCTATGTTACTAGTAAATTTTCCTTGATATATAGTTTTGCTCTAGGTACACGTTACTATGTGCTTTACTATTTATTATCTACACTTCTCTAACTACTACCCAGTTGGGCTTTGTTCCTAACTGTGAAAATGTTTCCACATAACAATCTGAGAATAATTGAAAGCCTGCTTAATTAGTCACCTTCAGTGAAAAAGTCATTACATTTTCAGCTGGATTCCGTGCTACAGTTCTGTTGTAGCTGAGAGCAGCAATTATATGGACTACGCAGAGTCAATATTAGTTAATTTCTGAATATAAATGTGTACTGAGGCAACAGTGGTCCACAATCTCCCTCAGAGTGTTTTCACACATGGCTAGCTTGCACAGTTACCGCGATCACAACGTTGAATAAATCAGAATGTAATTTAACTGCATGGCATATATAAATATTTTTAAAGGTTAACACCATCATAATTATCTTGGTAGCTAAGTTGAGAGGTCAAAAACTATTCTCGTAAAATTTGAATCTGTGCCCAGTTTACCTATTATGTTGCTTCATAGGAATCACCTGAGATTTTTTTCACTGCTGTAGTAAAATTGAAATTGAAAATTTCCTTCACTGAATTACATGAATGAGAGAGAGAAAAAATATAGGTCTGGGTTAGGCACCAAGACCTGGTGTCATGCAGCAGAGGAATTGGTGCAGGTTGTCAGGGGATGTAAATAAGTCAGCGTGGCTTTCACCATGACAGGAGCAGACTACCGTGCAAGGACATAGTGGCAGTTCAATATTCTATGGTTGGGGTAGACTGTGAAGAAGAATGAGAGTAATGCAGTAATGGGGAATAAGTAAACAAGGGAAGGAAGAAACAGAGAGACAGACATAACAAAACTGTTTTTATCTTGCACCAACTCATACAAAATTGGCTCCGTTTTCACACCAATTGAAGCAAAGAAAATGGGCCAAAAATTTGTCATGGTCTGTTTTTGAGCTCATACCCAACAGCACACTTCCACTGTGAGCCTAAATGAGGATATCTGACGTTCACTCAGAATTGATGCCCAAGCCTCTCTTTTATTTGTGGCTTGTTGCCAATGCGTGCTGTACCTTAAGAAACAAATTAATGTGAAGCCAAATTTTCATTTCAGTCAGTTGCCTTGTTGGTAGGAGCCCTCGGGTAAGTTCAACCAGGGCAGGGTGAAGAATTGAAGAGTGGTAAGACTGGTCAGATTGTAGTCTTTAGGAATCTGGTAGATATGGGAGGAACATTCCTGATCCATAGAAAGATCAGTTTGGAAGATTGTTTGAAATGTTTGAAGTTGCCTCCACAATTTTAGGATGGCGAGTTAGAGTCTGTTGAACCAAAAAACTGAGCACAGCAAGTTCAACCTGCTCTTCCCAAGCACTCACACATTTCTGGCAAAAGACCTTTGATATGCTTTATTGCTCTGACTAGTGAGTTTAGGAGCTCGAAGCTTTGTAAGAAACTGCCTGCAGCGCACCCTTACTAATTTGGTGCCAACCTTAAAGTGCATGGGATTGGGCAACCTGATAATGGGCATGTTGATGCCTGGAAAATGGATGCAAGGTCAAACGTCCTACCCAATGTTTTCTTGCTAACAGCCTTGTGAAAATGTGCCAATTAGAGTTTAGCACACTAAGGAATTGAGTGCACTCACTGATGATAACTCACTAGGGCTTTTACAAATGCAATTCTATTCCTAACTTAAAGCATGAGGTTTTTATCATTTTCGTATGAATACTTGTAGAAAAGGTTTCTTTTTCAGGCTGCCAATGAGCTAATTTTGCACCCCATTTGGCACTTCTGTACTCAAACCAAAATAAAGATCATGCTTTTGGGAATCTTAGTTGTCAATGGATGTACCACAATTTCATGGTGGCTCAGTGGTTAGCACTACTACCTCACAGCACGAGGGTCCCAGGTTCAATTCCAGCTTTGGGCAACTGTGTGTAAAGTTTGTACATTCTCTCCGCGTCTTTTTTGGGTTTCCTCCCACAGTCCAAAGATGTGCAGGTCAGGTGAATTAGCTATGCTAAATTGCCCCATGATATTAGGTCAATTAGTCAGAGGGGACTGGGTGGATTACTCTTTGGAGGGTCGGTGTGGACTTGTTGGGCCAAAGGGCCTGTTTCCACACTGTAGGGAATCTAATCTAATTACAGGTTCAAGAATAGCTTTCCAGGTGGCTTCATGCAAAGTGCTTTCATTTTAATATTTTATTTTTGGTGTCTGCCCCAAGTGCAAATCTAAATAACCCTTTACTGTCCATGCCTTAAAAACACATCCAATTACAACACTCTCCATTCACCAAGAGTCCATGTATCTAAGCATGCAGTACCCTTGCTGCAGTATTACAATAATAGTTGCCTTGCGGCCTGAGCTGCAGCATCAAAGTGCAGAAGCGTACTGTAAGTGGACTGGTAATGGTTCCCAGAGGGTGGCAGATGTCTCTTGCCACTGTCCATGGATGTGAGGAGCATGTGGTTGATGCCCGTGGAAGTAATTTGCTGCTACCTAGCCAAATTACCACCATGCTGCTTGTAAAAATCCCAGAAGTTGTGGAAAATGCTCTTCTGGCATGTTGATAATATCCTTACCTCTGGACATGAAGGCCTTGGTTTGTCCCACCTGGGTTGCATTTCCTTTCTGGGATTTGCCACCTCAGCTAGAGATACGAGGCTCCTATTCATGACGTCTTGCTGCATCATTTAGTACAGACGCAAAGCCAGGAACCTTGTCATGGTTGTTAGCAGGCCTCAGTCAAGTCAAGGAGGCTTGCCTGTACACAGGGTTTCATGGCACAGTAAGTGAAGGGTAACCACTGATTTAGGAGAAAGTGAGGACTGCAGATGCTGGAGATCAGAGTCGAGAGTATGGTGCTGAAAAATCACAGGAGGAGAGGCAGCATCTGAGGAGCAGGAGAACTGATGTTTCGGACAAGAGCCCTTCATCAGGAATGAGGCTTGTGAGCCAAGGGGGTGGAGAGATAAATGGGAGGGGGTGGGGCTGGGGGGGAAGGTAGCTGAGAGTATGATAGGTAGATGGAGGTGGGGGTAATGATAGGTTGGAGAGGAGGGTGGAGCAAAGATGAGTGGGAAGAAAGATGAACAAGTAAGACCGGTCATAAGGGCAGTGCCGAGTTGGAACCAGTGTGCGGACACCACATTGAGAACAATGGACACAGTAGATAAGGTGTTTGGATGTGCAGGAAAGTTTCTGCTTGATGTGGAAGGATCCTTTGGGGCCTTAGATGGAGGAGAGGGGGAAGGTGTGGGCACAGGTTATGCACTTCTTGCGGTGGAAAGGGAAGATGCCAGGAGTGGCGGATGGGTGATGGGGGGGCATGGACCTAACAAGGGAGTTGCAGAGGGAATGGCTGTTATCCACTCTTGACCTCTTTATCTCTAACTGCCACCGTGACATTGACCACCTCAGCCTGTCTCACCCTCGCAAAGCACAGCCCTCCACTTCCCCTGCTAAAAACCCAACCTTGCCATTAAACCAGCGGACAAGGTTGAGGGGGGGAGTTTGGTAGTTTGGCACACCGACTCTACGCCACTGAAGCCAGGCACCAAATCACAGACACCTCATCCTACTGCCCCCTTGACCACAACCTTACCCCATCACCAAACCATCATCTCCTAGACCATTCACTACCTCATCACCTTTAGGGATCACCCATCTACAGCTTCCAACCTCATAGTCCAGGAACCCCACACTACCCTGTTCTACCTCTTACCCAAAATTCACAAACCTGACTGCCTCGGTCGACCCATCACCTCCACCTGTTCCTGCCCCACCAAACATATCTCCTCATATCTTGACACCTTCCTGTCCCCTTTGGTCCAAGAACTCTCCCACAAACATTCAGGACACCACCCACTTCCTCCAAGACTTTCATTTCCCTGGCCCCAATGTCTCATCTTCATCATGGATATCCAGTCCTGTACACATCCAACTGCCATGGCAAAGATCTCCACCCCCTCTGTTTCTTCCTCTCCTGTTGACCCAACCAGTACCCTTCACGGACACACTCATTTGATTGGCAGAACTGGTCCTCACACTCAACAACTTCTCCTTCAAATCCCCCCATTTCCTTCAGACCAAAGGGGTAGCCATGGGCACCTGCATGGGTCCCAACTATGCCTGCCTCTTCTTCAGATACATGGAATAGTTACTGACACCATTTCCCACCTTTTCCTCTGTTACATTGTTGACTGTATCAGCGCCACCTCGTGCTCCCACGATGAGGTTGAACAGTTCACCAATGTCATGAACACCTCCCACCCTAACCATAAGTTCACCTGGACAATCTCTAACACCTCTGTCCCCTTTCTGAACCTCTCCGTCTCTGTCTCCAGCAACCGACTGAACACTGACATTTACTTTAAATCTACCGACTCCCACAGTTACCTGGACTACACGTCCTCCCATTCCCCACTCCCTGTAAAAATGCTATCATTTACTCCCAATTCTTCCACCTCCACTGTATCTGCTCCCAGAAGGAGCAATTCCCTCCAGGACATCCCACAAGGCCTATTTTCCTGGACTGTAATTTCCCCTCCCATGTGATCAACAATGCCCTCCAGCACATCTCCAGTACATCCCGCACCTATGCCCTTGAACTTCACCCTACCAACTACAACAAAGATAGAAACCCCCCCTGGTTCTCACCTTCCACCCCCCAATCTCCACAAACAACACATTATCCTCCACCATTTCTGCCACCGACAATCAGACCCCACCAACAGAAATATATTTCCTTCCCCATCCCTATTGGCATTCTGCAGAGACCATTCCCACCGTGACACCCTCGTTAGGTCCATGCCCCAACAACTCACCCTCCAAGCACCTTCCCTTGCCACCACAAGAAGTGCCAAACCTCCACCCAAACCTCCCCCTTCACTTCCATCCAAGGCTCCAAAGGATCCTTCCACATCCAGCAGAGATCCACCTACCTCATCTACAATGTCCATTGCTCTCAATCTGGTCTGTTCTACACTGGGGAGACAGAACGCCAATTTATGGAATGTTTCAGGGAACATCTCTGGGACGTGCACCAAACAATGCCACCATCCTGTGGCCAACCCACCTCCCACTCTGCCAAGGGCATGCAAGTCCTGGGCCTCCTCCACCACCAAATCCAAGCCACCGAAAGCCTGGAGGAAGAGCACCTCATCTTCCACCTTGGGACCATCAACGTCGACTTCACAAGTTTCATCATCTCCCCTCCCCCCACCTCACCCCAGATCCAAGCTTCCAACTCGGCATCACCATCTTGAACTGTCCTACCTGTCCATCTTCTTTCCCATCTATCCACTCCACCCTCCCCTCTGACCTAAGAGCTTTTGCCTGAAATGTCTATTTTCCTGCTCCTCAGATGCTGCCTGACCTGCTGTGCTTTTCCAGTGCCACACATTTCGACCCCCATATCAGAAATTCCAGCAGGACCTTGATCAGCCCTTGGGCCAAGAAATGGCAAATAGATTTTAATATAGGTAAGTGTGAGGTCTTGCATTTTGGAAAGTCAGATCAAATTAGGGGTTTCATGGTGAATGGTAGGGCCTTAAGGAGTGTAGTGGAACAGAGGAACCTTGGAGTTCAGGTGCATGGTTCTCTGAAAGGGGAGTCACAGGTAGACAGGGCAGTGACAAAGGCTTTTGGCACATTGGCCTTCATCAGTCAGGGAACTGAGTATAGAAATTGGGAAGTTATGTTGCAGTTGTACACGACGTTGGTGAGGCCGCACTTGGAATATTGTGTTCAGTTTTGGTCACCTTGCTATAGAACAGATGTAATTGAACTGGAAAGAGTACAGAAGAAATTTACAAGAATGTTGCCTGGACTCAGTAGTCTGAGTTATAGGGAGAGGTTGAACAATTTAAGTCTTTTTTTCTTAAGAGCATAGGAGTCTGAGGGAAGACCTGATAGAGGTGTATAAGATCATGAGAGGTATGGATAGGGTGAACACACTCAGTCTTTTTCCCAGGATTGGGGAATCGAGGACGAGAGGGCATCAGTTTAATTTTGGAGGGAAAAGAATAAAGGGGAACCTGAGAGGCAACTTTTTTACACAGAAGGTGGTTAGCATATGGAATGAGTTGCTAACGGAAGTGATTGAGGCAGGTACATTAACAACATTTAAACGGCATTTGGACAAATACATGGATAGAAAAGGATTAGAAGGATATGGGCCAAGTGCAGGGAAATGGGGTAAGCATGGATGGATAGTTTGGTCGGTATGGACCAATTTGGGTCAAAGGGCTTACCTCCTTGATGTAGGACTGGCTATTGAGGGAGTGCAGCGTAGGTTCATCAGGTCAATTCCTGAAATGGCAGGATCACCTTACACTGAAAGACTGAAGCGACTGGGCTTGTACACCCTTGAGTTTCGAAGATTGAGAGGGGATCTGATTGAGACGTATAAGATTATGAAAGGATTGGACACTCTGGCAGTAGGAAACATATTTCCACTGATGGGTGAGTGCCGAACCAGAGGACACAGCTTAAAAATACGGGGTAGACCATTTAGGACAGAGCTCAGGAGAAACTTCTTCACCCAGAGAGTGGTGCCTGTGTGGAATGCTCTGCCACAGGGGGCAGTGGAGGCCCACTCTCTGGATTCATTTAAGAAGGAGTTGGATAGAGCTCTCAAAGATAGTGGAATCAAGGGTTATGGAGATAAGGCAGGAACAGGATACTGATTAGGAATGATCAGCCATGATTATATTGAATGGTGGTGCAGGCTCGAAGGGCTAAATGGCCTACTCCTGCACCTATTGTCTATTGTCTATTGTCTATGACTCTATGACTCGCCCTTAGCCAAAAATGCAATATTAATGCTTTGTGCACCTTTGCCTGTCTGCAGAGCTGCTTTTTGACTTTTGGTTGTTCATTTTTGCAGACTTAGATGATACAACCAATTAGTAACAGTACCATCAGTTTATGTTTTGATATACAAGGAATTTGGACCCTCATAGAAGAAGAATTAGAAGAATTCAGCAATTTCCTCAAATCCCCATCACACGTCTGTGAAACTTAAAAACCACAACAAACAGTAAAGCATTATTTTCCTCAATACCACAGGTGGCATAAGACAACAGGCATAAGTTAGAAACAAATTCATTTTTTAAGAAAATACATCAAATTGCCAGCCTTAAATATGCTTTCCACATAGTGGTGAGGTCTCATCTAGACTTATCTCTAACATAGTCAATGCAATGCAAGTAATTCACAGTATGAAACATGCTTTGAATCCATGATTCAACACATGAATCCAAACCTTTAGAAAAAAAAATTGCTCAGCGGTGTTTGGAGAAGATTTGCAGTTCAGATTGAGTTTCTGGATGGAAGTTTTCTCACTGAGCGCAGTGGGCAAACTGACCTCCATAAAATTGCTCAATATTAATTTATGTGATTGACCCAGTGTTCATTACAATCCATACAAACGAACACCTGAATCCCTGCAGCTTTACTCCACATTAATTTGCAAGGAATTCAGTACCTCAGCTTTCCTGCTCCTAAGTGTGGAAGCCATTTAGCCCATCAAGTCCACACCGATCCTCTGAAGAGCATCCCTACCATCCTACCTTATCCCTGTAGTTCCCATGGCTAATCCTCTGAGCTTGTACATCCCTGTAGACAACAGGACAAATTTAGCATGGCCAATCCACCTAACCTGCACATTTCTGGACTGTGGGAAGGGACAGAGCACCTAGAGGAACCCCACGCTGACATAGGGAGTATGTATAAACTCCACACAGACATCGCCGGATTGTTAGCAGTGTGAGGCAGCAGTGCTAACCACTGAACCACCATGCTGCCCCTTCCCCATTCCTTTATTGAATATTTTAAAACCCTTTTTGTCCCCCTTACAGTCCTTCCATTTTATGCAGACCATAACTCTTCCTTTTTAACTCTTCTCATTACCAACCTTTGCAGCTCTTCTTTCCCAACTTTGCAGCCTCACTTCACGTCCAGTCCCAGGCCTTTAGCCTCTTGGGCTTGCCCCACAGCCTCAGGCCCTCAGGCTTAATCGCTAGCCATGCTTTCCCCGGTCTTAATCCCTAGTCTCAGACTCCAGCCTCACATAGCAAGCCAAGCCCCCTGGGTTTCCAATGTTAACTCTGTCCACGGATGCTGTCAGTCCTATTGGGCTTTTTCAGCAATTTCTGATATTTTTGTTTTTGATGGATTGATTAGATTGGATTACTTACAGTGTGGAAATAAGCCCTTTTGCCCAACAAGTCCACACCAACCCTCCGAACAGCAACCCACACAGAACCATTCCTCTACATTTACCCCTTCACCTAACACTACAGGCAATTTAGCATGGCCAATTCTCCTAACCTGCACATTTTGGAACTGTGAGAGGAAACCGGAGCACCCAGAGGAAACCCACGCAGACGCGGGGAGAATGTGCAAACTCCACACAGACAGTTGCCTGAGGCGGGAATTGAACCTGGGTCTCTGGCGCAGTAATGCAGCAGTGCTAACCACCATGATTGGTCTTTATGTCAGCAGCCTGGATCACAAGAGGAAAGAAGCAATGCTTCATTTGTGTAGAAGCTACGTCAGATTCGATAATGGGTTACCACATTCAATTTTGGACATTACATGTCAGGAAGAGATATTATTCTTGAGACAGCTATGTGTAGGGGCAGCAATTGTGTAGAGCAGATTGACTGTACTATACACACACCACCCTCTGGATGGAAAAGTTACCCCTCAGGTCCTTTTTAAATCTTGCCCCTTTCCCCTACCCTGGGAAATAGATCCTGGCTATTCATCTTATCCATGCCCCTCATGATTTTTATACAACTTTATAAGGTTATCTCACCTCATTGATACGTAGTTTCCCATTCTTCTACCTGCTGGATAGGTACTAGACAGCAACAATTCCCAAAATGAAAGTCACAGCAGGTACCTGGCAACTCCAGCTTGCTGCTTGCTCTTCTGGACCTCTAGCAGTCACCAACATCTCAGGGCACCATCCATAAGTGGCAATTACACACATCCCCTGTCCAGCAGGACCTCCAGGCCCCTATTGGCAAAACACTGTGCCAATTACCCTCTGCCTGACATGTCTTGGGCAAATAAAATGAACAGTGCAGGGCAGTGATGTGCTCACAACAATTCCGGGGGAGGGGGGGTGCACAGCTGGGCTCTGAAGGTGATGCTGACACCAAGAATTGTGAAAGATCCTGACAGTAGTGAATAGTTCTGCCTGCAGTGAGAGCGACAATGCAATGAGTAGGGTGCTGTGGATGCATGGTGTCTAGTTAATGAGACGAGTTTGGTAAGATAACTCATGGCAATTCATGAGGGCCTATGGAGAAAACCTTCCATAAAACATGATATTTCGCCAATTTCTAGTAAGATTCAGCCAAAAGAAACAATTTATTCTCAGTGTGAGAATTAAGGTTGAGAGGTCATTTAACTTCAAAATCAGGAGCCAACCATTTCACTCAAATTCTCTTTTTACGATGAAGCTATATCTGTTGAGAAAAGTTCAGCTTTTCAAAATTGAAATCAATAGACACTTGTCAAGCAAGGGTGCCAAGGGATATGGGACTAAGATAGGTAAATGGAGCTGATGTACAGATCAGCTATTATCGAATTAAATGATGAATCAGGCCCAAATGATGAGTATCCTCCTCCTGTTCCATTGTTCATGACCAGCATCATAATGAAAGTACAACTGCTTTGGTGTGGAATACTCAGGATCATGGTGCTCAGTGCAACCCACTTGTAAAATCCAGGATAAATTTACCAGCAGTCTATTTCATGCTGTTTGTTTTTGTATATTCATACAACTACAATAAATAGCAACTAAGCACAGGTATCCCCTGCTTTTTGAACATTCGCTTAATGCAAATTCGCTTTTATGAAAGATGTACTTTAGCATAAAACTAGACGAAATTAAGCGCTTTGATCGTAGTCAACGAAATAAATTGTGCATGCTTTAAACTCGCTGACGTCCACCATTCATACTATTTACATGCAGAGAGAAAGAATCTTGAAAGCTGCTAAACTTACCATTGGTTCTGCTAGTAGGAAAGTAGTCTCTTTCAGTCAGCATCCAGAAATGGATAAAATGAAAAGTCTATCGCTGGACTGGATTGATGGGTGTACAAAGTGTGGTGTTTTATTGTTATCTTATACTTAAGGAGAAATCAGTCAGTCTTTTTAATAAGTTGAAATAGAAACTACTGAACGATGGTGATGAAAGTGTTGCGGAAGTGAAATTTAAAGGAAGTCATAGGTGGTTTGATCAGTTTTTAAGATGAGGGCAGCTTCCTAGTTTAAAAGTTACTGGAGAGAGTGCTTCAGTTGATATGGAAGCTGCTGAAAAGTTCCCAGAAGTAAATAATTACAGAAGGTGGTCATTCGTATCAGTAAGTATTTAACTGACGAAACTAACATTTATTGGAGAAAATTGCTGAGCAAGTCATTTATTTCAATAGAAGAAAAGCAGACTAGGGGACACAAGGCATTGAAGGACAGGTTTATCCTAATGCCTGCTATTAACATCACTGGTGAAGCTGTCCTCAGGCCTCTACTAGTGTACCATTCAGAAAATCCGAGGGCACCTAAACACATTGATAAGAATACACTTTCTGTTGTGTTTTGTTCACATCCTGCAGAAGGGCTAATGCCCGAAACGTCGATTCTCCTGTTCCCTAGATGCTGCCTGACCTGCTGCGCTTTTCCAGCAACACATTTCCATCAAGTGATTGGAAGAGCCAAGTGATTTTTTCTCAGTGGATATGTTTGTCCCTTTATTGAAAACTACTGTGGCGAAAATAACCTCAGTGTCTTATGATTGTCCTGCTCATCCACCTGGCATTGCTGAGTACGGTGGTAAGGAGCAGTGCTCCGAAAGCTAGTGCTTCTAATTAAACCTGTTGGACAACCTGGTGTTGTGTGATTCTTAACTCATGGCGGTAACATTCATGTTGTGTTCCTCCTGCCAAATACGTCGTTGTTGCTGCAACCGTGTAACCAAGGCCTAACAGCCACAATTAAGGCTTACTATACTCAAGATGTGATGCATTTTTTTGTAAGTGCCATTGACAGACAGGGCAACTCGCAAGCATCTTTGCAAGAGATCTGGAAACAGTACAATATAAAATTGGCAATCGCCAACCTTGGAGATGTTCTCGATAGGCTAACAGTCTCGATGAGATTTGGCATTTGGGGAAAACTGTGTCCTGAAGCAGTGAATGATTTTAAAGGCTGCGAACCAACAACAGTAAATACAGCAATAGTGACTTTGGCTAAGGAGGCTTGGTTTGTGGAAGGTGACGAAGGTGATGTTGAAGAGGTTTTCGCATCCCATGACGAAAAACTGACAAATGAAGAGCTGTGCAATTGCAAGAGCAAAGGATACAAATCGAAACTGAATGCAATGGCGAATGGCCTATAAGTGAAGTCATCCAGGAACAGTAACATGAAGCGCTTGTGTGAGATTTTCGCTACGATTGACAGTGCTGCAATGATTGCGGAAAAGTAGAACTTTAATTTTGAAATTAATTGAGATTTCTATTCCAAACATATTAAATTTTTGTGCTTTTTCAAATGATATTAGAACGCTTCAGTTTCATGAGATATTGAAGTAAAAGGATTTTATACCTGTAAGCAGTTGAATATTCTTTTCTAATTAGACATACACAACATTAATCAGATTACATAAATTTCCATTTCAACCTGAACAAGGACTGTAATTATATTGCAAATGGGTTCAATTCATGAATTCTGAACGTGTATGAAAAACATGGCATCTTTATTATGCATAAGTAAAATATTAATGCTCAATTTTAATGAGTGATATGGAATTTAAATGTGATGAGCTTGAATTTCTACAAGTGTTCTCCCAATGATCCAACGTAATTCCTACAGTCAAACCCCAGAGACCCTCGAGGTCATTTGTGTGGAGTTTCTGCCCATATTACAAAGGCAATGGAAAAACCCCTTGTGAAATCCAACCCTTATATATATTTTATATACTTTATGTGCATTTTCATTTGTATGAAGTTAACAGGAAATTATTGTCTGTGAGAGGTCAGTGTTATAAAAGAGCAGCACACTGGTGTGCTGAATTTCTGCCAAAGATAAGCCCTTGTAAGGCTGCAGCTGTGAATTTCAATTTATTCCAAATTTACAGCAGTTCTAAATCACAATGCACTTTCCAATCACTTTGACTACCTCTGCCACTATAGTGATGCAGCACAGTTGGTTGGTCTGAATCTAAAAGGAAGCTGCCCATGTGTGGAGAACTGAATGATAATGGGATCAGGCTTGAATGGGACCACTGTTACTAATAGCAACAATTCTGCTGATTAGGTATTTTCAGGAAGTTATACATCACAAATCTAAAACTCCAATGACTAACCTTGCATTAATTGTCAATCGGGATTAAAATAGAGTCATAAAGTCATACAGCATGGAAATAGAACCTTCGTTCCAACCAGTCCATATCAAACATCATCCCAAACTAAACTAGTCCGACTTGCCTGCATTTAGCCTGTATCCCTCTAAACCTTTCCTAATCATGAACTTTCTCAAATGACTTTTAAACATTGCAACTGTACCTGTATCCACCACTTTCAGCCCACGCACAACTACTCTCTGTGAAAGAAAATGTTGCCCCTATTTCCTTTTTAAATCTTTCTCCACTCTCCTTAAAAATATGCCCCCTCGTTTTGGGAAAACCCTTGTCATTTATCTTTTCTAGGCTTCTCATGCTTTTATAAACTCTATAAGAGGTCACCCCTCAGCCTTCTACACTCCAGTGAAAAATGTCCCATCCTTTCCAATCTACTTTTATATCTCAAACCCTCCATTCCTAGTGAAATGCGGTAAATCTTTTCTGAACCCTCTCCCATTTAATAATATCCTTCCTGGAACAGGGCGACCAAAACTGTACACAGTATTCCAGAAGAGGTCTCACCAATGTCCTATAAAAACATGACTTAAAGGTCTAAGCAATGAAGACAAGTGAGCTAAGCGCTTTCTTAATCACCAAGTCTACCTATGGTGCAAATTTCAAAGAATTATGTACCTGAACCCCAAGGTCTCTCTGTTCCTCATCACTACCTAGGGCCCTACCATTAACTGTATTAATCATGTCCTTGGTTGTTTTACCAAACTACAATACCTCACATTTATCCAAATTAAACTCCATCTGCCATTTCTCAGCCCATTGACCCAATTGATCAAGGTCACTTTGTCATCTTAGATAACCTTCTTCACTGTCCAGTGTACCACCAATTTTGGTGTCATCTGCAAACTTACTAACCATGCCTCCTATATTCCTATCCAAATCATTTATATAAATGACAAACAAAAGTGGACACAGTACCAATCTCAATGGAACATCACTAGTCACAGGCCTCCAGTCCAAAAAACAACTCTCCATCACCACCCTCTGTGTCCTGCCATTAAACCAGTTTTGTATCCAATTGGCAAGCTCACCCAGAATCCCCCTGTGATCTAACTTTACTCATTAAGTTACCATGCGGAATCTTGTCAAAGGCTTTACTAAAGTCTAAGTAAGCAAAGTCTACTGCTCTGCCCTCATTAATCTTTTTGGCTATTTCCTCAAAAAACTCAATCAAGTTTGTGAGACACGATTTTCCTCACACGTAATCACGCTGACTATTCCTAATCAATTCTTACCTCTCTCTAAATGCACATAAATTCTATCATTTCCAACAACTTACCTACCACCCATATCAGACTCATAGGTCTATAGTTTCCAGTTTTCCCCTTACAGCCTTTCTGTAAACAATAGCACAATATTAGCCACCCTCCAGTCCTCTGGTACTTCACCCATGTTTATAAGTGGAACAAATATTTCTGCTAGGGACTGCATGATTTTCTCCCTAACTTCCCACAACCTCTTGGGATATTCTTGATCAAGTCCTGAAAATTTTTGCTATCTTTGTTTTCTCACTTCCTCTTACACCAAATTAAAAATGAATAAGGAGTTCTCTGTAAATCTTCGACTGCAATCAACATCTACCTTTGTGCTTTGTACTATAGATCCAACATAATTATGACCCAATGCACAACAAAGCAATAAAAGGCAATTATCCCATCAAATTCATTTCTTCTGTACAGCGGGTGCAATGCATTTCATAATGACCTATGACAAACAGATTTTATCCCTTGAGATGATGTTTTGCAAAATTCAGTCTTTGCTCCCCACAAGTAAATTGAGCAAATCTTCACATATTCAACCTAACCATTGTGGTCTTTAATACATATTCAGTTATTGTCATTAGCACATCGACATCTCAGAACCCACTTGGGCACTATTATTTTCTGCACAATAATTGCAAAACCACTGTCTGAACCCCTGTTCTTACATTCCTCCCCCACCCTCACCTAATGACTAATTCTTGTCCAATTTGTTCTTTTTGAATAATTGACACATTGCTTTAGCTGGTCGTCCATTCCCCTGAACATCCAGATGATGGCAGAAGTAATCACTTTACAATCTGAGTTGCTGACTTTGACGAGCTTCAGGCCTTGATGTGCTGTTGAAGGATCTGCTCTGTGATGGTCTGTGCCACACTGAAGGCAGAACATTGCTCACCCAGTATCAGGCAATAAAAGGAATTGTTCCATTTTGTATTTTAAAAGCTGAAATGTACACCAAACCAAATTACATTGAAAGTGTAGCACATTGGAATATATTTAGGTAATCAATGTACTGTAAAATAGACCATTTGTGATGTTGGGCGGGCATATCCATCTGCTTTGTTCATTAGTTATGTCGTCTGCCATTGCTCAATTTATTTCATAGGAACCATCAGTCTTCATTGAGCATCTACTATCATATTCAATTCAGATCAGCATCATCCAAATTGAATCTGATTGGTAGTGTATTTGTGCTTGAGCACGGCAACATTCTACTAAATCTGTGCTATTATTTCGATTTACTGAACTAGACAGACTTACAAACCAGCTCCCCCAGGGATGGGCTCACTGATTTGTAAAATGCAGCTGTAATCTTCATACAGTGATCATAGGCAAGCTATCATACATACAAATAGTCATATTTTGCAAAGGAACTTCACTGAATACACTTGGCAAACTGTTCTGTTTCAAGGTGATAAAGTATATAGTTAAATATCAATAAAATTTACCCATAGATGACCAGAAAGCTTCATGAAGATCATCAACAATATTGCAAAATCTCAAGCATGGGTAATTGTCGTAGGACAGACACGGTCATAGAGTCATGGAGGTTTACAGCATGGAAACAGGCCCTTTGTGTCTGTGTCACTCAGTTTTCACAATTAATCCAGTCCCATTTGCCTGCATTTGCTCCATATTTCTCCGAACCTATCCCATTTATGTACCTGTCCAAATGTTCCTAAAATAACAAAATTGGACTCACCTCCACCACAATTTCTGGCAGCCCATTCTAGATACTCACCACCCTCTGTCTAGCTTTAGACTCCTGTATCATGAGGAAAAGCTATTGGCTATCTACCTTATTTATGTCTCTCATGATTTTATAGACCTCTATAAGGTCACCCCTCAGTCTCCTACACTTCAGGGAAAAAAGTACCAACCTATCCAGTCTCTCCTTCTAAGTCAAACCTTCTAGTTCAGGTAGCATGCTAATAAATCTTTACCACATTCTTTCTAGTTTAATAATAGGAGGCCAACCAGAACTGCACACAGTACCCCAAATATAGCCTTACCAATGTCTTGTAGAGCTGGAATAAGATGTCCCAACTCCTATACTCAATGCACTGACTGATGACAGGAAGCATACTGAAAGCCTTCTTCACCACCCTGTCTACCTGTGATTCCACTTCCAAGGAGTTATGAACCTACGCCCTGAGATCTCTTTGTTTTCTAACACTCCCAGGGCCCTACCAATGACTGTATAAATCCTGACCTGGTTAGACCTAACAAAATGCAACACCTGCATTTATCAAAATTAAACTCCATCTGCCATTCCTTGGCCCACTGGCCCAGTTGATCAAGATCTCGCTTTATTCCCAGATAACCCTTCCTCACAGTTCACAATCTTGTCCTGGAAGTTTCTTCTATTGTGACATATCATTCTATAATTAAATTAACAGATGTGTATGAACAGCCTTCTAATAAAAATCTCTTAAAGTCATAGAGATATACAGCACTATAACAAACCCTTCAGTCCAACCTGGCCATGCTGACTAGATATCCTGTATAAATCTAGTCCCACTTTTCAGCATTTGACTTATATCCCTCTAAGCCTTTCCTATTAACATACTCATCCAGATGCCTTTTAAAATGATGTAATTGTACCAGCCTCCACCACTTCCTCTGGCATGCATACATACACCACCCTATGCATAAAAAAACTGCCCCTTAGGTCCCTTTATATCTTTCCCCTCTCATCTTAAACCTATGCTCTCTAGTTTTGCACTTCCTCAGCCCAGGGAAAAGACGTTGTCTATTTATCCTATCCATGCCTCTCATGATTTTATAAACCTCTCTAAGGTCATCCCTCAGCCTCCAATGTTCCAGGGAAAACAGACCCAGCCTATTCAACCTTTCCCTATAGCTCAAATCCTCTAACCCTGACAACAGCTATGTCAACATTTTCTGAACCCTTTCAAGTTTCACAACATCCTTCGGATAGGAGAGAGACCAGAATTGCATGCAATACTCGAAAAGTATCCAAACCAATGCAGTGCACAGCCTCAAAATGATTTCCCAATTCCAGTACTCAATGCACTGATCAAAAAGGCAAGCATGCCAACCACCATCTTCACTATCTTCCAATGACTCCACTTGTTGAGGTTACTGAAACTACTCCTGATTAAACCAGAATGGAGGCCAAGCTGCAATTCAGGAACATTCAATTATATGTAAATAATGTCCAATTTTGTGAAATTTCAATCAACCAGATAATGTTCAGTATGAGACTCAATTATAAGATTTAATGAAAGGTCAGGTTTAATGAAAGGTCAGACTTGAAAGTTTGTGTGGAAACATCTGCAATCTCTTCGAGTCACTTTGAAGGCAAGAAAGGAAGTAATTAGGTGGGATGGAGATGTAAATGAATCCAACTACCATGTGCCTGCACCACAGTAAGTTTTGGGTGAGAAGACTCATGTCAATGCTACTGCTTTACCACTGATTGAGGCCCTTTAGTGGCCAATTATTGAAGCACTCCATCTGACCGCTACTTGTGCTCAGTCATCTGCAGGTGGGTCCATTATCATGCAGCATGCATGCATGGCAGCTGCAACCACACAGCTATTTCTGAGGGAGGAGGGTTGTCCCTCAATCAATGGCTCTCAGTGCCTGATTGAGAGACTGCACATGGCAAAATGGGCTATGCTGATAGCCAGTCCATTGCCAACACCCCCACCAGCCCCACGCCAATGTCCTTGCTCCCAATCTGAACCCTTCTCCCAGCATCTCCTACTGTGTGATAGCACTTTCCAAACCCTACTCCAGTCCATTTTCCTCACCAACAAAAATGGAAATTTCAGGAGACGTCTGGCAGCATTTGTGGGAAGAAAGCAGAGTTGACGTGTCAAGTTCAGTGACTCTTCATCAGCAGCTAAACAAGGTAAACAAGGAGATCATGAATAGTAGGCCAGGTCAGGACAAAATATGAAAAAGTGAGAATAAGAGCTACGGATGGGAAAATGGGTTAGCTATGCTGAATGCAGCCCATATAATGTGATAATGGCCTAGGAGTCCGTGGAAATTGGTGACTGTGCTAAAAGCAACCCAGGTCATAATGGGTGTGGGGTCACTAAAAGCATGGAAGGGTGGAATCAGGTTCTAAAGTTATTGAACCTGGTGTTGATCTGAGGCAGGCTACAGAATCCCTAAGTGGAAAATGAGATGTTGTTCTTTGAGCTTGGGCTGAGGTTTATGCAAACACTAACAGAACCAAGACAGAAATATTGGCATGGGCTTTTATTCCTGATGAAGGGCTTTTGCCCGAAACGTCGATTTTGCCTGTCCTCGGATGCTGCCTGAATTGCTGTGCTCTTCCAGCACCACTGATCCAGAACCATAATGGTGTGTTTAAGTGGCAGGCAACTGGAAGCTCTGGGTCCATTTTTTGGACAAAACATAGATGTTCTGCAAAGCAGCCACTCAGCCAGCATTTCACCTCTCTAATGTAGAGGCAACCACATTGTGAAGAGTGAACACTTGTGGCCTGGGTTGCTCCATGTTGCTCCTCTGAGACTCCTGAACCTGTCATTCCAGCAGCAGGCATGGCCTGTACAGTGGTGCTGCTGAGCACCATTAAAATATGGAAAAAATCCTAAAGTTGGATGTTAGTGCATTTAAATATTACCTTGGTGTCATACTGGAACACTGTAACCTGATAGTTTTTCCACTGCTCTCTAATTGGTTGGCAGCTCTCAGTAAGTGAGACTTCTGCTTTGTGAGGTCTTGATTCCAGGCGAAGATTCCCTGCTGGCTTCACCACTGCCTGACTTGTGGGTCAGTGGACTTTCCCAAAAAGTGGCAGCATGGCTCCCTTGCAGCTCTCCGGCCGGCACCAAGGACAAAATCAAAGCAGGTTCTCAGTTCTTAGATCAACAGTAACTAGAAAAATGGATGAAAATTGGTAATTCTTTTGAGGAGGCCAATCAAAATAAGCCCAAGGGCCTGACTGTTTCATTGTATATTTTATATTTGTACTACCTTCCCCTGCCGATTTTGTTCACATAGCTATTCTGATAAAGCAGATTATCCTGTGCCGAATTAACAATGGATTTTTCCAATAGGCTTTTGGACCATTCACTTAACAAAAACTGCACATTAAATTCAATTTCAACACAATCTCAGATTGTTGGTGGGTTTCAGAGCAGTCATCACATTGTAAATTGATTTTTCCCTGTAGCTTTATACTGCTAGAAATCTTTTGATTATTTTTTAAACACCAGTCAATCCTTGAAATTGTCCAGCAGTAGACCAGAGCACATATTCGAATACTAACAATCTTTTGGACTTTATCACCAATTTTAATTTAAATGCTTAAATTCGTTTGAAAATAATTAAATCCTTGGAAAAACTATCAGGTTTAGTTTTTCAGCATGACATCAAGATAATATTTAAATACACTAACATCCAAATTTAGGACTCTTTTCATATTTTAAAATTTGTCTGAAACTGTTCTGTATTGGTGTTTCTATGGACATCCTTTATAACAAAAGCAAAGTCCACAGCTGGATAGTCTCTGCTGTTTTCACAAAGGGTGAAATGCATAACCAGACTGCAAATTATTCAAAGTGAAGCATTGTGGGTTCTGTAAATCTGAAATAAAAATAAAGTGCTGGACAAATTCAGAAAATCTGAATTCAGATTCAAATTCAGAAACTGTAGAGAGAAGAGTCATCATATGGAACACAAAACACTAACTCTGCACAAATGCAACCAAATCAAATGTTGCCGTGTTTTGAATGGTGATTGTTCTTCTTTCTCTTCCTCAAACACATGCAGAACAGAAAAAAACACAACTTAGAGTTCTGGCGGTGATCCATTCTCTCCTTGGATCTGATGCACAAAGCGTGGCATTCTTTGTCGGTACTGTTGAAGGTTGGATGCGGATGTGTTGTTGAAGTAGAAAGTTTTCATACCATAAATTAGACTTTTTTCCAGTAAGACAGGAGGGGTATTCACTTACTACGGCTCATGTAACTTGAGGGAATCTGTGAAAGAATGGTCTTTGTACATCCACGATATAAACATAGGAACATAGAAAATAGGAGCAGGAGGAGGTCATTCGGCCCTTCAAGCCTGTTCTGCCATTCAGTATGATCATGGCTGATCATCCAACTCTGTACCTTGTTCTCACTTTCTCCCCAGACTCTTTGATCCTTTTAGCCACAAGAACTAACTTAACTCCTTTTTGAAAACACTCAGTATTTGTCCTCAACTGCTTTCTGTGACAGAGAATTCCACAGGTTCACACTCTATGGTTGAAGAGATTTCTCTGCATCTCAGTCCTAAATCACCTATCCTGTACCCTTAGACTGTGACCCGTCGTTCTGGATGCCCCAGTCATCTGGAACATACATCCTAGGTTTTGATAAGTGAATATACTCTTAACTGATCCAATCACTCTTCATACACCAGACGTTGCCATTCCAGTAATCAGTCTGGTAAACCTTATGGCACTTCCTCAATATCCAGGCATCCTTTCTCAGATAAGGAGGCAAAAACTGCACACAATACTCTAGGTGTGGAGTATCACCTAAGGCCTGTACAATTGCAGCAGGGCCCACTCACAATGAGGGCTAACATACTATTTGCCTTCTCACCCCCTGGTGCACCTGTGAGTTTACTTTCACTGGCTGGTATACAAGGACAAACAGGTCATATTACACCTCCTCCTTTCCCAATCTTTCATCATTCAGTTAGTAATCTACCTTCCTGTTTTTGCTACCAAAGTGAATAACCTCATATTTATCCACATTATACTGTCTCTGCCTTGTATTTGCCCATTCACACAGCTTGTCCAAATCACACCGAACTATGTCTGCATCTTCTTCACCCTCCCTCTCAGTTTTATAGCATTTATGAATTTGTAGATCATTGTTCCCTCATCTGTTATTAATACAGATTGTAAAGAGCTGAGGTTTAAACATTGACCCCTGTGGTACCAGACTAGTCACTGCCTGCCACTCAGAATAAGATCCATTTATTCCTTTTCTTTGTTTCCTGTCTGCCAACCAGAGCACCATCCCCAATCCCATGTGCTTTAATTTTGCATGCAAAAGGCCTCCCAATTAAGTAAAGTAGAATGTAGGTGAGACACATAGTTTTCTATTGTCACCAACTTGACATTACGTAATTAATTAAATTAAGTAATGTCTGAGAAAGGCTGTTGATTTGGATCAAGTTATAGCTAATTTTGAGCTATAAACTCATGTCCACAGAGGTTGAAACTGCCGGAACACACTTTAATTAGTACTTTTACAGCCATCAAAAGAAGATGCTCTTTCACCCATTGTGCTGGATTGAATTCAAATCCATGTTTCAGAAGTGAATAATAGTGCACTGACTTCCCACAAAGCTGACTTCCCTTCCCCCAACCCCAGTGCAATCAATTTGCAGCACTAACATGATCTTGCAACTACCGCCAGTAATGCAATTCACTCACAGGTAATTGTAGCTCAGTTCGGAGAAAATTGTCCTACATCACTTTCTAAGCACAATGATCAATCCCACGAACTGAAGCAACTTATATTTCCTCAGAAAGAAATACAACAAGCCAGTTTTTCAAGCAAGGTCATTTTGAGAGGCATACATTGAATGTTGGATAATGGATATTAAATTATTAGGACTATTCTTTTGAGAATCTAGTGATGAGTAAAATGTAGAACTCCCGCAATGTTCATATTCATTTGCTGGTTGGTCTTTTCAGTTAGTCATTGTCAGACAGTAGATGGATTTATTCAATTGCACATTAAATCTCAGGGACACGATTAACTTTGCACAAGGCAGTTTACCATCAGATTTGATAAACATAACACTTTTTTAAGCTTTTCGTGTCTGTAAATAATGCATGAATTTTGTTTGAGTCTTGTGGTACCAAACCTCAAAACAAATGGATGTGAAATGTTCAAAAATGATCACATTGGGAGCAGAACTTTGTGAATTCAAAGAGGTATATGTCATAGATTGCAATTACCCTTTGGTTGCGGATTTGTTTCCAATTGTCCAAAATTGAACCTTATTGTTAAATTTACTTGTGTGGAGATTTTGTGGAACTATCTTTTCATAGGAGCATAGGAATGAAGAATGAGAATAGGCAGTTCAGCCCTTCAAACCCACTCTGCCATTTAACATGATTATAGCTGATCTTAGCCTGGTCACAATTCCACTTTCCTGGCTGCTCTCCAGAGCCCGTTATCTTGCTTTTCATCAGAAACATCTATTCCTTTCTTGAATTTGATTGATTCTGCCTCTACTGCACTCTGACGCAGTGAGTTCCACAGACTCACAACTCTCTGACAGAAGCAGTTTTTTTCCTCATCTCAGTTTTGAACCTACCTCCTCTCACTCTATATCCATGTCCTCTTGTTTGAGACTGTCCCACAAGTGAGAACATTCGGTCAACATCCACCTATCCCATTTTATATACCTCAATCATATTTCCCCCCTCATTCTTCTGAACCCCAGCGAGTATAAGCCCAAGTTATTCAACTGCCCCTCATACGACAGCCCTTTCATCCCTGGAATCAACCTGTGGAACCTCCTCTGAACTGTATCCAGTGCCACCACATCCTACCTGAAATAAGGAGACCAGAACTGGACAGAGTTTTCCAGATGTGGCCTCATCAATGCTTTAGATAATTATAACAACACTTCTTTACTTTTACAATCCAACCCTTTTGCAACAACCGCCAGGATTTCTTTTGACTTTTTTAATATAGGCTGCATTTCCACATTCTATGATTCATGCACAAAGACCCAGATCCCTGTGCACTGATGCACTTTGAATCTGCTTCCTATTTAAATAATAATTTGTCCTTTTTATTTTGCTGGCCAAAATGCACAACCTGACACGTATCCAAATTAAACTCCATCTGCCAGATTCTGGCCTATTCTCCTAGCCTATCAATATCCATCTGTAATCTAACTTTTCAACTGCAGGGAATTCAGAAAAGTCATCACCAATAGAAGCCATTGTGACTATATTCACACATTGTAATTTTTCAGAATAATTGCAACTTCTCTGGAACTCAATGATTAATTGACAACAAAATTGATTACATAATGTTTTCCCAATGGCAAGCGGCCTGCCAGGTCACAGGAGTTGAGAGAGTCAGGAAGAAAGGGACAGAAATATGGCACAGATTTTACAGTGGCATGACTGAGAGTTACATATGGGGAACTGTGGAATCTCCAGTGTAGCAGATTCCAAAGGAATTACCTGGGAAATTGAATTTTCTGCTGGGCAATTCCTCTATGCCTGAAATCGGACAAAAGTCTCCACAAAAATCAGATACTTTGTTCCATTGACATTAAGTAAAGTAATCATTTCAAAAAGGTTTAACTTTTAAATATAAAGTCTAACCCCTGGGGATCCAATAGGTCTCTGGGTCCTGACACCTCTGTCCCTACTCACTTGGCACCCAACTTACCTGGCACCTTTCCCCACCCACCCATCTGGCATCAACTCTCCCAGCATCTTAACATCTCACATGTGTTATGTACTTATGGTTTGACAGTAGTTGTCAACGTGGCAGCTAACTGCTATGTGGAGGGAGTGTGGTTTTCCTTCCTCTGACAGTTCTATGCTCCAAAAGAACTGACAGAATGGAAGTCATGATTTAGACGTATCGGTGTTGGACTGGGTGTACAAAGTTAAAAATCGCACATCACCAGGTTATGGTCCAACAGGTTTATTTGGAAGTACGAGCTTTCATCACCACCTGATAAAGGAGCAGCACTCTGAAAGCTAGTGCTTTCAAGTAAACCTGTTGGACTATAACCTGGTGTTGTGTGATTTTTAAGTCAGAATGGAAGGACAGCTTCACATTTCTGAGGGAACCCTGAGCAGAAACTCCTCTCAGAAATCTGGAGCTCCCTTCTTTCATTAAAATTCAGGCTCGGAGTAGCAGTCTCTGTGAGATTGCCACTCCTCAGAAAATCTCTCTTCTTTTCCATATGTTCTAACGCAATCTGCAACCTCATAGCCTGCTAGATCCCTTACTCTACCATCACCATCAAGCTAGGGGATCAATTCTGCTTCAAAGAAGAGTTCAGGGAGACATACCAGGATCAGTACCAAGCATATCTACAAATGAGGTGCCAATCTGGTGAAACAGGATTATGCCAAGCAGCATAAGTAGCAAGTGATTGACAGAGCTATGAGCTTCTACAACCAATGGATCAGACCGAAGCTCTGCAGTCAGGCCCACCCGGTAGCAAATGGTGATGGACAATTGAACCATTCACAAGAGAAGGAGGCTCCAAATATATTTCCATCCACAGTAACAGTGGAGCCCAAAACATCAGTCCAAAAGACCAAAGCATTCATAACACTCCAGCAGGAAATGCCATGTGGATGATCCAGCAGTCCCCAGCATCATTTGATTCATTCCATTTGATATCAAGAAATGGTTGAAGGCACTGGATTTTGCAAAGGTTGTGACCCCTGATGACATTCTAGCAATAGTACTGAAGGTAAAGATAAAGTCATCATAGTCTTACCAAACCATAGGACTGCTCTCCCTTCAGAGACAGAGGTGACTGATGGTGGTTTAAACTGAGGGTCACCAAACCTCAGGAAAGGGGAGAGGTTGAGAAGATGAGTCCTTCATAGTCACCTCAGCCAGTGTAAGAATTGAACTCACACTGTTGTCATCACTCCACATCACAAACCAGTCATCCGACCAACTGAGCTAACTTTGATGTTGCAGCTTACTGAAGAAATCTGGTGGGGTTGCACAACAAGGTGCTTGGTACTTTGTGAAGTCTGCCAGTAGCCCTGATGTCAATATCAAGGAACAAAGCAGTGCTTTGGCCTGATCCTGTGGTCCATTCCTTTTGTAATGGAAGTGATAGACAACTCCAAATTAACCAGGATGTGATATCTGAAGGTTGATATTATGATTTCCATTGCAACACGAGCACCAGACACCCAATATCAAAGCCCTGTACTATAAGTTCACACTGCTGTCATTGTGGCTATGAATTATAGTGTGCAAAGGGAAGCGCAAGGTGTCACTCAGCAGTCCAGAAATATGTTTTCCAACAGATTCCTAGGCAGTGGCTCCCTAAAGTAAAAATCTGCTCTCCTCCTTTATCCTCCCAGTCCTGCCACTCCATCAGTAACTTTGTTGTTACCTGTCAGTCAGCCAGTTCCAAATGCTTCTACCCATGGTGAGATGGTGCATTCTGTCTTGTAGGCCCGAAGTTACTCAAGATTGGGCATGAAGCCACAAGTGTTTTCCATGAAAATCCACAGCATTCCAGTAGTTGTGCCATAGTCATTGGGTTGCACAGTGTGGGGGCATTCGGACAGCAAGGCTGAAAGTACATGGGGCCAGTGACAGAATTCACTCCTAAAATCTACAAATCACCCAGAAAATTTCACTCACAGTGACAAGAACTCAGAGAAAAATCAACCCCATAATAGAATGGAAGGAAACGGCGAGAGGCAGTGGCCATTAGGGCCACAGGAAGTCAAAATGGAAATAAGCTATAAGGATACACAGCAGGGCCAAGACCAATGAGCAAGGTTGGGCACGCTGGATACTGCTAGACCTTCTGAGTTTTTCCAGCCATTTCTGTTTTTATTTCTGATTTCCAGCAATTGCAGTTCTTTTTATTTTTTAATCAATCCATCAATCATGTTGATTTTTTTATTTGCCTAGAAATATGCTTGGCAAGTTACAGAAATCATTCACATGCTGGAATAGCAATTGGGTGTTATGGAATATTACATCACTGCAATGAATGGCTTTTATTCAGAATGCCTCTCATTTCAATTCAAATTTTAACTTATTCCAAAGTATGCAATAAATATGTTGTCAGCCTTCTAGCTGGTGCTATGTATATTTGTAAGAAATTTACTGAGGATCTTTTCTCTCAAAATCAATCAGATTCGACATTCTCCATCACATTGCAAGCTCATGAGTTCTTTCAATGTGCAGTAATTGTAAACATTTCAAATGTTAGCTTATGATGGTGAGCTGCATTCATTATTAATTCACAAACACATTTTTCATGCTTCCAGTCAACTTCTAAATTATCTTCATCACTGAGAAATTTCTTCTTTTGCAAGTACAAAGATTTAACAATGAGTTTCATAGTAAGCTTCTAAAATCAATATTCAGAAAGATTTTCACAGTCTCAGGAAGGATTGTAGAATGCTTTCAGCTAATATTTAGCTGCTTTTGAATGAGGATGGGCAACTTTCCCCTGTGCAGAATGAAAAGCAGCTCTTTCAGAGGAACGTAATCCTCCTCCTAACAACACACAAGGATTACCTTTTACTCATTCTCAGGATATGGACATTGCTATCAAAGCCAGAATTGATTACCCACTCCTAGCTGCTCTGAGAATGTATCTGATACAACTGAATGACTTGCTAGGCTACTTCAGAGGGCAGTTAATAATGAATTGAATCATTGTGGGACTAGACCGACAATGGGTCAGATTAGGAAATGACTATGAAGGGCAGTTGGTATTTACAGCAATTGAAAAGCCACCTTAATTTCAAGATTTGTTTTATAAACAAAATTCAAATTCACACACTGCTTTGGGAGATTTGAAATCATGTTCTCTGGAATATTGGTCCTGGTTTCTGGATTATTGGTCAAGGAATATAATTATTGTTTTGTAAGATTGCTATTCATTGCTCTTCCCACAGATGCTGCCAGAAATTCCAAATGCTTTTAGAATTTATGTTTTTATATAACTATTGGTATATTTAAGTATCCCATCATTCAAAGTAGATATACAGTAATACCAAAGCTATTATGACCTGATACACCTGTATCATTTATTTCAACAAACATTATTGAGTATCTTCTTAAGTTTCCTCATACTAACCACCACATTCTTTCTGGGCAGCTGAGATGCACTAAATAGATTAACATGAGCTGTTCACATTCCATCTCCTTAGATTAATCTCTGGTTTATGGTTAGACCTTGTAGTTATGGGTTTGAAGTTTCCATAACCATTCAGGAACTTTAAATCTTCAATTTTTTTTATTCATTCATGGGATGTGAGTGTCACTGGCTGGCCAGCATTTATTGTCTGTCCCTAGTTGCCCTTGAGAAGGTGGTGGTGAGCTGCCTTCTGGAACTGCTGCCATCCACCTGCTGTGGGTTCACCCACAAGACAATTAGGGAAGAGAAGTCCAGGTTTTTGACCCAGCAACAGTGAAGGAATGCCAATATATTTCCATGATTTGGAGGTGTTAGTGTTGGACTGGGGTGAACAAAGTTAAAAATCACACAACACCAGGTTATACTCCAACAGGTTTATTTGGGAGCACTAGCCTTCGGAGCACTGCTCCTTCATCAGGTGGTTGTGGAATATAAGATTGTCAGACACAGAGTTTATAGCAAAAGTTTATAGTGTGATGCAACTAAGATGATATATTGAAAAAGACCTGGATTGTTTGTTAAATCTCTCATCTTTTAGAATGACCATGTTGGTTTCAGTTCTTTAACTTTCAAAATGTAACTTTAAAAAAGTTCTGGGATTTACATATGAAAGGATATGAAAGCAGAGATCAACTAAAAACAAATAAGGGGCAAGAAGATGAAATATGAGGGTAAGCTACCTAGTAATATAAAAGAAAATTGCAAGAGTGTTTAGACAAATAAAAGGTATGAGAGGCAAAAAGGGACATTGGACTGCTGGAAAATGAGACTGGAGAAGTAGTAATGGGGAACACAGAAATGGTAGAGGAATTCAAGAGGTACTTTGCAACAAGTTTCAATCTGAGTCTATCCAATTTCTTTTCATCACTGAAGACTATGGAAACTGGAAAATACCAGCAGCCTATCAGAACTTTAAAAGAGCCGGGGGCTGAGTAGCCATCACTAAAGTTAAGGTGCTGGGAAAACAGAAAGGCCTGAAGCTGGATAAATCACCCAGACTGGAATTACTACATCCAAGGTTTTGAAGGAGTTAGCGAAGAGATTGTGGAGGGACTAGCATGATCTTTCAGGAATCACTGGTGTCAGGGAGGGTCCCAGTGGGCTAGAAAATAGCTCATGTAACACCCCTGTTCATGAAGGGATTGAGGCAGAAGATGGGGGATGATAGGTTGGTTGGTCTGATCTCAGTTGTTGGTAAGATTTTAGTGTCCATTATTAAGGATGAGATTTTAAATTGCTTGAAGTGCATGGTAAAACAGGGCTGAGTCAGCACGGCATCATCATGGGGAAGTTTATGCCTGTAAAATCTTTTACAACTCTTTGAGGAGGTAATGAGCATGTTAGACAAGGCAGAGCCAGTGGACATGATCTATTTGGAGTTCCAGAAATCCTTTGACAAGATGTTACACAGGAGGCTGCTAAATAAGATAAAGAGCCCATGGTTTTAGGGGCAACATACTGGTATGGACAGAGGATTGACTGACTGACAGAAAGAACAGAAAGGGGTAAAGGAGTCTTTTTTGGGAGGCATCAGGTGACTAGTGCAGTTGCGCAGGAGTCAGTGTTAGGATCACAACCATTCATATCATACATTAACGATCTGGATGAAGGAACTAAGGACAGATGTCACAAAGATTGTGGAGGGATAGGTCATGTTGAGGAGGCAGGGTAACTGCAGAAGGACTTGGACAGGTTAGGAGAGTGGGCAAAGAAGTGGTAGATGGAATATAAAGTGGGAAGATGTGAGGTTATGCACTTTGGAAGGAAGAAAAGAGGGTTAGACTATTTTCTGAAGAAAAAGACTTCGGAAATCTAATGCACGAAAGTACTTGAGAGTCCTAGTTCAGGATTCTCTTCAGGCTATCATGCAGGTTCACTTAATAGTTAGGAAGGTAAATGCATTGTTAGCATTCATTTTTGAGAGGGCTAGAATACAACAGCAGGGATGTACAGTTCAGGCTGTATAAGGCTCTAGTCAGACCACATTTTAAATATTGAAAGCAGTTTTGGATCCTCTACCAAAGGAAACTTTGTTGGCTTTGGAGGGGGTCCAGAGGAGGTTCATAAAGAATGTTCCTGGGGGTGAAGGGCTTCACATATGAGGACTCTGGTCTGTATTTGATAGAGTTTACAGGGATGAGGAGGGATCTCATTGAAAATTACAGAATACTGAGAGACTTGGATAGAGTGGATGTGGAGAAGATATTTCCATTGGGAGGAAAGACTAGGACCTAAGGGCACAGTCTCAGAGTGAAAAGACAAACCTTCATAACTGGGACAAGAAAGGATTTTTTTCATCCAGAAAATGGTGAATCTATGGATCTCATCGCCATAGAAGGCTGTGAAGGCCAAGTCATTGAGTGTATTTAAGACAGAGATAGTTTTCTGATTCGTAAGGGGATCAAAGGTAATGGGGAGAAGGCAGAAGAATGGGATTGAGAAATATATCAGCCATGATCAAATGGTGCAGCAGACACAATGGGCAGAATGGCATAATTCTGCTCCTTTATTTTATGGTCTCATAGTCTTATAATACAAGTGGAAGACAGACCTGATCCCGCTTCTTTTTTTGCATTATGGATATTTTCCAGATAATAGGTTACAGAATTTAAATGTTTGCTATTAACTTTTACTAACACATTATGATGATGTCTTAAAGTCTGTCTTTCTCTTACTTTACCAACATTCTTTGCACTGGTAATTTCAAGGAAGTACCCCACTGCCCTCAGATCCCTTTCATTAAGAACAAACTTTAATTGACAGTTGTCCCAATCAGGAGAAAATGAGGACTGCAGATGCTAGAGATCAGAGTTGAGAGTGTGGTGCTGGTCAGGCAGCATCCGAGGAGCAGGAGAATCGATGTTTCGGGTGTAAGCCCTTCATCAGAAACGAGGCGTTGGATGCTGCCTAATCTGCGGTGCTTTTCCAGCACCACACTCTCGACTCTGGTAGAGCCTCATTCCTGATGAAGGTCTTAGGCCCGAGATGTCGATTCTCCTGCTCCTTGGATGCTGCCTGACCTGCTGTGCTTTTCCAGGACCACACTCTCGAGTTGTCCCAATCACACCATTGAAGCAACAAATAGATGACTGAACTGACGTTGTAGTTTCTGACCATTACTGCTGCTTGTGGCAAAGTGAAGTAAGCAGCTGGGGCTTTAGGAACATGTGTGGAAAATCCACAGTCCTAATCTCTGACCATCTACTGTACACCTTTATGAAGGATTGTCTTAAATAGCTAAAAGAAATCTCCACCGAAAACAGGCATGTGTTTTGTTCATTTTTAGAATAAGTCAGAATAAGGAAAACATTGCGACTACTGATCATGTACTATTGTACTTTTCTCCTTAATCTGCCTGCTGATTGGGACAACTGTTAATTGAAAGTTTGTTCTTAATGAAAGGGATCTGAGGGCATTGAGTGTTAGTTTTAACATTATTAAGTGGAATTTGACTTAGAAAGCGGTAATTTTCAAGACAGTATACCAAAACTGAAACTGAAGTTTAGTGCCCATTTATGGTAGACATTATTTCTGGGTTTTTTTGTCAGATTAAGAGTTGACTTAAATATTTTTAATTTAGCAAATCTATATTAGAGAGTGAGAATCTCAGTACTTTTCTGTGATATAAATGGAAGGGGAAAGGAGCAATGTCACTAGTAAGGTTACACTTAACATGCGCAGCCTGTTTCCACAATTATGGGTTTGCAGCATCAGGCAAAGGATCACGAAAATTGGCATAATTAAATCATATTGTCTTCTGAGACAACATTTCACTAGCCAGATCATCACAATTCTGTGATGTCACCTGTAAACTGATCTCCAGCCAATCTCCATCATAAAGATAACAGTAAAGCTGTCAAGGTCACTACAGCTTTAAAACTCTACACCTCTGACTTGTTTTGTGCTGCCATGGGGCCATTAGAAACATCAGCCAACCTGTAGTTCGTGGACACCTCCAGCAGGTGACCGACCGAAGCAACCAAGTCCTGCACTTTCTCCCTAGGCAACAAGCAGCAGAATGAGGTGTTTTGTTGAAATGCTACCAGTATTTCCTAAAACCTTGCATACAATTCCTTGCAAAAATTTCCATTTTATACATAACATTATTGACTGTGATAGTCAAAGAAGAGTCATGGAAGGGAAAGGCCGTTTTAATCCATTATTATCAGGGCTATTCACATCACAAAAGAGGAGTATGATTAGTTTCCAGGAATTCATTCCTCAAGGCTTGGTTCAACACATAGCTGAATTAGCTAAATACCAAAAGCACAGATATATTGAAATTCAACCACCTGAAAGGGTCATATATAAATGTATTGTATGGATCTCCTTAGAGGTTTGGGCAAATCTGGATGATTTTACAACACTGCTACAGTTAATTACCTGATATTGTTGCTCTGTGTTCCATACTGGATTGTTTTGACATCCAAAGAGACATGACTTTGGAGCAAGTAGAATAGTTCTCAATTCATAATGCAGAGCTGAGGAAATTGAAGCTGGGAAGTTAAAGAGATTTTTGTTTCCCTGCAGAAATATCTTTGCTGGCAACTGGAACTGAAACCCAAGCACTAACTGTTGAGATAATCATCATGGTGCCCCAAAATAGCTAATTCAAATGCCATTGATCTCATTCCTTTCATCTGTGAAAATTTCATACTGCACCATCCCACAATCAAATCTGTGGATTTGAAACACAGCTGGAATAAATTGCAGGCAAATTTAATTTCCTAAAATTGAGCACTGCTAGCATATCTTTACCTGCTGGTTCTCTTTTGTGACAATCTATGATTTGTGTACTTCACAGTTTAATCTTATGCTGTTTCTCAATGATTTTCGTAGTGCAGGCATAAGTGAGGTAACTGCATGTTGTGACATAGTCGTGACCTTTTAGAATTGCAGTGGCCTATCACCTGCTTGTGCTCTATCACGACATGGCACTGTCATTGCTTGCAAAGTATCCAAGGCCCTAGTGATTGGTCAACCTCAATTTGTAACATGGTGTATTAATTTGAAAAGAGTAATTGGCTGTTGCACTTCAAGGCCGTGACATCATTCATGTATATTCTAGTTATGTCTTTACAACTGAAAATTCCTCAGCCTGTCCAGCAATTAGCATAGGATCTGAAATCTGAGTAACAATGAAGGAACAATGGTCACGTGTGCCATCTCTGTCCATGAGCCTGCTAAAACCGCAGTAGGAATACTTTTGCAATGTGGAATTAAAACCCATAAGCAGCAACATGAAAAAGATCATGAACAGTTATCCCATCATAATGGGTGAGCTTGACCATTGAGGTCTGCTGCAGATAATCCAGGAACTGTCATGGCCTCCCATGTGGACTGCAATTCAGGTAAGTGGTTACATTTACCAAAAACAGTTCTCAGGCTTCTCTTGACTAGCAGTAAGATCTTTGCCAGTGCTTTGTATTCTAGCCAACGACCATGAAAAATATTGCTGGATGTCAGAACTTGGGCCAGAGCTCTGCAGGTGAAGCCAGGTGTAAGCTGGCCACCAAGTTCTTATTTAAGCTCACTAATGCTCTACTGATACAAGCTAGTGCTGAGTAGCCCAATGAAATGGATATACCAGTGAAAGCTTACTCTTCTGGAAGCTAGATTAGTATTAAGGGAGTTTGGTCGAGAAAAGGGAGGATGTAGAAAGAATGGTGTGGAGAGTAAAAAGACCTCAGTTTCAACAATGGGAAATAATGAACGTAAAGTGTTGCAAAAACTCAGAATTATTTAAGTCAAGAAAAGCTGCAGAAAGCTGCAACACAAAGGGACTTGGGGGTACCTGTGCATGAAACGTAGAAAACTAGTACACAGGTACAGCGGGTAATTGTGAAGGTTAATGGAATGTTGGGCCTTATTTCAAGGAAGTTGGAGAATAAGAGTAGGAAACTTTTACTGCAACTGTACGAGGTATTGGTGAGACCAATTCTAGAGTAATGTGAGCAGTTTTTGTCTCCTTCTGGAAGGAAAGGATTCATTTTATTGGAGATAGTTCACACAAGTTCACTAGGATGATCTCTAGTATGGAGGGATTGTCTTATGAGCAAAGGTTAAACAGGTTGGGGCTCTACTCACTGGGGTTTAGAAGACTGAGAAGTAATCTCGCTGAAACATACAGGATTCTTAACAGTGTAACTGCTGAGAGGATGTTTCCCCTCATTGGAGAGTCTAGGACCAGACCGCATAGTCTCAGAATAAATGGGCACCAATTTAAGACTGAGATGAGGAGGAATTTCTGGTCAGAGAATTGGCACAGAGAGCTTTGGGAACAGAGTCCTTGTCTATATGCAAGGTTGAGGTAGATTCTTGATCAGTTGTGGAATCAACGGTTAGGGGGAAAAGGAAGGAAAGTGGTCATGAGGAATGTTGGATCAGTCATGACCATTTCTTCAGAAGTAAAGAAGAGTCTCTCTCCACAGGTGCTGCCAGACCTGCATTTTCTCCAGCATTTTCTGTTTTTATTTCAAATTTTCAGAATCAGCTCTATTTTGTTTCTATTTTAATAAATAATTCAGGTTGATATAACAAAGGAAGCCATCATACTGTTCTTTCATACATCCTTCCAAATCTCCTTGCGGTCGGTCCTCACTGGGATGATTCCGGTCTATTCCTTCCTAAAAGTACATTCATTTACATTTATTCTATAATCATCTAATTCTTACTTCATACATACACAGAAATTAAGAAATCCATACAGTCACTGTATATGTATTTTGTAAAACACCACCCAAAGCAATCAATAATCTATTCATCCTAACTAAAACTATACTGTGACCACAAATGAACTAAATGGGCAAGCTAAATTATTTGTTAAAGTTTCTAATTCTTCTACCTTTTAGAAGTTCTCTCTTTGTGAATGACTGAAATATGAACATCAGAAATAGGAACAGGTGTGGGTCTGTCAGCCCTTCAAGCCTGCCCTGTCATTCAACCTGAGGCAGCATGTGGCTCAGTGGTTAGCACTGCTGCCTCACAGCACCAGGGACCTGGGTTCAATTCCGGCCTCAGGAGACTGTGTGTGTGGAGTTTGCACATTCTCCCTGTGTCTGCATGGGTTTCCTCCGGGTGCTCCGGTTTCTTCCCATAGTTCAAACGTACAGATTAGGTGAGTTAGCCATGCTAAATTGCCCATAGTGTTCAGAGATGCGTAGGCTAGGTGTATCAGTCAGGGGTGAAGATAGGGCAGGGGAATGGATCTGGGTGGGTTAATCTTCTGAGGATCGGTGTGGCTTGTTGGGCCAAAGGGCATATTTCCACACTGTAGGGATCCTAATTCAGATCTCAACTTCTCAAACTCTTGTACTTTCCCATGGAGCCTGAGAAGTCAGAGCCTTCTTTATCAGTCAGCTATCTCACTTGGAACATGTTCTCTGCAGCCACAAAGGTGTCGGTGAAAATCTGAATGTGCAACTATGGACATGGGGCAGTGGGGGCTAAGGAAGTTGATCCTTTGCCAGTCGGCATTATTACAGATGGAATAATGCCAATCAGATCTTGGAGTGACATGGTGAGTCTGACATTCAGGCTGACCCTCACCAGCTGCAGTTCTACATTCGTTTGGAGAACCTTATCTTTCATGGAACAGAACGTGAGGTAAATAGAAAGTGTGCGGTATCAAGTCCAGGGTTTTTCCCAAAAAAATGCATGTATTTATTAGTGAAAAGAGATACAAGAAAATTTTGACCATCTGACTACATTTTATTTCAGGACTTCTGATGGAATCCCTTTTGAAAGCTACTTTAGCTGACAGTGTGATGTGAACTAAGAGTTAGACTTTCAAGGAATTTTTCTTTGACATAATTAAATTTCCCTGACACCCAGGTGATGACATTATCACTTCGGAGAATTGTGGAGGTGAGTGAAGTCTCTGCTGAAAGATAACCACATAAACAGGCATTGTGCCTCACTTTCTGATGCTTTTTCACGTGAGTTGAGGCAAGGCAAAATATACAAAAAACACTGGAATAAACTGGATATTTAATTTCTGGAGAAATGTGCAGGAGTCAGATCAGTCAGTTTTCAATGCATTTTATATGTAATATGCATCAGTCACACCTTCCAACTGCCCCAAGTACTCAGCCTGACTTTCATCAAAATGTAATTAACTCCAACCATTACCACAACCATGCTAGCCCTTCAATACAAAATTCCTTCCCCTCCCTGAGGCTATGGTGGGACGTGGGCAAGGCTCGCGTCTGTGTCTTCTGTCAGGAGTACGCGAGGGGGTCACAAAGAGGCAGAAATCTAGGATCGGGGAGTTAGAGAGGGAGATGCTCGACCTGGAGTCATGCCTCGGTCAGCCCGATGCGGACCTGGCCCTGCGCGGGGTGTACGAAGAGAAGAAGGCCGCGCTCCAGGACCTGCAGCTCGTCGGGGCTCGGGATGCGTAGGTGAGGTTGCGGATCCAGCTCCTCCAGTACCTGGACCATGGCTCCCCCTTCTTCTACTCACTGGAAAAAAGGCATGGCACCCGTCAGCAGCTCCTAGTGCTGCTGGCCGACAACGGGTCCCTCGTCTCGGATCCGGAGGGTGTCAGGTCCGACGTCCGAAACTATTATATGGCTCTGTTCTCTCCGGATCCGTCCAGCAAGGATGCTCGCAGAGTTCTGTGGGAGGACCTGCCGCAGCTCGGCCTGGAGGACGCCGGAAGGCTCGACGCTCCTGTCACCTTCGAGGAGCTGACCAGCGCCCTTGACCGGCTCTCGAGGGGCAAGTCCCCGGGACTGGACGGGCTGACTGTGGAGTTCTTCAGGCATTCTGAGACGTCCTGGGGAGCGACTATGCACAGGTCCTGGGGGAGTGTTTAAATGCCGGAGGATTGCCCCTTTCTTGGCGCAGGGCGGTCATTGTCCTGCTGCCAAAGAAGGGGGACTTTCGTTCTTTGAAGAACTGGCGTCCGGTCTCCCTCCTCAGCACGAACTACAAAATCTTCTCCAGGGTGTTGTCTTCTCGCCTGGCTTCCGTGCTGGCCCACATGATTCACCCGGACCAGTCCTACACAGTCCCGGGCCGGAGGATACACGTCAGGTCTGGGACCTGATTCATTTCTGTCACCGGGCTGGTCTGCCAAGCGCCTTCCTGTCTCTCGACCAGGAGAAGGCGTTCAACAGGGTCAATCACGAGTACCTGCTCGGGACTCTGCTTGGGACGCAGTTCGTCGCCCAGATCCGACTTTTGTACGCCGCTGCAGAGTGTCTGGTTAAAGTTAACGGGTCCCTGAAGGCGCCCCTTCGCTTTGGGAGAGGAGTGCATCAAGGCTGCCCACTGTCCAGCCAGCTTTATTCCTTGTGCGTGGAGCCTTTCCTGCGCCTCTTGCGGAGGAGGTTGTCGGGGCTGGTTCTGCGCGGCGCGGGCACAGGGGTGGTCCTCTCGGCCTACGCCGACGACGTGCTCCTCACTTTCCGACGACGTGTTTCGACCCGACTGACGTGGGGAGGATGCGCGAGTACCAGGCCGTGTACTCGGCAGCATCTTCCGCCAGGATCAACTGGGCCAAATGTTCCGGACTACTGGTCGGTCCGTGGCGGGTGGACTCTCTGCCGGAAGAGTTACGGGGGTTCAGCTGGAGTACCACCCATCTCCTTTACCTGGGGGTCTACCTCAGCCCGGCTGAGGAATCCTGGCCGGCCAGCTGGCAGGAGCTGGAGGCCAAGGTCTCGGCTTGCCTAGGCCGCTGGACATGACTGCTCCGAGTGCGACCTTACAGGAGTCGAGTGCTGGTCATAAACCAGCTGGTGGCTGCCAAGCTGTGGTACCGGCTGGTCACTTTGGTCCCTCCTCCTGGCTTTGTCGCTGACATCCAGAGAACGTTGGTCGACTTCTTCTGGGACAAAAAGATGCACTGGGTCGCCGCGCAGGTTCTGAGTCTCCCTATTGAGGAGGGCAGTCAGTCGCTAGTGTGCGTCCGCACCCAGGTCGCGACGTTCCGCCTTCAGACCTTGCAGCGATACCTTTACGTCGAGCCTCTTCCTAGGTGGTGCGCCTTGGCGACGTATTTTTTCCGCCAGGTGCGTAACCTCAACTATGACACGCAGCTCCTGTTCGTCGACAATGACGGTTTGGAGATCGCCCTCAAGACGCTGCCTGTCTTTTACCAGGACCTGATCACTGTCTGGAACATGGTTGAATCGCGCCGCGCCTACCCTCCGGCAGGAGTAGCGGCTGTCGTCAGGGAGCCGTTGCTCAGGAATCTGCACCTCCGTACTCACGGGTTCGAGTGGCTGTCGGAGGGGAGGCTGTGGCGGCGAGGGTGACCAGGGTCGGGGACGTGCTGGGTGCCGGGGGCCTGGGCTGGACGCTGCCACAGGACATAGTGAGCAGGATAGCGGTAGACGTCCGATACATGGCCACCGCCATCCGACGCCTTAAAACGGCGGTGCTCGGACCCGACATAGTGCACCAGTTGGAGGACGCTCAGGTGTGCAGTGGGATTCCGTCCGCACTCACCCCAGCCCGGACGGAATCTGGCCCCAAGGTCCCGTACATCCTGCGGGAGCCTGTGCCCCACAACCTAAGCCGCCTCCGGAATTTTCATTTTGTCCCTTTTAAAGATGTAAAAAGGCGGGCCCTGTATCGACTGCTGCTGCACACCGTCCACCTCTTCTCTGTCATCCACCGTCCGGACACGCCTTGGCGTGCCCATTTGCCACCAGGCGGTGGGGATCCCCAGTGGAGGGCTCTCTATGCAGGAGTCTGCCCCCTTTTTCGCGGGGATCTGGGGTGGAGGGTGCTGCACGCAGCGGTCCCCTGCAACCGCAGATTGCGGTGGTTCACGGACTCCCAGCCCAACTGCTTGTTCTCTGGTGCTGTGGAATCCGTGGACCACATGTATATTGGGTGTGGGCATTTGCACTCCCTTTTTGATTTTCTTAAAAACCTCCTCCTCTGCTTTTGGTTGCACTTCAGTCCCATGCTCCTGATCTTCGGCCACCCGGTACAGAGGAGGGAGGGCAGGTCTGAAGACCTCCTCGAGGGTCTGCTCCTGGACCTGGCCAAGCTGGCCATGAACAGGTCCAGGCAGCGGGCCGTGGAGGGGGTCGCTAGGGCCGACTGCCTGCCCCTCTTCCGCGGTTACGTTAGAGCCCGGGTGTGCTTGGAGAAGGAGCACGCGGTGTCCACCAACACCCTGGAGTTGTTCAGTGAGAGGTGGGCGCCGCAGGGAGTGGAGTGCATTATTTCCCCCTCCAACTCTATTTGGATTTAATCCCTGCCCTCCCCTTCAATGTTTAATCACACAGCATTGCCCTTTTGTGAAGGGCACTGCTTGTCACTGGCCTCTTGGGTGTCTTCCTATCTTCCTGGTGGTGGAAATTGAATAAAGATTCGTGCACCTTGTGTCTCTCACTGTGTCTCACACCTGCGCACACACACCATGGTGCTGGGGAAAAAATAAGCACGACCGCACTTAGGCCGTAGTGTGGGGGTAAATAAAAAAAAGCGTCAAGAAAAAAAAATAAAAAAATACACACTTCCTATCTGCAATAGTCAGGAATGAAACCAAAGACAAAACCATTTTAAATTAGATTGAAAAGCATCACACAGGTAATTTACTACCTCTGAAAAAGTTCCTATTAAATTAAGCTGATGATTTTATGACATACAATTCCAACTTCAGCACTTAAAGTCCCTTTTATAAATTTGCATTATGCAAATTTCAAACAATATGAATTATATTAAACCAGTGAGATTATTGTTCAATAGTAAATAAGTGAGCAGCTGCAACTGTCTAGATGAGCATTATGTTGGTGAGATATGTGTGTGGGAAAATGAACATGATCCACGTCAAGGCAAGAATCCAATTGAAGTATTTTTTAAAACATGAGTTGCATTTTAATAGCCCCATCAAGAATATGAGAAGGAGCTCATTTTTAACAACACAAAATTTCTTGGGACTTGCCCAGAGTCATTCGCCACGATGCCAAAAACTTTAGAAGCTTGGTCTTATTTAAACTGAACAGGTTAGCTGGAGAGCAATGTTAGGACAATTGGGTTTACTTTACACAGGGAGGGTCCTCTTATGTATACAGTAAAATCAAAATCAGAGATCCACAACTTGAGTAGAACACTAACGTGCACATTTAAATAAGGTGCCTTTTGGCCACCAATGTCAGGGGAGAAGATCAGAGGACCTTTTTTTTAGTTTGCTCCTGGGGCTAGCCAAAGTGACCACAACAGGTACAAACTGTGGCAGATTGATGAGGCCATTTGCCCATCTCACTTTCATTGTTGTCTCCACACCTGGATGAGGCTATACATGACTAGTGGGCACTGCAGGGGCTGAATTGGGTCATTAGCCATCAAAACAACATTTTAGTTTAATTTTATTGTTTCCAATGAGACTTTTTGTCCTCTATCACAGTGCCCTTGTCAAAGGGAAACCTTAGTTAATTTGGTAAATTTAAGAGCTATTGTACGCAAAAAAGATTAAAGTCCTGCCTGAAAATTGTATCAGGGCCTTGGAGGAGTTTCAAAAGTACCCATCAAACTTTGCCAGTTGGTCTTTTCTCAGGTGACAAATGGTGGGGGTGTGGTGGGGTGGGTGAGGTAGCAGTTAGCCTTATTCTTCAATCTCTGTTTTTGAATACTTTTACAACTTGTAAATTATCTTTTTTTTATCTTGGAAGTTGAGCATCATTGAATCTTAAAGCCTGTCATGGTGGAAACAGTAATCAACAATGACTTGTTCTCCTACTCTTTCTTCATTGTCCTGTCAATATTTCCTATTCAATTATTTATACATTACTCTTTTGAGAGTTATTACTGAATTTACTTCCTCCTCCCTTTCCACATCATCATAACTCACAGTGAAATAAAATTCTCTTTTTTGTGGAAAACTGACTACTTCAACATAATTTCTCCTCATTTGCTTTATCAGGTCCCCTTATAATTTTATTGTATTTACTAAATCTCCTCTTACTGCTACATGTCCTAAGGAGTACAATCCCATCTTCTCTAGGCTTCTCCCAAAACTGAAGTCCCTTATTCATAATGTAATTCTGGTACATTACCTTCTACATTACCCTTAATGTGTTCTTACAAATGTGGTCATGCTCATGTTGGTGGGTTGTTTTTCAGACTGGAGGCCTGTGACCTGTGGAGTGTCACAAGGATCAGTGCTGGTTCCACTACGTTTCATCATTTATATAAATGATTTGGATTTGAGCATCAGAGGTACAGTTAGTAAGTTTGCAGATGACACCAAAATTGGAGGTGTAGTGGACAGTGAAGAAGATTACCTCAGATTACAACAGGATCTTGATCAGATGGGCCAATGGGCTGAGAAGTGGCAGATGGAGTTTAATTTAGATGAATGTGAGGTGCTGCATTTTGGGAAAGCAAATCTTAGCAGGACTTATACACTTAATGGTAAGGTCCGAGACAGTGTTGCTGAACAAAGAGACCTTGGAGTGAAGGTTCGTACTTTCTTGAAAATAGAATCGCAGGTAGATATGATAGTGAAAAAGGTATTTGGTATGCTTTCCGTTATTGGTCAGAGTATTGAGTACAGGAGTTGGGACATCATGTGTGGCTGTACAGGACATTGGTTAGGCCACTTTTGGAATATTGCGTACAATTCTGGTTTCCTTCCTATTGGAAAGATGTTGTGAAACTTGAAAGGGTTCAGAAAAGATTGACAAGGATGTTGCCAGGGTTGGAGGATTTGAACGACAGGGAGAGATTGAATAGCCTGGGGCTGTTTTCCCTGGAGCGTCGGAGGCTGCGGGGTGATCTTATAGAGGTTTACAAAATTATGAGGGACATGGGTAGGGTAAATAGCCAAAGTGTCTTCCCTGGGGTGGGGGAGTCCAGAACTAGAGGGCATAGGTTTAGGGTGAGAGGGTAAGGATATAAAAGAGACTGAAGGTGCAGCTTTTTTCATGCAGAGGTTGGAACATGTATGAAATGAGCTTCCAGAGGAAGTGATTGAGGCTACTACAACTGCAACATTTAAAAGGCATCTGGATGGATAAATGAATAGGAAGGGTTTGTAGGGATATGGGCCAGATACTGGCAGGTGGGACTAGATTGGGCTGGGACTGTCAAAGAATACAGGAGAATATAGATAGACTGGAAAGTTGGGCGGAAAAGTGGCAGGTGGAGTTCAATCCAGACAAATGTGAGGTGATGCATTTAGGCAAGTCTAATTCTAGAGCAAATTATACAATGAATGGAAGAGCCCTGGGAAAAGTTGATGAGCAGAGAGATCTGAGAGTGCAGGTTCATTGTACCCTGAAGGTTGCTGCACAAGTGGATAGAGTGGTCAAGAAGGTATATGGTAGCTTGCCTTCATTAGATGGGGTATTGAGTACAAGAACTGGCAGATCATGTTAAAATTGTTCAGGACGTTGGTTTGTCTGCATTTAGAATATTGTGTACAGTTCCTGGGTGCCACATTACCAAAAGGATGTGGACGCTTTGGAGAAGGTGCAGAGAAGGTGTACAAGGATGTTGCAAGGTATGGAAGGTGCTAACTATGAAGAGAGGTTAAGTAGGTTAGGTTTGTTTTAATTAGAAAAAAGGATATTGAGAGGGGACTTGATTGAGGTTTACAAAATCATGAAGGGTATGGACAGTGTAGATAGAGATAAGCTTTTCCCCAGGGTGAAGGATTCAATAACGTGAGGTCACGCTTTCAAGGTGAGAGGTGAAAAGTTTAAGGGGGATACACACAGCAAGTACTTCACACAGAGGGTGGTGGGTGTCTGGAACACCTTGCCAGCAGGGGTGATAGAGGCAGACATGGTAGATTCATTTAAGATGCATCTGGACGATGCATGAGTAGGTGGAGAGCAGAGGGATACAGATGCTTAGAATTTGGGCAACAGGTTTAAACAGTAGATTTGGATCGGCTCAGTCTTGGAGGGCCAACAGCCTGTTCCTGGGCCGTAAATTTTCTTTGTTCTTTGTTCTATATCTGTTCGGTATGGGCGATTTGGACCAAAGTGTCTGTTTCCGTGCTGTACATCTCTGTAACTCTATGATTCTAATAGGACACAAGGTTGGCTGAGACCTAACCAGTTATTAGTGATAAAGAAATACAGAAATTGCTGGAAATACTCAGTAAGTCTGTGGAAAGGAGGTTTGAGTGCAATGACCTTTCTTCAGAACAGTTCTTCAGTGAAGTATTAATTAATTGTAATATTGACCCTGGATTCTGTCATTAACTCTGAGTACATGGATTTCTCTGGCTTCTTAGAATTCATTAGGTTAAACAAGATAGAACAACAGAAATAATGGGACTGAGCAACTGACAAGCAAGAAAGCCTTTGAATAATGGCTCCCAGCTGAAATAAAAGGCTTTTTGTTCATAACATTTCTTAGAGTGTGCTTTCACTGCTTGGGAAGTGATTTTCAATAATTTAGGAGACATTTCTGTTTCCATTTATTGTTTTTAATCTGCTTTTCTGCCTTTTTAGTCTTCAAAGCAGCATAATGGTCACTTACAGCTCCACCTTAGACCTTTGAGGAGCAGCCTGAGCAAAAGACCTAACAGCAGCTAGCAATAGTCTTCTCCTCACTCAGCTACAATGCCACAAAACAGAGCAGACACATACAAGCGGCCCACAATGCTTTGATTCTGAACTTCCTGGGAACCTTTTAAGTCATGGAGCGGAAACAAACCACAGCAGTTCATCACCAGGGTCATCTGTTGAAACTGATTGGGAAACCAGAGGTCAGGTGCAAAACCCATGGCTGAATTCAAAGCCACAGACAAACAGAAGCCTCCAGTTTCCCAATTCATTGAATGTTGAAATTCCGCCTCAAAATCTACTCACAAACCCATGGAAGTCAGAACATGGCTATCCAACAGTTTCATGTGAGCAGGGTACATCTCAGTTTCTCTCTCACTCAAGGGGCCATTGTAAAATGTTGGCAAAATAAAGCATTTGGAATTTATCTTATCACAAATTTAAAAGATTTGCATTTTGCCGAACACATTTATATCTTCTGGTCTGCGAATTATGGAATGCCATTGTTGCTTGACTGGGAGCTAATGAGGATTAGAGTGGTGCTGGAAAAGCACAGCAGGTCAGGCAGCACCCAAGGAGCGGAAAATCGACATTTCTGGCAAAAGCCCTTCATCAGGTATAGAGAGCTAATGTGAATCAGTGAGCACAAGGGTGATGTCATCCAGTCATAGAGATGTACAGCATGGAAACAGACCCTTCGGTCCAACCCGTCCATGCCAACCAGATATCCCAACCCAATCTAGTCCCACCTGCCAGCACCTGCCCCATATCCCTCCAAACCCTTCCTATTCGTATACCCATCCAAATGCCTCTTAAATGTTGCAATTGTACCAGCCTCCACCACATCCTCTAGCAGCTCATTCCATACACGTACCACCCTCTGCGTGAAAAAGTTTCCCCTTAGG
>NC_057727.1:34898879-34949182 GCF_004010195.1 Chiloscyllium plagiosum | reverse complement strand
CTTGTCGAACGCCTTACTGAAGTCCATACAGATAACATCTACTGCTCTGCCCTCAGCAATCTTCCTTGTTATTTCTTCAAACAACTCAATCAAGTTTGTGAGACATGATTTCCCATGCACAAAGCCATGTTGACTATCCTTGCCTTTCCAAATACATGTACATCCTGTCCCTCAGGATCCCATCCAACAACTTGCCCACCACTGAGGTCAGGCTCACCGGTCTATCGTTCCCTGGCTTGTCTTTACCGCCCTTCTTAAACAGTGGCACCATGTTTGCCAACCTCCAGTCTTCCAGCACCTCACTTGTGACTAATAATTATACAAATATCTCAGCAAGAGGCCCAGCAATCACTTCTCTAGCTTCCCACAGAGTTCTCGGGTACACCTGATCAGGTCCTGGGGATTTATCTACCTTTAACCGTTTTTGCCCTCCTGATTTCCCTCTTAAGTATACTCCTACTTCCGTTATACTCTTCTAAGGATTCACTCGATCTATCCTGTCTATACCTGACATATGCTTCCTTCTTTTTCTTAAACAAACCCTCAATATCTTTAGTCATCTAGCATTCCTTCTACGTACCAGCCTCCCCTTTGTCGCTGACAGGAATATACTTTCTCTGGTTTCTTGTTATCTCATTTCTGAAGGCTTCCCATTTTCCAGCCATCCCTTTACTTGCGAACATCTGCTTCCAATCAGCTTTCGAAAGTTCTTGCCTAATACCATCAAAATTGGCCTTTCTCCAATTTAGAACTTCAACTTTTAGATCTGGTCCATCCTTTTCCATCACTATTTTAAAGCTAATAGAATTATGGTCGCTGGTCCCAAAGTGCTCCCCCACTGACACCTCAGTCACTTGCCCTGCCTTATTTCCCAAGAGTCGGTCAAGTTTTGCACCTTGTCTAGTATGTACATCCACATACTGAATCAGTATGTGTGAACGGAACTGGTGAAGTTTAGTTCCGAGATGGTGAAAGACACTGTCGTGCTTCTCAATCTGTCACATTTCTTTTATTATTTTCCTTGGTTTTTCTGTTCCCCTCCTACTCACCTCCAAAGACTGGGCCAACCTAACACTAGAAATGAATCCAACTGAACTTAAAATGGAATGAACTTTCCACTCATAAGATCAAATCTTATATTAACTCCCTGCTCACTGTTGCCCTAGCTGCCTACAGTGAGTCTTTAAGGCTGGTTTAAGTTTATTGACTTATATCTGATAGCTCAGACTGACAATCAGTGACCATCAATGGGAATTAAACTGGTGAAGGTCATGTTTCTGCATGAGGTACTCGCTGCTTGGAAACAGCAGCTCAGGCCCGATTCACTGAGAGTCAGTGCTCCAATTCCCCAAGCTCACAGACCTGTGGAATTTCCTGATCCCAAAGCAAGGGACAAATCGTGCGCAAATCCAACACAAATTAAATTAAATTAAATTAAAACAGCAGCAATTTGTAAACAAATCTGTGAATTCCCCAACGTTCTGAAACTTGACATTTCAACTCCGTGCTTGTTGCTTACCAGGAAATTGACAGAATTATTCGGGATTTGTCAGCAAATACTGATCAGTTTCAATTCATTCCCGATGGACAATAGCTTCCCGTGCATCTTCCCGCATTTAGTAACTTCACCACCCACCCCCGCACCCACCAAATCACTCCCTTCCCGATCAGCCACAAACACAGGGGAAAAAAAGCAGAAAATGCTGAAAAAAACTCTGCAAAGCAGGTAGCATTTATTCATTTGCTCCCCGAGTGACACCACCTCATGGAGATTTTTTTTTATTTCAAAAATATACTTTATTCATAAATATTTGATCTATACAATTGGACATGCCATCCTTCTGTAAACATTCCATTTCTTTGCGTATCGAAACAGGGTAATCATTCCTATTCACAGGTTGGTGCGATTACATTGAGCTGAGGCGCCAGCGGAGCCCGAAATGACTGCGTGGGCCCCCTGTTCTTCTTAGGCAGGCAGATGTTAGACGGTGGTCTTTCCCCACCGCGCCTTGGCGGCAGCTGCCCCAAGCTTCAGCGCGTCCCTCAACACGTAGTCCTGGAACCTTGGAATGTGCCAGTCTGCAACACTCAGTCGGGGTCAACTCCTTCAGCTGGAAGATCAACAGGTTTCGGACCACCCAGAGAGCGTCCTTCACCGAGTTGATGATCCTCCAGGCACAGTTGATGTTCGTCTCGGTGTGCGTCCCGGGAACAGGCCGTAGAGCACGGAGTCCCGCGTCACAGCGCTGCTCGGGACGAACCTCGACAAACACCACTGCATTCCTCTCCAGACTTCCTCTGCATAGGCACATTCCAGAAGGAGGTGTGTGGCAGTCTCGTCCCCCCCCGCAGCCGCTTCGAGGGCAACGTGCAGTGCGGCAGAGAGTCTGGGCGTGCATAAAGGATCTCACAGGCAGAGCCCTTCTCACCACCAGCCAAGCCATGTCTTGGTGCTTGTTTGAAAGTTCTGGCAATGAGGCATTCTGCCAAATGGCTTTGACAGTCTGCTCAGGGAACCGCTCTCCTTTTCCCGAAGGGTCTCAAGGACACTATGTGCTGAGCACTTCCTGATGGACTTGTGGTCAAAGGTGTTTTTCTTCATAAATTTCTCCACGAAGAACAGGTGGTACGGAGCGGTCCAACTACTCGGAGCGTTCCGCGGCAGCGAGGCCAGGCCCATCCTTCACAACACCGGGGACAGGTAGAACCTCAGTATGTAGTGACACTTGGTGTTTGCGTACCGGGGATCCACGCACAGCTTGATGCAGCCACACACAAAGGTGGCCATCAGGGTGAGGGTGGCATTGGGTGTGTTTTTTCCCCCATTGCACTAGTCTTTGTACATTACGTCTCTTCGGACCTGGTCCATCTTTGATCTCCACATGAAGTGGAAGATGGCCCGGGTGACTGCGGCGGCACAGGTTCTGGGGATAGGCCAGACTTGTGCCACGTATAACAATACTGAGAGTACCTCACACCTGATGACCAGGTTTTTACCCGCGATGGAGAGCAACCGTTGCTCCCATCTGCCCAGTTTCTGTCTCACCTTCCCCCTCCGCTCCTCCCAGGTCTTGGCGCACGCCCCAGCCCTCCCCGAACCAAATACCCAGCACCTTCAGGTGGTCAGTCCTGACGGTGAAGGGGATAGAGGATTGGTCGGCCCAGTTCCCGAAGAGCATGGCTTCGCTCTTGCCTCGGTTTACCTTGGCCCCCGAGGCCCGTTCGAACTGGTCACAGATGCACATGAGTCTGTACACGGACAGCGGATCCGAGCAGAAAACGGCGACGTCATCCATGTACAGGGAGGCCTTAACCTGCAGACCCCCGCTACCATAATAGTCACCCCTCTCAGGCTCGCATCCTTCCTGATGGACTCGGCAAATGGCTCTATGCAACACACAAACAAGGCAGGAGAGAGGGCAGCCCTGCCTGACTCCAGATCTGACTGGGAAGCTATCTGATTCCCACCCATTGATTGAGACTGTACTGACAATGTTGGTGTAGAGCAGTCTGAACCAATTGCAGATTCCCTCCCCAAAGCCCATTTTGGAGAGAACATCTCTCATATACATGTGTGATATCCTGTCAAAGGCTTTCTCCTGGTCCAGGCTGATCAGGCAGGTGTCCAACCCTCTGTCCTGCACGTAGGCGATCGTATCCCTGAGGAGCGCGAGTCTCTCAGCAATCTTCCTGTCTGGCACAGCACAGGTTTGGTCAGGGTGAATCACCGACCCCAGAGCAGACCTGACCCGGTTGGCGATTACCTTTGACAGAAGTTTGTAATCCCCACAGAGCAGAATAGAGCTCGACCGGTAAGCTGTCGCTTCCGGGAGTTTTATTCTTTTCGAAGGACTCGAGGGCCTTGGTCAGCTCGTCCAGAGATAGCGGCTGGTCCAGCCTCTCTTGTGTTCCGTCGTCTAGGACCTCCGTGATAGAGGACAGGAACGACTGGGAGGCCGTGCTGTCAGTCAGCTTTGCGTCATACAGACTGGCATAGAAGGATTTACTGATCCTCATGACGTCAGCCTGAGATGACGTTATCGCGCCATCTTCTTCCTTCAGGCTGCTGAGCACGGGGCTCTCTTTGTGCACCTTCTGGAAGAAGAAACATGAGCACGTCTCGTCCTGCTCCACCGAGCGGACCCTGGACCGGAAGATTATCTTGGAGGCCTCCGAGGCAAAGAGCGAGGCTTGCTGGCCCTTCACCTCCTTGAGGTCCTCCGTGACATTGACCCCCAACGTCTGCAGCAGGAGCAGGTTCTGCATACTTTCCTGGAGCTGCGACAGTTTTCCCTGTCTCTCTCTCGCCTCCTGAACACCTTTGAGGATGAAGAACCTCTTGATGTTCCCTTTTACTGTTTCCCGCCAGTCCGCTGGGGACTCAAAGAGGGGCTTCACAGTTCTCCAACCTGCGTAATCCCTCTTGAGCTCCTCGATGTTTCCCGGGGTCAACAGCTTGGTGTTCAGTTTCCACGTTCCCTTACCAGCCCGCTGCTCATCCTGTAGGTGACAGTCGGCCAGCAGGAGGCAGTGGTCAGAGAAGAACACCGGCTTGGAGATGGACTTAGGGTCGGAATTTTCTTCCCGCTGACCAGTGGAATTCCACACCAGGCGAAATTTCACCTTTAATGTTTCTCTCTTAACAGCATACAGCAAGTGACGTATGTATTTGTCCACTTACTCAAGGGGGTTGTACACTGGGGATAAGCTTTAGCCTTTGGTGCAATTTTTGTTTTTATCTCCAGGGAGATCACATCGCACTTGTTATTAATTTCCATATTCTGTGCAATTTTAACGATGCAAATTAGCATCTGAATCTCGAGTAGCAGCAGTATTTGTTGCTTAAGGAAGTCATTAATAAAATCCACTGCAATGTTATTGAAAATGGTGGTGCAGCTCAGCTGGCTTTTCTAATTTGTGTGACAGTGTAGGATTGGGCCAAGAGCTCTAGAGGGGTGAAACAACGGGCATACATCTGACTTATAGGCTAATTATTTCTGATTCCCACTATTCATCCATAAAACCAGTTCCTGTTCGACTCTCTGTCATAAGTGCTTGTTTTGCAAATGAAAAAGTATTTGTCAACAGACTAACCTAATAATTGTGTTTGCTGAATCTTATTCTTCCTGGTATTCATAATATTGTTCTCTATTACTTAATGTGGTTGCAATTCTTTTGGAAAATAGCTGTCAATACTGGGGAACCTGAAATCACCCATTATCTGTGAAGTGACTTTCAGTTCCTCAGTTTGTCTTTGATCCCATACATTGTTATTTACACATGGGATGTGGGCATCGCTGGCTGGGGTCAGCATTTATTGCCTATTTAGTTGCTCTTATGAAGGCGATGGTGAACTGCCTTCTTGAATCGCTGTCATCCATATGCTGTTTAGATAGACATGCACACAATCCTTTAGGGAGGGAGTTCCAGGATTTTCACCCAGTGACAGTGAAGGAAAAGCGACATATTTCCAAAACAGGATGGTGTGTGGCTTGGAGGGGATCTTGCAGGTGGTAGTGTTCCCATGAATCTGTTGCCCTTGTCCTTCTAGATGGAAGTACTCGTGTGTTTGGAAGGTGCTTTCTAAGGATCCTTGGTGAATTTCTACAGTGCATCATCTAGATAGCACACACTGCTGCTACTGAGCTTCAGTGGTGGGCTGTTTCATCCTCAATGGAGTCAAGGTTTTTTTGTTGTTGGGGCTGCACTTTCCCAGTAAATTGGGGAGTATTCTATCACACTCCTGACTTGTGCCTTGTACTCATGGACAGACCTTGGAGAGTCAAGAGCTGAGTTATTCACTACAGGATTCCTGGCCTCTGACCTGTTTTTGCAGCCATCGTGTTTATATGGCTAGTTCAGTTCAGTTTCTCATAAATGGTAGCCCCCAAGATAGTGGGGGATTCAGTGATGGTAATGCCATTGAATGTCACAAGATGATGGTTAGATTGTGTGTTATCGGAGATGGTTGTTGCCTGCGATTAATTTGGAGCAAATGGTACTTGTCAGTCCAAGTCTGGATATTGTCCAGCTCTTGCTGCATTTGAACATGAACTGCTTCACTATCTGAGGAGTCCCGAATGGAGCTGAACATTATACGAACATCCACATTTCTGACCTTATAATGGAGGGAAGATCATTGATGAAGCAGCTGTAGATGATGATTCGGGGATCTGATGATGGCAGGAGATCTGTCACAGGGTTCTGTATTATGAAAGCTTTACCCCCACTGTTACAGAATGTGAGAAAATAAAACCATATTTGTTGGTTAAATTTTAAATCAAAGCTAATGCTGATGTTTATTCGAAGGGAACAGGAGACAAATGGGATGCCAGATCATGTTAGTGATAAAGAAAATTGGCCTTTTTAAAATTTCATTGCTATGTTACGTACGAAGATCAGTGATTTTGTGGCAAAAACAGAACATTGCTGGAAATACTGAACAAATCAGGCAACATTCTTCGAGAGTTAACATTTCAGACTGATGACCTTTCATCAGAGTTCTCTGTTTCTCACTTCACAGATGCTGCCTGACCTGTTAAGCATTTCCATCATTTTCTCTGTCTATTTCAGATTTCCAGCCTGCACAGTATTTCCTTTAACTATTTAGTACAATTTTGTCAACTTGACCATAACTCCGAAGGACAAAAAAAATTCACAGAGGGGAAATTGCCCCACCTGCTGGTAATCTTGCAACATGGCCTTTTCCCATAATGGCAGAGCCAAAGAGACTGTTTATTTACAAAAATCCATCAGAGATGTAGAAATACTGAATAGTAAAAGGCTCTCAGTGAATTCTGATTTATATCACCACTGTGGATGGTTATATTACTCTTCATAATGACGTTAAATTATTGTCATCACTGCTGCAACAATGAGTTATGTAGGTCATCTCGAACAGCATCAGATAAATCAAATGTCACACAGAGCTGTCTCCTATTCTGCAATATAATGAGTTTTCTTTTACCTTTTAAGACGATCAATCATATCTTATAAAATGAGTTTCCATTTTCAAGCTGGTAAAAAGGGGTCAGGGGGTGTTAGCAGAGTAAAATGCAGCACATTGTCTAACTGTACATGACTGTTAGCAGATATTTCTGGAAAGCATGTAATCCTTAGAAACAACTTTGTAAAACTCATTAGTACCCTTTCATGGATGTTAGCAGGCATTGATGCACTTTTTTCCAGATATTATTGTGCTCTTAGAGGTATACTTAACTGCTGCTGTGTGCAAAAAGATTGACTACAAAGGGAACAAAGTACTAAATGTAAAATGCTGCAAACAAAAGATTCTTCGATGCTAGTAAGGAAAATTGCTTAGTTGCTACTAATTCTTGTGGTTTACTGATATCACGTAGCTCCCGAGTTAGCTTGTTCTGATTCCTTACTCCCGGGTATCCCCAATCAAATGTCCCTTCTGTTTTGCAGAATATTGTCAGATCTGTGATGTGTTAAAGGCAGCTGAGAGATGATGTATGAATTTGGTATTCAAATACTTTTCGTGGAAATATGAAGACATAACTTTTAACCTTGGTAGGTGATTTGAAAGAAAAGTCTTGGCATATTCAGTACCTATTGATAGCTGCACTGTATGCAATGTATTTATAGAGCTAAGAGGCTTTCTTCAGTGATATCATTGAGACATAAATTCCTGAAGCCTTTCTTTGTGTTGAGGATATTTTGAAGCAACTGCAGCCCGACTTCACTGACAGGCTCTGACAGTGTAACAATGCCAGAAAATATTGTCAGAGAAGCTGAACAACTAACTGCTTTTCTTCCTGTTATTTATTTAAAGTCATATCCCTTCCATCCTTTTATCCCTTGAAAAATTTTGGAAAACTATTAAAGTAAAATGAAAGCTCAAAAATGAGGAGACGGTGACACCTGACACACGAGTGAGTAGAAGTCAGAATGATTCACCGGATTATTATTTGGTTGGCATGACGAATTATGTCATTGCAATGCTTCTCAGCCACCTTCACAGATGGTAAGCATCACTGTTTATAAATATTGGATTTTACTAACAGGTTACATTTTCAAACATTAAGTTTAACAATCTGCTGGAAAAACAGATACACCCGAGCACCGACAACTGCACAGATCATGCATAAAAGCACAATAGGTGACATGAGGATTAAAGAAGCAGAGATTTGTGCCTTAGAAAAAAACCTGCAAGAAAATCTGCAATACTAACTTCTTTAATATTCTATAGGGAGGCGTGTGGCTGGTTTTCTTGCATCTTACTACTAGGGAGGCTGGTATTACAGTCAGAATATGTGGATCAGTGGTGTCAAAACCAGCTCCAACCATTTTGTTTTATAAAGCATCTGCAATATACTTTGAAGCAATTTGTATGTCACAGGTGCTGTATGACTATGAGCTGTTGTTGTATTTAATGCTATAATAACTATCATGGATTACAACAATTTCTCTGGAAAAATAGGCTTTCCTAAAAAAAATGAAAATTACAATTTGCATAAAACCATCAGAATATGTAAATAACTTTCCCAAATATATTATTTAATTCTTCTTTCTATGAATATTGGAAATAATTCGATGTTTGTTTCTCAGAAATTCCACAAATGTCGTCAGTTGTTGCATCGGTGTGCATTTAGCAATGAGCACTTGCTTTATTCATATTCATGCTTTTTGGTGTGGTCACTCAACTTTTGAAAATGCATACATTGTTAAGTTAACTGTATATAAGACAATTGCTAGTGGTGTTACACATGCTAAATCTGAGACTGTATTCATTCCTTTACCTACCTCTGATGATATTATATTGCTATATTTCTCCACCTCTCCTTTATGGCTCTTTTTTTTCTCTTCTATTTCCTTTTTGCTATTTTCTCTGAACTGTTGTATTTTTCTTTGGAGCTTTTTATATTGCACACTGATGTACTTACCTAGGGACAGCTGAGAGATTCTAGAATATTCCTCCTCGTTTCACATTAAAACCTTTGCTGGCTTTAGTTCAAAATCTGGAACTGCAGTATTCATCAGCTATTCTGATAAGTATCCAGCAGAATGCAAATTATTTCACCATGCTTGCTTGATGCAGGAGCGTATGGAACTACTAAAATGTATGTCAAAATGAACATTTTGTAGAATCAAAGTCACAGATTGTCCCGTGCCTGTAATTTTATTAAAACCATTGTTGCACACCAAAAATGTAAACAGTCTCCTTCCTATTGGAACTGTTTCCCATTACAAATGGCTTCAATGTTTACATGCCAACAAAGAAGGTTAACATTTGACTCTCCCTGACTTCCACCCCACCTTTCCTAAGGACTGGAATATTGACGTGGACATTAGTTGAAGAACCGTGTTAGTTGCAGTGACTGCCATTGTTGCTTTGTTTGCAATCACTTGTTCCCTTGGATCATACATAAAGAAAAATAACATTGACAATCTGTCAGAAAGTTGTACCATGCTGTACCATAACATGGGTTATCTAAAATGGAGAGCAAAGTGTACATTCACATATTTCTATTGATTAGAGGGTTTAATTTGCCTCGTGCTATAGCTATAAGAACCCTTTAGACTGGTTTTTGTTTACTTTTTTTCAGAGGAAGTTTCTTCCCTGTAAGTTTCTCTTTTAGCTTTGAACATATTTCAAATCCCTGAATGGCTGGCATTTTATTCTTCCTTTTATCATGCTACATAGTTGTGGGCTGTGCATTTTACCAGTTACAAATTATATAGCACAGGATGAACAGGAGAGTTGTTTAAGGTATCACCGAGAGGTGGGCCAAGAGATGCTTCATTGAACTATAAAAAAATTTTCGCTGAATAAATCTAAAACTATCAGAGCCAAATTTCAACTGACTCTAGTGTGTTGTTGAAATGTAGTTTTGTCGTGTGACTTGTAGAAAAACGGGTAGTCTATCAATTCAGTCACTGGTGATCACAGCTTGGATCTGTGCTGGGGACACTTTTGAACATGTACATCAGGAAATCTGATGCTCAATTTCTATATTTGGTGATGAACTAACATTTTGGTATCCTTGACAAAGATCTAGTCATAGAATCAGATGGCCCAAGCAGAATATACAGCATCGAAACAAGCCTTATGTTCCAGTCAAACCTCCTTCCATTCTTCCTCATCTATCAGTGTAACCTTCTTCCTTATATGTTTGTCTAAAATCCAAGTAAGTGCATCTAAGTCAATTGCCTCAACTACTTTCTGTGGTTGTGACTTGCATATGCTCTTATCACGCTTTGGTTAAAGCGTGTCTTCTAAATTTGCTATATGATTTCTTGGTGGCTACTTTATACTGACAACCTCCACTTTTTCACTTCCCCACAAGTCTACTTGATCAAAACCAGTTAGAATTTGAAAGACAGGTCACTCTCATGCTCCACTTTATAAGAGGAATTAAACATTGCCTGATTATTCTTTATTGACAAATGGAACCTCAAATTTCTGGCATCAGCCTTGCATCTTTTCGAATACCTCTATGTCCATTAACTATTGTCACAGAGTCATTGAGATGTACAGCATGGAAACAGATCCTTCGGTCCAATCTGTACATGCCGATCAGATATCCCAAGCCAATCTAGTCCCATCTGCCAGCACCCGGCCCATATCCCTCCAAACCCTTCCTATTCATATATCCATCCAAATGCCTTTTAAATGTTGCAATTGAACCAGCCTCCACCACATCTTCTGGCAGTTCTTTCCATACACCTACCACCCTCTGCGTGAATAGGTTGCCCCTTAGGTCTCTTTTATATCTTTCCCCTCTCACCCTAAACCTATGCCCTCTAGTTCTGGACTCCCCAACCCCAGGGAAAAGACTTTGTCTATTTATCCTATCCATGCCCCTCATAATTTTGTAAACCTCTATAAGGTCACCCCTCAGCCTCCAACGCTCCAGGGAAAGTAGCCCCAGCCTGTTCAGCCTCTCCCTGTAGTTCAAATCCTCCAATCCTGGCAACATCCTTGTAAATCTTTTCTGAACCCTTTCAAGTTTCACAACATCTTTCCGATAGGAAGGGGACCAGAATTGCACGCAATATTCCAAGAGTGGCCTAACCAATGTCCTGTACAGCCGCAACATGACCTCTCAACTCCTATACTCAATACTTTGATCTATAAAGGAAAGCATACCAAACGCCTTCTTCACTATCCTATCTACTTGTGACTCCACTTTCAAGGAGCTAAGAACCTGCACTCCAAGGTCTCTTTGTTCAGCAACACTCCCTAGGACCTTACCATTAAGGGTATAAGTCCTGCTAAGATTTGCTTTCCCAAAATGCAGCACCTCGCATTTATCTGAATTAAACTCCATCTGCCACTTCTCAGTCCATTGGCCCATCTGGTCAAGATCCTGTTGTAATCTGAGGTAACCCTCTTCACTGTCCACTACACCATACACTTATTTAGAATTTGGATGTGCATAATTGTATTAGGAATTAGTAATCTCCGATCACTTCCTTGTGTCACTCACCATCCACATTCCTGTTCCACTCCCTGCCTCCTTCCGCAATTACAAAACAACCTCTCATTTACAATTAAACTTTCAAAATTCAAGCCAGCTCACCTTTGGCTCACTGTTTACATTTCTGCAACAAATGGCTCCCAGTTGCATTCTCACTTCCACCTTTATTCCTGACTGTTTCTCGTGAAATAGCCTTCACCTCTGTTTCCTTCATTCTAGGGATGCAGATTTGAAAGGTAGTGGCAGATAGCCATGATGGATCTGTATCATCTGTAACATCATTGTACTTCATCTGTTTCTAACATTTTCATTCATGCCTTTATTACCTCTTGACTCAACATTTCCAATGCACCCATAATTGGTATCCCAAATTCTGAAATTTGCACCCTTGAGATCTCCCCAAACTCTGCTATCCATCCCTTAACTTATACCAGATCCTGTTTTCCTATCAGCCCTGTACCTGCTGACTGACAGTGGCTCACAGTCAAGCATCACCTCAATTATAAAATTTTCATCCTTGTTTTCAGATCCCTCCATGACCTCACTGCTCCCTACATCTGTAATTCCTTTCAGTCCCACATCTTCTGGAATATCAGTGCTCCTCCAATTCTGGCCTCCTATTCATTCCTAATTTAGTTCCCAGCAAAACAGGAATTAAAGGGAAAATTCTTGCAGATTTGGGCTCATATATAACACAAAGGATGATGGTGTTGGTTATTCGGAGGTTAGTCATCTCAGCTCCAGGACATCGTTGCAGGAGATCCTAGGCCCAACCATCTTCAGCTACTTCATCAATTATCTGTCCTCCATTATAAGGTCAGAAATGGGGATATATGGTGAAGATTGCATAATGGTCAGCACCATTCATGACACTAAAGTAGCTTGTGTTTATATGCAGCAAGACCTGGACAACATCAGGCTTAGGCTAATAGGTGGCAAGTAACATTCATGCCACACAAGTACCAGGAGACTTATTTCTGTGCCTCTATGTATCTGGCATATTGCCAAGCTGCTTTCAGTGACAGTTTGCAGTGTGTTGCTGCCTAATTGTGGTAACTGGCGCTTTCAGTGCAAAGAAAGAGGCAACTTAATTTCATTCCCTCGTGTTAGAAAATTTTCAATTAAAAATTTACACAAAAACGATTGCAGATTTTCCCATGATGCAGGCTGCCACTGATGGCAGGTACATTGCAGGAATTCCACTGAACATGAAACTAGTATGTGACCACAGGCAGCTCTTCATTCAAGTCAAGCCTGGTATCCTGGTAAAAGCCACAATACATTCATTCTGTTGCAGTCCTCTGTGCCATCTCTATTTCAGTCACCATAATAATTCAAAGAGTAGCTCATACAGTCATAGAATCATAGAGATGTACAGCACGGAAACAGACCCTTCACTGCTGTGGTTCTGTTCACCGAGCTGGACGTTTTTGTTGCAAACGTTTCGTCCCCTGTCTAGGTGACATCCTCAGTGCTTGGGAGCCTCCTGTGAAGCGCTTCTGTGGTGTTTCCTCCGGCATTTATAGTGGCCTGTCCCTGCCACTTCCGGTTGTCAGTTTCAGCAGTCTGCTGTAGTGGCCGGTATATTGGGTCCAGGTCTATGTGTTTGTTGATGGATGTTGCTTGTCGTCTGCGTGTGTGGCTACTAGGGATAGCTGGTCGTGTCGTTTCGTGGCTAGTTGATGTTCGTGGATGCGGATCGTTAGCTGTCTTCCTGTTTGTCCTATATAGTGTTTTGTGCTATGAATTTGACTGGGACAACACTACCATTATAGGGCAAGTGAAACAAAGAACAGCCAGGGAATTCCTAGAAGCTTGGCACTCATCCACAAACTCCATCAACAAACACATAGACCTGGACCCAATATACCGGCCACTACAGCGGACAGCTGAAACTGACAACCGGAAGCGGCAGGGACAGGCCACTATAAATGCCGGAGGAAACACCACAGAAGCGCTTCACAGGAGGCTCCCAAGCACTGAGGATGCCACCTAGACAGGGGACGAAACGTTTGCAACAAAAACTTCCAGCTCGGCGAACAGAACCACAGCAACAAGCACCCGAGCTACAAATCTTCTCACAAACTTTGAACAGACCCTTCAGTCCAAATCATTCATGCTCACCAGATGTCCTAACCTAATCCAGTCCCGTTTGCCACTCTAAACTCTTCCTATTCATATACCCATCCAGATGCCTTTTCAATGCTGGAATTGTACCAGCCTCCACCACTTCCTCTGGCAGCTCATTTCATACATGCACCACCCTCTGCATAAAAAAAGTTGCCCCTTAGTTCCCTTTGAAATTTTTCCCCTCCCATTTTAAACCTTTACCCTCTAGTTCTGGACTCCCCCACCCCAGGGAAAAGACCTTGTCTATTTACCCTATCCATACCCCTCATGATTTTATAAATCTCTATAAAGTCACCCCTCAGCCTCTGATGCTCCAGGGAAAACAGCCCCAGACTATTCAGCCTCTTCCTGTAGCTCAAACCTGCAGCTACTAAATATCAGGGATATCTGTTGACCACATGGCACCTACATAATTCTGGTGTTTGAACAGTACATCACCTAAAAGTAAGCATATAATGATAACAATACTTCAAACTGTGTCAGAGCAGACCATTGTGTGCTGAGTCAATGATCCTACTGCTGAGAACAATTTGGAGAAGCCCCTGTAGTACTCAGCTGCATGGGTGCCCAGATTTGTCATGATATACTCAGTGCTTCGTAACCTTACCATTGAGACGGGACCACCACTTGCCACTAGCTCGAAGGTGAGAAGCTGAGGAATTGATGCACACAGATGAATAAGGGACAGAGGAAGACCCAGAGTAGGGGAAATTGTAACCAGAACAATACCTTTTTGCTAAGACGACAGGTGAAGAATTAATTATTGCACTATACCAGCTATACATTAATAAGAAGGAGCTATTAGAAAGGCTGGTTGTACATATTAATAGTAAGACACCAGGACCAGATCAGATGCATATTGAAGGAAGCAAGAGCAGAAATTGCACAGACATAATGGTCCAATCCTTGCTAAATATGGGAGTGTTATGAGAGGACAATGACCATCTTCAATAAGATTGAATCTAATCATTTCCTCTTGACATTTAGCAGCATTACCAATGGTGTATTACTCCACTATCACATCCTGGGGTTTCACCAGTGAGCAGAAATGTAACTGGACTGGCCATATAAATACTATGGTTGCAAGAGCTGGTCAGAGGATATGAATTCTGCAGTGAGACTGCCAAAACCTGCCCATTATTTACAAGGTCCAAGTCAGGAGTATGATGGAATACTCTCAATTTGCCTAGATGAGTGCAACTCCAATACCTTTCTAGAAGCTTCCCACCATCTAAGACAAAACAGACTATTTGATTGGCATCCCATCCAGCACCTTAAGCACATGCTCCCTCCACCAGTGCCACTACAAATGAACTGCAGTAAGTCATGAAGACTCCTTGGATATTGCATTCCAAAACTGTGACCTCTACTACCTGGAAGGACAAAGGCAGAAGATGCAGGTGGGCGGCACGGTGGCACAGTGGTTAGCACTGCTGCCTCGCAGCGCCAGAGACCCGGGTTCAATTCCCGCCTCAGGCGACTGACTGTGTGGAGTTTGCACATTCTCCCCGTGTCTGCGTGGGTTTCCTCCGGGAGCTCCGGTTTCCTCCCACAGTCACAAAGATGTGCAGGTTAGGTGAATTGGCCATGTTAAATTGTCCGTAATGTTAGGTAAGGGGTAAATGTAGGGGTATGGGTGGTTTGCGCTTCGGCGGGTCGATGTGGACTTGTTGGGCCGAAGGGCCTGTTTCCACACTGTAAAGTAATCTAATCTAACCACCACCAGTAAGTTCTCGTCAATGTGACACAGCAGCATGACTTAGAAATATATTGCCATTCCTTCACTGTCACTGGATCAAAATTCTATAACTCCTTCCCAAACTGCATTGTAAGAGTCCTGAATCCCAAGGATTGTAGTGTTTCTGGGTGGCAGCTCATCACTACCTTCTCAAGTGAAATTAGGGAAGGGTAATAAAAGATAGCCCAGCTAGTGACACCTAAATGCCATGAGCAATTAAAATTGTATAATTTCATTATTTTAATTGGCAGCTTTTATACTGCCTCAGGGAAGAATGGCCACCCAAAGTATTGAAAAGTATTGGCCTACTTTACACCTCCCAACACGTCTATGAAAAGAAGATTTTAAGAAAGTCAAATTTAATTAATCTATCATGTAAATGATATTTCCAAAAATTAATTGTTTAAATTAATTCAGATTATGGACATGTTCTTTAAATAGCAAACTTGATCCAGCCATTTTATCAATTTGAAATCTTTTTGGAACTCTGAGCTTGTCCTTTCAGTGCCAAAGTATTTAGCATCACTGGATGTTCTTGTTGCTGACATCAGATCATTTCAGGTTTGGTGAGCTGTCAGAAAAGAAGGAGAGATTTTGTTTATAAATTAGGAGAACGTCTTACTAACTGGCTTACACACTTCAGGAACTGGGCCTTGTTTGTAAATCTTAACTCTTTTAAAGAAAAAAAAATCATTGTGATGTGGTTCTCAAGTTGGTATGGTAAGGATCAGTGTAGAATATGGAAAAAGAATTAGGAAACATTTCTGTTTTTGTGCTGGTGAAAGATTTTTAAAAAGTGATACCGAAAAGGAAATAGCTCGGCATCTCTAGACTTACAATGTCTCAAGGTGCTTGGGTCTGATGTAGTCGTATGTCCAATACAAAGTGTTGGGAAGACATAGAAGTAGGTTTTCTGGTCTTCTGCTCTTTGTCCAGATGGGACTGAGCAGTCCAATACCAGGATAGGATATCTGGCACTGTAACAGTTCTGTTGGCATAATTTAAACAGGAGCTGTCTTCATTTTGCAGGTCTGCAACGACTTACTGAATTTGCAGGTTCTTGAAATAGCTCATGAATGGGAAGAAAATGGTTACACTTCTTTTAAGGTATTTCTTCACAAATTCAATCAGAGAAGAACCAGTAAAGGAATTTTGTTATCACTGGGGCAAAAGGTGTCCTCTTTAAAGGTAAGCTGGGAGATATCTGGCCATCTTAACACCATGAAACTATTGACCACAAATATAGTGGAAGTGAGAAAAGATGTTTCAGAGAGAACCTTCAAAAAATTCTTGTGATTAGTCTTCCACCGCTGGCTTGCATATGTTTTATTTATTCATAAGAATGTGGACATCACTGGCAGAGCCATTATTTATCATTTGTTCCTAATTGCCCTCGAGGAGGTGAGTTGGCTTCTTGAACTGCAGCAGTCCACGTTCTGTTAGGGAGGGCTTTTCCAGATTTGTAAATGAGGAAAAATGGTAATGATGCAAAATCTTCAATTTCATTCCTAATTCCTCAGTTAATACACAGCAAGACCTGGATAGCATCCAACTTTGGGATGATAAGTGGCAGGTCGCATTTGAACCAACTCAGTGACAGTCTATGACCACTTCCAAATAGAGAGAATCTAAACACCTCCCACTGACATTCAATGGTATTACCATCACCAACACTCTGACAGCCATCAAATTAACCAGAATGCAAACTGGACCAGCTATATTTGTTTGTTTTCCATTCTGTCATGTCATGCAGGCATTGCTGGCAAGGACAGTATTAGTTGCATATCCCAATTATCTTAGAATTGATTGGTTGCTAGGCCGTTCAGAGAGCAGTTGAGAATCAAGTTGTTGTGGGGCTGGACATCTAGATCAGACGAAGAAAGGATGGCAGATTTCCATCCCTAAACAATGTTAGTGAACCAGATGGGATTTGCAACAATCAACTATGGATTCAGTGTCACCATCACTGAGACTAGCTTTTCTTAACTGTACTTAATGCCCTCTGGCCACCATTTCTCTCATAAATGCCTTGGCTTTGGGGTAGCAGATTAGTGTGCATATTCTATGGTGAGTGATTCACCTCCTGGTTCTCCAAATGCTCTTCACTTCCTAGAAGACACCATTCAAGAATTTGTTGGGTTACTCAACACTTTGCCTGCTTAAATGTAGCTACAATACACGGAAAATTTGACACCATCTAGAGGAACCACTTAATCAGTGATCCATCCACCATCTAAACAATCTTTTCCACCTAACACTGATTCATCAGTGATGCAGTATGCACAGTCATTAGGAGATACCTTAGCAACTCAATGAGGTTTTCTCAGCAGCATCTCCCAAACCTATGACCTAGAAGGACCAAGGCAGCAAGTAGATGGCAAATATCACTTATAAGTGTTTTCAAAGTTACGCACCATTCCAATGTGGACATATATTGCTGTCCTTTGTTGTCACTTGGTTAAAATCATGGTACTCTGACCAAACAACACAGTAAGAGTATGTTCACTGTACAGAGTTTAGAAGACAGCCACCCATCACTTTCTTCCAAACAGTATGATAATGCTTTTTCTCCTGTGCATGCAATGATAGTTAATGTTGGAACATTTCTTTTTCATATAGCAAAGCAAGATCCTGAACATACCTTCGCAGCTGACTGAGTTTTAATCCAGGGCAGAGCATGCACCATTTCATGTTAGTAAAGGAAACAGGGAGAAATAAGTAAATGAAAATCTAATTGCCAGCTGGAAACAAGAAGGAACAAAAGATTTGCTGTTTTTGTAAGTGTGTAGCCCTTTTAATTACCTTCCCACTTACACATCTACCTGAAGTTTTGGCCATCACTAAATTTCATTGATGCTGAAGATTGAGGATTCATTGTGGCCTTGCAGTTAAAATTAGTGCAGAGGCCTTTCATGTTGGTGGTGTCAGTCAAATGAGACAGTGCTTCATTTTGATGGGACATCCTAAATACCTTGCTCTATTTTGCCATAAAGTCTCAGTTGAATTCAAATGGATTTCTGTCTCCTTTAAATATTGTTGCTGTTCTTGTCTCGCTGGTGTGCGAATAGGTTCCAGCTCATTGCTTAATAATACACAGTACCTGTGTGACATCTGAAAGAAAGTCTTAAAATATTCGGAAACCTTTGGCATTGTTTCCTACCCCAGACCTCATAAATTATGGATGTAGCCAGTCAGCAGCTTTGGTAAAGAGGAGCAAGGAAGTCTCATCTATCAATGTCGGACACTGTCTCACCAAATGATTTCAGCCACTTTAATAACTGTGTTCCTTCACGTTCATGTTAGTAAGCAAATATATAGTGCAGATGCCTGACTTTCATAAATCAAACAACTTTGTGTTCAAAATATTCTGCTGTTTTATGAGGGAAGCTGGGTACCCTATTAAGTGCTGTCAATGGAATGTTTAAGCACTCAATTTTCAAATAGTGAATCACGCTGTTTACAAGTTCTGCAGCAAGCAAGCAATTCCATTCCTATTGTACTGACATCAACTGCGTCTGTATAGCCCACAGCTTATAATCCTTCATTCGAGTCTCTGGAATCACTTCTTAGCCACTTCCAGGTGAAACACTGTTGTATAATTTGTATTATGGATGGTAGTTCTTCAAGTCTGAGGTTGCCTTGCACACCATTTAGAAAGAGATGTCAATAAGCTGGCAGTGCTCAGTGATGAACAACCCCAATTAATACTCTAGAACCGTGCCTTTAACTCTCAATAATAACAAAAAAAAGTTTTACCGGACATTTCAGGTTCAGATCAATGGAAGCCATGCCAACTGCAGAGTCCTGACATCACTATGACATCGCTGTCATATGGTAGCCATGTTCCATTAACGTTGCTCATTGTGGCATCCCTAAAGACAGCCAGATTTATTACTGTCGTTAAAACTGTAATATTTCAAACTGCCACCAATTTTTAAAAAATCCATTCCAGCAAAAGATTATACAGTGATGCACAGTAGCTGACAGCAAATCAGGTCCATAACATTTCCATTCGCCCTCTACCAAGCCCCTTTATCAATTTAATCACCATAAAGGACAAAGGAATTTACTGTCATGTGGAGAAAAGGGAAATTGCATTTCAGCTGTAAGGCTTTGTACAGTTTAAAGTGGATGCTTTCAAAACCAAGTTAATTCATGTAGAGATGAAAATTGAAGAACATCCCACCCTAGAAGCTGTTACTAATAATATTAACTAAAGCTTAAATGGTAAAATATTAGACTGGTTTCATGTTTCTATAAGTAACACTCCTTTTTCTTGCATTTCTAGAACATTATTTTGTGTTGTATTCTGTATAGCAACCCTAAAAATAGTGAACATAATTTTTTTAACAGGCTATGTGTGGTAAATATTTGTGGTCTAATAATTAACTTAGGATAACAGAAATGCAGACATTTCTGGAGAAACTCAGCAGGTCCAGCACCATCTGTGGAGAGAAAATAGAGCTAATGTTTCAGTCCCAGTGTTGTTTCTTCGGAATTTAATTTCAGATGTTGTGCATGATTATATACAAATTATAAATAAGCATACCTCCCCTTATTTCTTTTCTCATGACTAATTTTCTCCTTCCCTCTCCTGTCATTCTGTGTCTCCCTTCAGCTCTGTGCCTCTCCTTTCTCATTCACCTGTGGCCAGGAAAGTGACAGGTCAAACCTTGGAGCAGGCTTTCATCTATACACTGGAACACAGCAAACAGCACCCGAATCCACTATACTGTTCTACTGCTTCTGCATATCTTTAGTAACAATTTTTATTGCCCCTTTATTTGATGTAAGCCAGTCACTGTTTCAAATCTGGATATACTTGTTGGTGATTGTTGCATTTTATATGTTTTGGATGTACGTGTTTGCAGCACAGATTGGAATTTTGACTGCATAATTTTACAAACAATTCTCTTTTGTGAACGTACAGAATGTGTTCACCACGATCAGCATATTACACATCAGAAAATAATATTCAGCTACAGATGACTGCAGTTCCTCAAATCCTCCAAAATCCCCGCTTTGGTTAATTGTATTCTAAACTGAGCTGTTTGTTTTGGGGAGGAGAGACAATTCAAAGAAAGTAATTTTCCTGATCTGGCCTCTTTTCTCTGGTCTACGAGCTATTCTGTGCTTATCTAAATGAGGGGGAAAGCAATATCTAGGGTATGAGTTTGTGTGTTGAATTTAATGTAGAGAATAAAAAGGCTTTATTATTAATTTCAAGGTTTCCTGAAGTAAATCTGGTGGAAACTAAATGAGTTGGCATGCATCTCTCCACAATTATGTAAACTTAAGAAGCAGCATGTAAGAAGATTTGAAATTCCTTTTGTTCTAGGATGAATTTTGCTGCAGCTCCTGGATCCTATGACCTAGCAAAAATTACTGTCAAATATCTGACCAGCTGAATGATATTGATTCTCTTGTCTCCATGACAACACATTAGTAGGCAGTGTTGCATCCTCATGCACTGACTTATCAGCCTCTGTGGGGATTTCCAGTTTACCATTTGTTCATTTTTCTCTTCAATTACTTTTTTGATGAAAATTGTGATATTTGTTTTTCAAATGCTTCATTTAACAAACCAGAAAACATTTTTAAAATTGAAATGAGAAAAAAAATGCCACAGTAGCACTTTACAATATTCGAGAGAACATTCAATTGTGTTGATTTAGCAATGAAAATATAGAGAGCCTGGCAAGTCTGAATTGTTGAACCCTTAAGCTGACATCTCAAATATGCATGAGGGTCAAGGGTCAGCTCCTTAAATGAGAACATGGGTTATTAGAATCCTGCGATATGATTGCTTGGCCAGTGGGTATTAATTCCTGGTGGAGACTCGCATTTTGCATATTGTTTCCACAGTACTAACTGACATGTTTAAGAAGCCTACTTCAAATTCAAATCTAGTCAGTGCTGCTTACTAAGTCAAAGTGAGGCTCCAGTCAGTTTAAATGTGATATTCACTAACAAAGATACTGTTTTTTTGTATTTACAGAAATGAAAGACGTAATCACCTAATTGCTAAGAAATTAAACTACATTATGACCCCACCAATAGTTGTCACATTTGATGAAGTTATGTATTATTTACTTTTATATCATGATACAAATAAATTTGTGTAAGTGATTTCTCACCTAAACAACACACTCCAGAGAAGAGTTTATTTTCTTCCTCTCCGCATGTTGGGACATTGTTTCACCGTGTCACCACAGTCCAGTATCCCATTTAATTTTGCATTCTTGCCAATGAATGTTCCTTGAAAAGTACCTCATATTCGCTAAATGTTATTCTCAGCCAGTGTTTACACATGCACTGTTACCCGCGCACTTTCGAGAAGAAAATTTTGACATTCTTTCCAGGCTTTGGTCTACCTGTGATTCAAGATGCACAACAATGTGGTTGACCCTTAAATAGCCTCTAAAATGGTCTACAAACTCTTCGGTTGTATCAAATGACTACAAAGTCTAAAATAATGAATTAAACTGGATCGAACACCTGGCATTGACCTAGGTACTGGAAACGACAACAGCAAACTTTGTCAAACCTACAATGTCCTCCTTAATAACATTTGGGAGTTTGTGCATAAATTGGAGAGCTGTCCCAGAAACTAGTCAAGCAACCACCTGAACTCACCGAATCATAATTTACACATGATATCCCAGACACTACCATCACCTTCCTTGGGTATCTCCTGTCCCACCAGCAGGACAAACCCAGCAGATGTGGCTGCTCAGTGGTATACAGAAGAGACTGCAAATGGACTACAACGATCCAAGAAGGCAGCTCACCAATATCTTCCCAAGGGCAGCTCGGATGGACAGTAAGTGCTGGCTCAGCCAATGAAGTCCGCATTCCATGAATGAATAAAAAAAAATCCAGCTGTGAATGGTGGTTAACAACTAAACAACCTGAAAGAAGAGAAAGCTGCAAACATATTCCCATTCTTAATATAGTCCTAGCATGTCAGAGTAAAAGACAAAAGTGAAGCATTTGCAACCATCTTTAGCCAGATGTGTGGAGTGGATGATTCATTTCAGCCTCCTCCTGAGATCCCCAACATCACAGAAGCAGTCTTTAGCCAATTCAATATCAAAAAATGTCTGATACAATGGCCACTGCAAATGATGAGGACATTGGCAACATTCTGGCAATAGTACTAAAAGATCTGTTCTTCAGAATTAGTTGAGCCCCTTATTAAGCTATTCCAGTACAGCCATAACACAGGCATCCATCTAGCATTGTGGAAAATTGCCTATGAATGCCCTGTACACAATAATCAGGACAAATCCAACCCAGATGATTGCCACCCCATTTGTCTATTCTTAATCATGAGCAAAATGATTGGAGGGGTCAGATAGTTCTTGCTCAGCATAACCTGCTCACTGGGACTCAGTTCAGATTTTGCCAGGATCTCTTCGTTCCTGGTCTCATTTCATCATTGGTATAAACATGGGCGAAAGAGCTGAACTCCAGTGGTGTGGTATGGGTGATTATAATTGACACTGAAGCAGTATTTGGGCAAGTATGACATCAAATATTACAAAGCTGAAGTCAACATGAATCCAACACTACATGCCAGCAGAAAGGAAGATTATTGTGGTGCTTGAAGATCAATCATTTCATTTCCGGGACATCTCTGTCAATGTTGCTCAAAATAGTATCCAAGGACAGCCATCCTCCATTACTTTATCAATGACCTGCCCTCCATCATAAGGTCAGAAGTGGGGACGTTTGATGATGAATACACAACGTTTAGCACCATTCATGATGCTTGAGATACTGAAGCACCAGACGTCCAACTGTAGAAAAACCCAGACAACGTCCAGACTTGGACTGATAAGTAGCATTCACGCCACATAAATGCCATCTCCAACATGAGAGATCTAACCATCTCCCATTGACATTCATGACACTACCATGCTGAATCCCTGACTATTAACATCCAGACAGTTACTATTGACCAGAAACTGAACACAAAGGCATGATTTTAAAGTGAAAGGCAGGAGATCTAGAGGGATTTGAGGAAAATCATTTTCACCCAGATGGGAGGGGGGGAGGGGGGCATCTGGAATGCATTGCCTGGAGGGTGGTTGAGGCAAGAATCCTGAAAACCTTTAAAACATACTGCAAGGAATACTTGAAATGTCATAACTTTCAAGGCAATTAGCCTAGTGTGGGGAAGTAGGAATCAGGTAGGTAATAGTGTATATTTGACAGTACAGACACAATGGGCTGAAGTGCCCCTTCTGTACTCTTTGATTTTATGATATAGATTTGGTAGCTACAAGAGCAGGTCAGAGTTTAGGAATTGGGGAGCAAGAATCCAACTCCAGATTGTCCAAAGTGTGTTGACCATTCACAAGGCACAATGCAATGAAATTATTCTTCACTTGCTTGGTTGAGTGCAGCACAAAGCATCAATCAAGGAATTTGACACAATGCAAGATATAGCAGCCCACTTGACTGATATCCTATCCACCATTCTAAACATTCACTGCCTCTATAACTGTTGCACAGTGGCAGCAATGTTTACAAGATACACTGCAACAGCTCACTAAGGCTCCTTTGCCAGCTCCTTCCAAACTCATGTCCTTTACCAACTTGAAGGACAAGGACAGCAGATGTATGGGAATATTGCCATCTGCAAATTCCCTTCAATGCTGTACACAGTTTTAACTTAGAGCTAGATCACTATTCCTTCACCGTCACAGGGTCAAAATCTGAAACTTCCCTTCCTAACAGTCTTGTAGGTGTCCTGATACCCCATGAATTGCATCAGTTCCAAAAGGAGCTCACCACCATTTTCTACAGGGCAACCGGGGATAGACAACACATGCGGGCCTGGCCAGTGACACCCACTTCCTATGATTTTTTTAAAAATTATGTTACAAATCTTTGTATAGTATTCAAGAACATCAATTCCTAGGTCGAGGTTGTCAACACTAGTTTCATCTTTACCTGTACAAATGTCCAAGTTGTGATTGGCAAACTCAACAAAGGACAGAATACAGGACAAAGCTTTTCACTGTGCTTGGTACATGTGACAATAAATTTAATTCAATTCAATTCAATTCAATACCTGAGAATTCTTGATCTATCTAACGTCCTTTCAGCTTAGACAGTACAATTATTAACCAACACATAGGAGAGGCTGATTAAAGTTTTGCTTGAGCCATTATTTCTCTTTTATGACTTTCATGGCGTTTGAAAGTTCCATTCCATACACCTCTATCTAGAATGAGATTTATTTTTATGTATCAACTAAAATGACCATGAAATGGAAAACATTTACAAAGCATTTTACTAAATACAAATTAAAATCTGAAAATTAACCCTCGCTCAAAACCACATTACTATGAAATTTTGAAAAGCATTTCTTGTCCTGAACATTATGAACAATAGTGTAAGATTAACCTTTCATTAGATTAATTGTTATCGGATGTTGTTATCATATGCGTAACCAACTCAGCAGTTATAAGTTCAAAGCCATTCTGGAAATTGTGAGGCTGAACTTGATAAATCTGGTAATTTCTGGACTACATTGACATAATTCACTAACATAAGATATGGAACCCATTATCACTACATAGTGGTTCATTCTGAATACCATTAGAGTAACTCGGTATGAGTCATTTATACTGCCTTACCGACATTCCCTCTGTCAGAAGCGGGAATGAAACAAAGTAAAAAAACACTGGTATACACTTCAGTGGTGAAAAGAATCTAGAAAAGTGAAACAGTCAGTTTGTAAAATTTGAAACTAAGCACTAATTTACGAACACAGGCTAAAATTATGCAACCCTTGTTGAATGAATACATCGAGCTGAATCTTACCAAAATCAAACAAGTGTCAACTTTGAGGAGTTTAATGGAGAGTTTCTCTTTTCTGTGCTCCACTGCTCACTTTATTATGTATGCACCACACCTCTGCACTGCCACGTTTGCACTATTGGGTACTCACCAGTGGTGATGGTATTCAAACACTCATCAATGCATCAAGTCTATTACTTCCAGCCACAAATGTTCTTCACAGTTCATGTAGCAGGAAGGAAATGAAAAAGAACAATTTCTGAGGGCACTTAGGTAGCATAGGTGACGCTTCATTAAAAGTAGAAGCTCACAATTGTAAATGTATTGCTTCTTTACATCGCTGCCTGCCTGATCGACTGTCATTGTAACTGTAGCGACAAGGCTGAAACTACATAGACTTCCAGTCCTTAGAGACATGCCATGTTAGAACCCTGTCTAAGGGAGTGCCACTCTTTCCCTAATGATCAGTGTAGCATGACATCTTGTGATTGTTCAATCTAGGGAACATCAGATGTTGGAAAGTCTTCAAATGGTTAAGAACATTTATTTTTAGAGAACAATAGGAGAAATGAAGAAAAGAAGCATTCAGAAATTTCCTTCTGGGAATGAACAGGGGTTGCTTGCTTGTTGAAGTTCTAATGTACAGTCAATCAATGATTACTTCAGCCAATCTGACCTATTGGAACTGGGTGTCAATGAAGTCCCGTCTGGCTTTTGAGATTGATGCTGCACCACTCTGTCATGATGCTTCATGTCCTCAGTTTCGTTGTTGGAAAACTGCTATTATTCTCCCAGCTCTTCAGCTTCACCCTTTGTTTGCTGTAGCTGTATAGGGCATGGCATGTTTGAATTATGTGGCACATTGTGCCCGGAGTATGCTGCAATCTCCTCCTCCAGCCCACAGATCAATCCAAGCAAAAGAACCTTATCTTCAGGAGGCCTTTTGACTGCTCCACGAAGACCTTGGATGAACAATCAGCCTCAGACCGAGAGCTACAGAATGGAGTCTTCAGCCCTGGTTGCAGAAGGCGGTATTGCCTCCAGTTACCATCTTCATAAGACACACAGGCCTTGAAATGAAGCAGAAACATGAAGCTATTCAAAGATACAGACTTTATATCAGCATTCAGTGTATGTGATGCAGAATAAATCTAAGGTATGGTACTGCTAACCACAGGTAACTTGTGTTGATGTAATAGATCCCTTTTCTGTTGCTACAGTCAGTCACATTATGATATGGCACTCTCAATGTGCCAATGTGATGTGTGTACAAACTATAACACTGTGTACCTGGGGGAAGCCAGCTATGGAACTGGCATCCAGGATGATAGACTCTGGGCCGCCTGTATCTCTTCTGCACCTTGAATGGGCCAGTATCTGCAACTCCTTCATGTGGAGGCTGTTTAGCAGCTGCTGGAGGTTTCCTTCATTCATTCTTGGATTGTGGGAATCGCTGGCTGGCCAGCACTACTGCGCATCCAGGTTGTCCTTGAGAGGGTCGTGGTGGTGAGCTGCCTTCTTGAACTGCTGCAGTCCATGTGCTGTAGGTTGCCCCACAATGCCCTTAGGAAGGGAATTCCTGAAGTTTGACCCGGTGACAGTGAAGGAATGGTGATATATTTCCAAGTCAGGATGCTGAGTGGTTTAGAGAGGAATTTGCAGATGGTAGTGTTCCCATGTACCTGCTGCCCTTGTTCTTCCAGGTGGAAGTGGTCATAGGTTTGGAAGGTGCTTTGGTGAATTCTGCATTGCATCTTGTAGATAGTACACACTGCTGCTACTGACTCTCAGTGGTGGACAAGGTGGATGCTTGTGGATTGATGCTAATCAAGTGGGCTGCTATTTCCTGGATGGTGTCAAGCTTCTTGAATGTTGTTAGAGCATCACCCATCCAGGAATGTAGCTGCTGCTCCTGGACTTCACATCCATGCTCTCGTGTGGCCCATGACATCTTGGATTGTCTGTGAATTTTGTGGCCCATAGATACTGCTTTGAAGTTCACCTGTGGCTGCTTCTGCTTCACAGAGATAACAATGCCCAACTTGCAATGACATGATCAAGATTGTGTGGCCAAGATTTGTATCTCGCATTGGTCTCTCTATGCATCTCACATGCAAACTCTGCAATTACAGGTGTATTAGTATGTACTACATAAGGGCCTTTTCAATGCAATGACTACTTGAAGGACCCCACATCACTCACAAGTGCTACCTTTGTCCTCAGACAGGAAAAACCACAACCCACTCTGGGTGTGGTGGCTGCCATTTTTCATTTCCATTTTGTAATTTAGAGAAGGAGAAAAAGCAACCTGGTCACATGATGCAGAATGAATTGGCGACTCAGCCTGTTAATGTAGGTGACACGAGCCCCCCACCAAATGTAGGTATTCCTTTCTTCCTTCAGCTCCCTCTCAATCTGTCAGTTTTAAGCATCCACAAGTTCACAACTCGTTCATTTAAGTCTTCACCTCTCAACATTACCATAAAGCACCAGGTCTGTATCTGAGTTGTGCTTTTACTTCAGAGAGCAGACTCTTTGGACTGGCCATTTCCCCCCAATTACTGAGTTGGAAGGACAGTCCCAACTAATGAGTGATTAGACTCTTAACTGATATCAAAGCAATTCCTTGGCTGATTTACCAGAAATCCCCAGACTGATTGCCCTGAACCTGCAGGACTGACCATGGCCCACTTCCTGGACTGTAGAAGTACAGACTCCCAGATCCCTGATTGCCCCAAGCAGCTGACTGACTGTTCAAACCCCTGGAATGATGTGTAGCACTGTCTTTGACTTATTGATTTAGACAGCCTGCCTAAAGACTGACTTCCTTATGTTGGCTGAGGACTACTTCCTTGATGCATTGAGACATGGCCATTTGATTGAAGCAGATGCAGTGTGTTTGGTACGTAAGCTGCTGGAACTTGTTGCAATACAGCAACATATCCACTCCTATTGACAGATCACTGCTGCCTGGCTTTGCATCTACAATAAGAGCAAGGCAAGCAGAAGTACTCTGAGCCTGTAAACTCTGAATGCAGCAGCAAAACGCAAAAAGGCAGGACAAATATGCTGTGAGCACCCATGTAGGCACAAGGTGAGTGAGTTTTAAGAAAGCAAGCAAATAGCCCTGAAGTGTACCCTGCTTCAATGCATGAGATGACTGCCTTTCCCTGGACATAAACTGGACTGACAGCAGCATTGCAATGATAAGGGGTCTGTGAGTTTCAACAGGCAACATTAAAGAGAATAACTAGACTAAGTGAGTCAAAGATGTTCCATGGTGATGTAACAAGACTGGTGCATGTCTGATGCTAAGTTCCATAGATGGTGGGGAATTCTGCCTGTGGAACGTGCCTGGAGACAATGATCAAGATAGAGTCCTGGAGCAGAAAGCAATGAGCTAGAGCCACCCAGCAACTACTCTGACTTTCATGTTGGGAGTTATTGCCACCTACTTTCTCTCTATTGCATGGGAGAATCACAAACTGCATATAAATAAGGCAAGAATAGGTAACAATGAAAACTAAATATATGCAAATTATCCCCTCAGCATCAAGATTCTTGTTTTGCTGTTCAAAACCTGAGTGAATGTTCAGACTTTCATCTTTCAAGTTTGAGAATCTAATTTTTCCATATTCTCCTAATTGACTTGCCATTAACCACATTGTTCAGAGTTGGGAGAATTCCATCCACTATTTCTTACAAAATTGAACTTGAGGTTTAAAATGTTTCATCTTTATCTTGCTATAGTCAGCCCACTTCTTTGTTCCAATTAAGAAAGTATTTCCACAAAAAAATGCAATGCTTAGCATGCAGCACTTTGATTCTATGGGTGTCATTTTAACAGCAAAATGATTTCCAGATTGCACACATGCATGTCATGGTGTGAGCAAGGCCACAGAGTATCGTGTTCATACGCAGGTAGTATCTGCTGGAGATCTGTTGAGTAGACAGATTAGTATGTAATGCTAATTGGATGCAACACTGCTATTTTGGTTCTCAATGCTCCAACCAAAACTGTTTCTAAAACACATAAAATTGAATGTGTTCGTCAGGAGCGATTATCCACCCCTTGCTCTTTCCGTGGGTCCTCAGCTATACACGGGTGTGTCAGTAATCAATTTCTACTCGCTATTGCTATATTATATGAGTACTTGGTGGTTTCTTGAGTTCTTTAAAGTGGTTAAAGTAGACAGCAGGAGCTCTAAGGTTCTCAAACTATATTATATAAATTCCAAGGAACCCTGCAACACATTACATGTATTTTTCTGTATAAAAATTATTTACACAATTAAACAAATTGATTAGTTCAGTTAGCGAATATGAAACTTGTTTCTGGTACTGCAGAGCAATTTATTATGTTGTTTTCAACAAGGACATACATGTTTCCTTGTCAATGTTCTGAATTAATACATTATTTTTGTTGAAGCCATTGCTGAAAACCTGACTTGACATAAGCAGCATTTACTAAATGGGACAGACACTTGCAGTGTTGCAGAAGAGGCAGTACTGCATTCATCAGAGCATTCACACTGAAATGTCTCCAGTAGCATTTTACTGAACCTGGTTCTGAGGAAGCTGTCTAATGAAATGTCAACAAGCTCTTCCAACAGCTGTAATGGGACACAGAGTGACACTTTAGCTTCAGTATCCTCACTAGAGGGCTTTGTGACTTATAGTTGTGAAATAAATTGTTTTATCATGAGTTCTGCCAGCCCACAGTGCCAGCTTTGTCCACAAATCAAGAATTATTATATATATAAACAACCAAATCCTTCCCCCCCAAGTAGTGTATAAAGCATGATGCCCCAATCCAAAATGGGCAAATGTATCATCAGATACCCACCCCACTGGCAAGCAAAAGATCAGATACCCCATGAAATGTTGCCTGTCTTTCCTGTAGATGTTGACAGGCCTACGGTTTTTGCAGTATGTGTACTATTCTGGTTATTTGCACTCCACTCCCTCGATGTCCTACTGGTATGCAGCCAAATGTAATATATCATGCAAGTCAACAGTTCGTATCCTAGCAGAAGTCATGATGCTTTTATTCTGCAACAATCCACCATGAGCTGCATTTGGACCACCACAACAATGCAAAGGGTGGCAATTGAGTGATGAGTCATCCATGAGACATAGCTCATTACTCTAGTGTGCAACTCAAGCAAATGTAACAGCATTTAGAAACATAAGTCATCCCGGACCAGCCCGCATTTCTTTTTACAAGGATGTTGCCAGGGTTGGAGGATTTGAGCTATGGGGAAAGGCTGAACAGGCTGGGGTTGTTTCCCTGGAGCGTCAGAGGCTGAGGGGTGACCTTATAGAGGTTTACAAAATTATGAGGGGAATGAATAGGATAAATAGACAAAGTCTTTTTCCTGGGGTGAGGGAGTCCAGAACTAGAGGGGAAAGATATAAAAGGCACTTAAGGGGCAACTCTTTCAAGCAGAGGGTGGTACATGTATGGAATGAGCTGCCGGAGGAAGTGGTGGAGGCTGGTACAATTGCAACATTTAAAAGGCATTTGGATGGGTATATGAATAGGAAGGGTTTGGAGGGATATGGGCCAAGTGCTGGCAGGTGGGACTATATTGGGTTGGGATATCTGGTTGGCATGGACGAGTTGGACTGAAGGGTCTGTTTCCATGCTGTACATCTCTATGACTCTATGCTGCCACAAGAAATGTATCATTACAGATCATTGGCATGCTAAAGCAATGCTTCCACTGTCTGGATCTCCCCGATGGATTCATCAGAGCCACTGCCAAGATTCAAGATACAAACATACCAATCTGTGAATTATGAGCAGGAGTGGGCCATTTAGATTCTTGAGCCTCCTCTGCCATTCATAAAGATCATTGTTGATTTGATTGTAGCCTTAATTCTACTTTTCTCCCCTTTCCCAACAATCTTTGACTCTCTTGTTAGTCGAGAATCTAGCTACATTTGCCTTAAAAGTATTTAACGGCCCCAAGCTCCACCCCTCTCTGGGGAAAAGCATACCAAAGACTCGAAGAAATATTTGCTCGTTCTAAGAAATACCATCTCCATCCTAAACTGGTGGCTTCTTATTTTTAAACTGTGTCCCCTGATAAAGTTCTGCAATTTATTTCAATTTAAATAAGACACTGCTTTTCTATTATTCCTACCAAAGTGGACAAATTCACATTCTTCCAAATTATATCCCATCTGCTAAATGTTTACCCACTCACTTAACCAGTATATTTGTTTGCAGACCCTTTATGTCCACTTCACAACTTCCTTTCCTCTCTATCTTTATATTATTAACAAATTTAGCCACCATGCATTTAGTTCCTTCATCCAAATCTTTTTTATAGATTGCAAATAATTGAGGATCCAGCACTGATCCCTGTGGCACAACTTGTCACATCCTGCCAACCTGAAAATGACCTATTTATGTCCACCCATTACCCTACCCTCAGCCTAATGTATGCTACACAACCTTTCCCTCAAACTATGCCCACATCGATAGTTATGCAGCAACCAGTTGAGCTGAACAGGGCTAGTTGAAGGAATAGAGGAAGTCATCCAGGCAGAAAAAAAACAAACTGCGGATACTGGAAAACAGAAAGAAAAACAGAAATTGCAGGGAAAACTTAGCAGGTCTGGCAGCATCAGTGGAGAGAAAGCAGAATTATCATTTTGGGTCCAGTTATCCTCCATCAGAACTGATGGTAGCTAGGAAAGATTGGTATTTATGCTGAAGATGAGGTGGGAAAAGAGGGGTAAGAGTAAATGATGGATGGAAATGGAGCCCAGAGAGACAGTTAAACGGTTGGGCAGACAAGGGAATGAGTAAAAGTTGGCCTGGGAGAATGATTAGATGCTAATGGGGTCTGTTAGTGACTGATGATGGGTTGTTGTGATAGCAGCCCATGTGACGATAAAGTCTGATTTGTAGGATTTGGGGTAAGGACATGGGGGAAGCTGCTCAGGCCCTAAAGTTATTGAATTGATATTGAGTCCTGAAGGCTGCAGAGTCCCTCAGCTGAGAATGAGATGCTGTTCTTCCAGCTTGCACTGAGCTTTGCTGGAGCAAGCCCTGAGACAGAAATGTTGCCCAGGGAACATAGTGGTGTGTTAAAGTGGCAGGCAGCAGGAACCTGAGGGTCACTTTGGTGGACAAAATGTAGGCATTCCGCAAAGCAGTCACTAAATCTTGTTTCATCCCCCCAGTGTAGAGCAGATCACGTTGTGAGCACAAATACAGTAGACTAGATTGAGTGAAGTGCAGATAAATCACTGCTTTGCCTGGAAGGTGTGTCTGGGGCGTTAGATGACAAGAAGGGAGGAAGTAAACAGGCAGGTGTTAACTGTTCTGCAATTGCTTGGGAAAGTACTATGAAGGTGTTGGGAGTGGAGGAGGCATGGACCAAGGTGTCCCAGAGGGAACTGTCCCTGCAGAAGGCTGACAAGGAAGGGGAGGGGAATATATGTCTTGTGGTGGCATCCCACTGGAAGCGGTGGAAATGGCAGCTAATAATCCTTTGGATGAGGATGATAGTGGAGTGGTAAGTGAGAACAAGGGGACCCAATTGCTGCTGTGGGAGGGAAGAGAGTGAGATGTGTGGGAGATGGATTGGAGGGCCCTATCAATCATGGTGTGGAATCCTCAGTTGAGGAAGAAGGTGGACATTTTGGAGACAACTTTGCAGAAGCTGGTATGATTGGAATGATGTGACAGAATCAGAGAAACTGGGAGAATGGAATAGTCTTGACAGGAAACAGGGTGTATGGATGTATAGTCAAGGGGACTGTGGGAGGCAGTGAGTTGGTAATGGATATCGGTGGCCAGCCTTTACACAGAAGTGGAAACAGAGATGTTGAGGGAGGAATCAGAGATGGACCAGGTGAAGGTGAGAGCAGGATAGGAATTGAAAGTGAAATTGATAAACTTTTCCATTTCCAGACAAGAGAGGGAAGCTTATCGATGATGTCACTGATTTACTGGAGAAAGAGTTGTAAGCGGGGGTCTAAGTAGGACTGGAACAAGGAATGTTTACATCCTCTACAACTAACAAGGATAACTGGGGCCTTTGCAGATGCTGTGGCCACCCCTATGACCTGAAAGAGGGGAGTTAAAATAGAAGTGAGAATGAGCTCAGTCAGGTGGTGGATGGGGATGGTTCAGGCCATTTTTCCAGGAAGAAATGGAGAGCACTGAGACCATCCTAATTGGGGGTGGATGTATAAAGGGATGGAAATTCTGAAACTGACATAAACTATCAGGGGAATTGCAGATGTACGTGGGAAAGGACTGGACAAGGGGAGAAAAGCGAGAGATGAAAAGCTAAGTTGTATGGGGCAGGAGTAGGCAGAACAATGGGTCTGCCCTGGCAGTCCAGTTTGTGGATTTTGGGAAGGAGGTAGAAGCAGGTTGTGTGGAGTTGGGGGGGGGGCAATGAACTTTGAGGCAGTAGGGAGAGATCGCCAGATGAAATGAGATTAGTAACCATTGTGGATACAATGGCCTGATGTTAAATGGTGAGGTCATGGTCTGGGGAGATCGGGGGAAGTACCTGAGAGCTAGTGCTCAGCCTCTGCAACGTAGAGGTGAGTCTGCCTGACAACAACGACATCACCCTTGTCAGCAGGCTTAATTACAAAGTCAGAATTGGATCTGAAGGACCTAGACAGTCCTCTTCTGGCAGGATATCCACAAATAACTGATCTGACTTTGATTTCAATAAACACAAACCCCATTTCCCGTTCACAAACATTCCCTTGCCTTAGTGACATGCCTTTCTATTATTGACATCACAGTGTGATCTGGGTGGCACAGTGGCTCAGAGACTAGCAATGCCACCTCACTGTGCCAGGGACTCGGGTTCAATTCCTGCCTTGGGCAACTGTCTATGTGGAGTTTGCATGTTCTTCCCATGTCTGCATGGGTTTCATCTGGGTGCTCCGGTTTCCTCCCACAATATAAAAAGATATAATTTGGCCATGCTAAATTTCTCATTGTGTTAGGTGCATTAGTCAGGAGTAAATGTAGGGGAATGGGTCTGAGTGGGTTACTCTTCGGAAGGTTGGTGTGGACCTGTTGGGCTGAAAGGTCTGTTTCCATACTGTAGGGAATCTAATCTAAAATGTTTTTTAAAAATCTGAGTTGGTGTGAGTGGTAATTCTGGGTGTAGCTACATGCAGAAGTTTGTTTGTCCTGTCCTTCAGGACATCTGAATAAGTGTAGTTTTTTTTTTATAACTTGCTGCGCTGTAGGTCATAGAGTCATACAGTCATAGAGATGTATAACACGGAAAGAGACCTTTGGTCCAACTTGTCCTTGCCAACCAGATATCCTAAATTAATGTCGTCCCATTTACCAACATTTGGCCCATATCCTTCTGAAACCTTCCTATAATTGTACCAGTCTCCACCACTTCCTCTGGCAGCTCATTCCATATATATACCGCCCTGTGTGAAAAGGTTGCCTCTCAGGTCCCTTTTAAATCTCTCCCCTCTCACCTTAAACCTATGCCCTCTAGTTCAGGACTCTCCATCCCAGGGAAATGACCTTTCCCTATCCCTGTGTGATGATGCTGCTCCTTTAGCAAGGTTACGTTGTCTTTAGTTTTTTTAAGTAAAAGTCAGTAAAAGACACAGACTGTGAAAAGTCTAAGTTTGAGGTGTTTTAGGGCCAATTTGATTATATGCAGTATAGACAGATTAGATTAGATTCCCTACAGTGTGGAAACAGGCCCTTCAGCCCAACAGGTCCACACCGACCCTCCGAAGAGCAACCCACCCAGATCCATTCCCCTATATTCACCCCTGACTAATGCACCTAACACTACAGGTAATTTAGCATGGCCAATTCACCTAACCTGCACAGCTTTGGACTGTGGGAGGAAACCAGAGCACCCGGAGCAAACCCACACTGACACGGGGAGAATGTGCAAACTCCACACAGACAGTTGCCAGAGGTGGGAATTGAACCTGCATCCCTGGCGCTGTGAGGCAGCAGTGCTAACCACTAAGCCACCATGCAATCAGAGTAAGTAATGACATACAGATCACAGGGTGAAAAAATAAATTGGAAAGAGTAAGGCATACAGCCTACAAAGCACAGGATGTGCGCTAGACAAGATCAACATTAACAAGATCAGCATTATTTGAAGTTACAGAGTCTGTGCATCAGTCTAAAAAGCAGGAAAGAAGCTGTTCTTGAACCTACTGGTGCGTGTGTTCAACCTTCTGTATCTTCTGCCTGACGCAAGAGGTTGGAGGAGAGAACTATCAGAGTGCAATGGATCTTTAATGTTGCTGGCAGCCATGTAATTGGAGTCCATGGGTAAGAAGTTGGCTTCTGTGATGGTCTCGGCTGTGCACACAATCTTCTGTAGTTTCTTATACTCCTGGGTGGAACAGTTGCCATACCAAGCCATTATTCACTCACTTTCAATGGTGCATCCTTAGGGATATGCCAAATTTCCTGAGCCACCTGAGGAAGAAGAGGCATCGTTATGCTTTCTTGCCCATTGCTTCTACATCTGAAGTCCAGGTAAAGTTGTCAGTTATCGTCACTCCTAGGAACTTGACGCTCTCAACTTCCACTCTGTTGATGTAGATGGTGATGTAGATCCTGAAAGTCAATGATCAATTTTTTAGTTTTGCCGACGTTAAGAGAAAGGCTGTTATCATGGCATCATGTCGCCAAACCCTCTATCTTCTTTCTGTATTCTTACTTATCGTTGTTTAATAACCTCCTATCCCAATAGTGTCATCAGCAAACTTCTAGATGGTGTTTGTTCAGAATTTGGCAACACAGTCATGGGTGTACAGGGAGTACAGTACGCAGCTGAGAACATATCCTTGAGGGGCTCCAGTGTTGAGGACTATTGTGAAGGAGGTGCAGTTACCTATCTTCACCAATTGCGGTCTATGGATCAGAAAGCTGAGGATCCAGTTGCAGAGGGCAGAACCGAGACCTAGGTCTCAGAGTTTTGAGATCAGTCTGGTGGGGTTTATGGTTGTGAAGGCAGAGCTGGAGTCAATGAGCAGGGCATAAGCAGCGATTCTCCTGCTCCTTGGATGCTGCCTGACCTGCTGTGCTTTTCCAGCAACACATTTTTCAGCTCTGATTTCCAACATTTGCAGTCCTCACTTTCTCCTCAATGAGCAGGAGGCTGACATAGATGTCCCTGTTATCCAAATGTTCCAGGGATGAGTGCAGGGTTAGGGAAATGATGTCTGCTGTGGACCTGTGACATTGGTAGGACTGAAGAAAGGACACTGAACCCAAAAAAGTTAACTCTGCTTTCTCTCCACAGTTGCTACCAGACAAGCTGCAGTTTTCCAGCACTTCTTGTTTTTGTTTCTGACTTCAAGCATCTGCAGTTGTTTGGTTATTTTTTGCTTGTGTGTTCATAGCTCTATCCAAGTAATACAATAAAATGTACAGGGTGTCCCTGATTTATAAAAACCCAAATTATGCATGCTGAAACTTACAACTGCAATCCCATATAGGGATGTTGCTTTAAAGCTCTGACATAAAAATATTTCCTTTACTTACAAGCAGTTACTTTATAAATTATTCTGCATTGTTGATCCAACTTACATACAAATCGACTTCTGACTAGACTGAGGAAATGAACCCTTTTGCAACTCAGCAACTGCCTGTATTGATAAGACATGAAGATAAGTTATTAACAGGCAAAGTAAGGGAGCCAAGCAGTTGTTTCTGTTTACCTGTGTGTCCCAGAGTGCTGCTAAAGAGCTTAAACTGAACTGTCTTTTTAAAAGATACATTGGTCTCTTGGTAGTTCAGTTGCATACATCTGTTTTATACTAGATTCATAACAATTCCAGCTTAAATTGCTATGCACATGAACAGATCTTGAAGAATCCTCCTTCTGATGGACGGTGAATAGATTGCTTTATTTATACATATAAAAGGACAGGTTTTTTTTTTGTTCTTTGAATGTGAGAAGACCAAGTTTTTTTTATTTTAAAGAGGTTGGTTACCTTGGTTTTTCAAATATCCTAAATTGAAACAAAAATTTTCAGTGGAATGAAAACAATTCTACTTGATGTGCTATTGCCTTATTATTCAGATTGTCGTTCACTTATAATCACGGTCACTGGTAAGCTTCTCCAATTAATCTGCTAACGTGCTCTGTACCAGGTTTCATATTTCACCATGATCTTCCATGAAGGAAATAGATTAATAAAATCCAAATATAGATTTAAAATCCTACTCATAATTTCAGGGCTAGCTATAATTAACAGTATTCATAGTTTGATTGCATTTTTAATTATAGAACATAGAACATAGAACATAGAACAATACAGCGCAATACAGGCCCTTCGGCCCTCGATGTTGCGCCGATCCAAGCCCACCTAACCTACACTAGCCCACTATCCTCCAAATGCCTATCCAATGCCCGCTTAAATGCCCATAATGAGGGAGAGTCCACCACTGCTACTGCAGGGCATTCCATGAACTCACGACACGCTGAGTAAAGAACCTACCCCTAACATCTGCCCTATACCTACCCCCCCTTAATTTAAAGCTATGCCCCCTTGTAAGAACTCAATAAGGCTTGTGAGGCATGAACTACCCCTCGCAAAGCCATGCTTACTATCTTTAATAAAACTATCTTTTTCCCAATAGTCATAAATTCCATCCCTCAGGACCCTTTCCTTTACATTGCTTATCGCAGAAGTGCGACTGACTGGTCTGTAATTACCGGGGACTTTCGTATTCGCTTTCTTGGACAGAAAAATAACATCCGCCTTCCCTCGGTCATCTAGTACTACGCCCGTGGAGAGTGAGGATACAAAGATCATCGCCAGAAGTGCAACATTCTCATTATTTGCTTTCCTTAGTACCTTTGGTCCTGTCCTGGGGACTTATCTGCCTTGTTGCTTCCAAAAAAATCCAACATATCGAGTTAATTAACATTAACCTGTTCAAGCCTATTAAACTGGTCCATGGTGGTCTCACTCTGTCGAGTGAATACTGAAGCAAAACAAAAACCTCATTTAACACCTGCCCTAACTTTTCAATCTCCAGGCGCAAGTTCTCTCCACTATCCTTGTTCAACCCTACCCTCTGTCTGGTCATTCTGTTATTCCCCATGTATGCTTAGAACGCCTTTGGGTTTTCCATAACCCTTCCCCCCAAGTTTTTTTCGTTTCCCCTCCCAAATCTCCTCAGTCCATTTCTGAACTTTTCATTTTAGGGTAATTCATTACTGTTTTCCTCTTTTTCAAGTTGCTTTATTTTTAGTTGAATTTTGGCCGTCTCTAAAAATTCTGGTGACGCTTCCAGCAAATGTAATTGCTGGATTATTGCTATAATTAACTCACCTTTCCTCAGGGAAGAGGTCAGCTTCAACTCCAAATTGCCTGCTAATTCCAGCAGCTTGGCCTTAACCACTTTTTGCAAAACCCCCAAAGCCATTTTTTCCACACACAGAAACCTCTTGTTGATGAAAAGAGGCATTTTTATCCCAAAGACCATTTAAAGCAAATAAACTGAATACCAGGAACAGAACCTAACATTCGCAGCATTACAGTCTGACAAACCTAATCCGAAATTGGAATTATCGAAGATATCCCAACCTATTATAGGCCAAGCCAGAAACGCTGAAAACATTTCAAAAATGTAGCCCAGACTCTATGCATCATGCAGGTGTAACGAGGATATTCCAGGAGAGATGCAGTTGGACCAGCTATTTCGTTTAAAACAAAGCGGAATTTATTTACAAAATTACCAATCGAAACACAAACAATTGAGAACAGAATACAGAATAACGGAACCTATACGAAAACTCAGCAGAATGTCCCAAATTAATGATGGTGTTCCAAATACTTGCAAAAATCCCCATAAACAACGCTTAGCACTGCGAAAATCAAAATGAAACGTAGGGTCTAACATGAGTTAGGCCAGAGACAGAGCACCTTCTTGTTTAGAGTCCATCAGCTGTTTCAACTCTACTGTGCTAAAACAGAACAAAACTAGAGAAATGCTGAACTAAGAGAACTGGCCACTCACTTTTCTTTGTACAAGTGTTGTGTTCATTTAAACTTAAAAGCCTTTTTGCCTCAGGCAGTATCTGTTAGCTAAAATCAAATTGTCCCGAAAACTCTTCAACATAGACGTTTTGCAGTCTGCATCTTTTCTTACTTCTTTGTAAAAGAAACTAAGGACAACATAACCTTGTTAAAGGGCAACATTGTCACAGCATTCAGGGCCAGAATACTTGTGATTAGTTAAGTCATACCGACCTCAAACTGTTAGCCATGTTCCTCTTTCCAAAATTGCTGTCCAGGCGGAGGTTCTCAAAAGAGGACATTTGCTCTCTCTTCAGGTCCTTCCTGGCTACCTTATAACTCTCAATCGCCCCCATTGTACCTTCACGCCTCATCTTTACATAGGCCGCCCTCTTCCATTTAACAAGGGATTCCAATTCCTTATTAAACCACTGCTCCCTCACACGACCCTTTCCTCCCTGCCTGAGGGGCACATACTTATCAAGGACACTCAATCGTTGCTCCTTGAACAAGCTCCACATATCAATTACATCCTTGCCTTGAAGCTTACTTTTCCAGGCCACACATCCTAAGTCATGCCTCACAGCATCATAATTTCCCTGCCCCCATCTATAACTCTTGCCCTGTAGTGCACTCTTATCCCTCTCCATCACTAGAGTAAAGGTCACCGAATTGTGGTCACTGTCCCCAAAGTGCTCACCTACCTCTAATTCTAACACCTGGCCTGGTTCATTACCCAGAACCAAATCCAGTATGGCCTCACCTCTTGTTGGCCGATCTACATATTGTGTCAGGAAACCCTCCTATAATTAACAGTATTCATAGTTTGATCGCATTTTTAATTATCCAGTATTAAAAAAGTAAAAGAGGTTCTGAAGCTTTTCCTTATACATAAGTTTTGGCAGTAAGTGGTAACAACTTTCATCTTCAAAACATTGTCGGAAGACACAGGAATTTGTATTGATGTCATAGAGGAATGAAAAGAATATGAGTTTCTGGTTAATAATTGTTAAATGTTCTGTAAATATGGATACTGTGTCTGATGATTGGTGAATGTTACTCCTGTATTCAGGGAAAAGAGAGGTGGACCCAGAAATTTTAGACAACCAAAGTTAATGAAAACAAATATCAGAAGTGACATAAAGTGGGCTATTGATTTGTTATCATCCCTTTTCCATTATCGCATAATTCTGATCTACCCCCAGCTTGTAAAACCTAAATTCGGATAGAATTCTGAGTAATCTAAGAATTATGCAGTGGTCCTTAGTTCTTCAAAAGACATTTGAAGTTCTACAGCTGAGGTTATAGAGATCAATGAGATTCACATTATTTATGGCAAATAATTTCATTGAATTGGAAACTGACTTGGCAACAGCTAACGATTAGTGATGAGTGAAAGAACTTTGCTGGGAGGACATAGACTAAACAAAACAAAAACAAACCAAGGGCTTCGACTAGCTCCATACTTTAGTAACCTGTTTTCCACATTCTTGGAAAGTAAAAATTGGCCAGACTCTTTTGCCTGGACTTGATGGGAATTATAAACTGTCCAATGAGACTTCAGGCACTAGGAAACCTTTGCCAAAGACCCAGCGCTATCCCAAGTAGTAGGTTAGCAGTTGGGGTACAAAGTTGATTGCTTGATTGCACTCCTCTATCTTTGACTGACAAACCAACAAAAAATAATTTCACTAACTTTGCTGAGCCTTTTCTGGCCAGGCTGTTGCTTGTAACCATGTTTCACTAGCAGTTCTGCCTCTCTGTACAACTCAGTATGTAGCTGCACAGAGGACTTTTGTATATGATGCCCAAGGATGTTATTAATACCCATTCCTCTTTGATGCAAAAGGTTAAAATTAGAACTTTTGATTCCATTGTGCTGAATAAATAAAATTGTGTAAAGGTTTTAAAAGAGAGGTTTACTTGAATTATACCAAGGATGAGAGTCTTACATTTTCTGGATGGATTTGGGAATTTGGCAATTTTCTCCTACGGCAGAGGAGGTTAAGGGGACAGTTAATTGAAGTGTTCACAAAATGTTTGCAGCTAATGGAGGTGTTCACAATTATGAAGCGCTTGGAAACAACAAGGAGAAATTGTTTCCAGTAACAGGAATGTTGGTTGCCAGAGGATATTTAAGATATGTGACAGAAGAGTGAGGGAATTGGGGTGAGGGAGGTAAGATTATTCCTTTGAGCAATATGTTGCAATCATCTGGAAAGCTTTGCTTGAAGAAGTACTGAAAACATATAAGCCAGTGAAATTCAATGGGAATTTCATATATACTTTGGAAGACAAATTTGTCAGGTTATGAGAAAAGAGCAAGGATCTATTTAATTATATTGCTCTTTCAAAGAGTTAGCACAGGCGCAACAAGCTGAATGGCCTTCTCTTTGTCATAAGATTTTATGATTTTATAATGCTTGCAGATAGAGAATGTTCTGTGTATCCAAAAACGCAGGAATTACTGCCAGCAGTCTCTAAATCCAATAATTCTATTCAGCTCTTCGTATGTAACAAAGCTCTGCCAGCTGGGGCTGAGCCTAATATCTGTATCCAAATTCAAATTGCCTAAATTTGCATTTAGTCATGAATATATTTTATTTTTTTTCTCATCCCTTTGGACCATGAACCAACTGCGGCCAAAAAGACGGGTGGGCAATCAGCTCCTCAGTTTCTTCCAGTGGCACAGCTGCTGGTGCTGTGGCACCCTGCCAACGATCCTTCCTTTATTATAAGAGTACATTTGGCCTACCCAGCACTCTGCTACAGCAGGATAGCTGCTATCAGGACATCAGTGATATGGGGGGGATTAGGAAGAAAATTAAGATTCCCACCAGTTAGTGATGCTAAACATTAATGCTTTGAATGCTTTCTTTCTTTCCAATTAAGAAATCAGAAATCTGAAATGAATAAAAAGCAATGACTTATTTGTCAGAATCCATTTTGGTGTAATTGAATTCAATGATAAATGCCTTGCTAGTAATATATATTGCTGTACAAATTACCGAACACTCAAGAGCTATTTAATGTGTGAACAGTTTGTTTGTTTTGTCTGTTTGATGATAGACCAATGAACATTTGTAGACAGCAGTTAATATGTGTGAAAAAGCAATTTATTCTATTGGTTTATTAGATTTAAGATTAACACCATTGCACTGGGCTAATGGGGTATTTAGTTTTATGGAGTAGGCTGTTAGGATAACCTAAAAATTACAGCCCTGTGTATTATTACCTCATTTCAGTAATTGTCAGCAGACCATATGTATATATTTATAAATATAATCATAGCAAGGCAGAATAATCATTCATCATTCTGTGAATGTCCCTTTCCAAAAGGTTACAATGCTCTTGTACACTTAGCTACCGTACAGCTGTCACTCATACCTTATGCCAGTACCTGGAAAGTTTTCTATTTAAATAATGTCTGAACTTTATACATAATATAAATTTTATAAAGCCCAATGGAAGAGAAGATCCTATTCCATGCCTTGAATGAAGGATTAATATTGCAGTGAAGAGAGCTTTGAGACAATAATAACCCGAGCATTAAAGAGAAACTGAAGGTTATGAAAGAAAGTAAAGCCAGAAGATACCTGAAGGAGATGGAAGAAAGAGTTTCAAATTCTTCTAAATATCTGGGTTATGAAATGATCAAATTGAGCATTTGTGCTTGTTTTGGGGGCAGACATTTGTCACGAGGTTTGGGTTGACTGACCTTTATCACATATTCTGACAGGGTTCAGGGTAGGCTATAAAGAAGCACTGTCTCTGGCAGATATATATAAATCACAGAATTAGAACAAAAGGGTTTGGACTCAATTTATGTCTACCCCTTTGTAATTACATTACCAGGTGCCATTGTTGACAATAGCTAGTGAAAGGGTAATTGATTGTCTAAATAAAAAATCCTGAACATAATCAAGTCTTTAGGAATAGCTGCAGGCACCTGCAACGTTCATTCAAGAGAATTTCACTTACCTTGCCTATTACCCACCAAGGATCTTATACTAAAGGAGAATTGGGGAGAGAGCATCTGATGGTAGAGGCAGGCATGGTAGATTCATTTAAGATACGTCTGGACAGATGCATGAGTAGATGGGGAGCAGAGGGAAGCAGATGCTTTGGAATTGGGCGACAGGTTTAGAGAGTGGATTTGGATCGGCTCAGGCTTGGAGGGCCGAAGAGCCTGTTTCTGGGCGGTTTCTGGGTTACAGATATTTTTAATCAGCCTGTTCAGATATGTTATGACATACCTATCCAGAATCAGAGGTAGGATACACTACCACTGCACCACAGCCCTTGATCTGATTTTTTTTTTAAATGTTAATTTCTTTTTCCGTAAGTGTTGCCAAACCAGCTGAGTTTTTCCAGTGTTTGTTTCAGATTTCCAGCATCCACAGTATTTTACTTAATTTCTGTATTGACCTTATGAAGGTCATTCTGTAGCCTTTAGACAGGTTTAATCAATCAATCAATCAGTCAATCGGTTTGGGCATTTTATGATGCATCTCTGGAGCAGTTGGGACATGAACCCAGCTGTATGTTTTTTAATCTATTTTTCTAATCAACCTGTTAAGAGATGTATTATAGATCTCTGAAGCAAGTAGGACTTAAACCTGGGCCACCTAGTCCAAGGGTACAGACAGGACCATTGTGTCACAAGAGCCCTTACTTGATAGCTGTAAAATGTACTTCCTGATTGAAATCATGTGGAAGGGAATATGGGTAGGGAACATGGAAGAGTCAGCAGGAAGTTGTAAGGTTTAACCAATTAGTTAGGTAACACTAGATAAGAACCAGGCTTTGCTAACATCATTTCATTCAATCCCTGATCACTCTTACCAACCTTACTTGCTTGTTTCAAATCAAGCAGGTAAAACTGCCTGCACTATGAATCCAATTAAACATTGCACTTTAAAACAAACTCCAAATTACCATCTTGCCCATGCACCCAGCAAAATTATCCACCCAGGTCAACTTGCCAGGGTCTCCCATGTATAAAGTATCTCTGTTCATTGTTGCAGACTGATTTACAGCTCTAACAGTGGCACAGCTCTGAATCATGTCCTATAGACTTATACCTCGGAAATAAAGAGACTCTTTACCACGCCAACCAATACTTTCTCTGCCATGACAACTCAACTTACACGCATCAATAGAGGTCCAAGAACTCTAAAAAGACAATTTTGTTTTTTTCACAGGTGCTGGATAACCAGAGATTGTGCGGATATTGATCATGTTATAACCCCTCCTGACTCCTCTCTTTGTTTCATTCCTGAGTCAGTTACAACAGAGGAGAAAGTGAGGACTGCAGATGCTGGAGATCAGAGCTTAAAAATGTGTTGCTGGAAAAGCGCAGCAGGTCCTTGGATGCTGCCTGACCTGCTGTGCTTTTCCAGCAACACATTTTTAAGCCCCAGTTACAACAGAGTTTGAAGTTAAAAGGGGGTAATTTTGTCAGTTTAATAAATATGTACTTCCCTGCGTACAGATTGATGCAAAAAAAAAGCATCCCTCATTTAACAAGTAAACTCACACCAAGTTATTAACCAAAGTTTTAAAATGTGCAAATACATCTAACTAATGCAAAAAACAACAGGCAATATGTCCAAGCATACATTAAAAAGACTAGAACACAGTAGAATATCAGATCTTAAGACTTAGCCAAGTAACAAGTAAAGTCAGGAGAGAGAATTATTCATAGATTGCCCAGAGGCTTGTTTCCACTTGAAGGACTGCTATCCCTGCAGTAACTGCTGCTCCTGGAACATGCACTCTGCAGTTTAGGGTCATTGCCTTGTTCTCTTACAGACAGTAGCATTGATATAGGGTTCATTTGCAATTCTCCCTTAAGAAATCCTTGCTTGTAGCTGGAAACTCTTCTTGTGGGCATCCAAAAAAGCATTAACAGCTTAGCTGTGATAGAGAGATTTCAAACAAAGAAGAACAATACTGTTTCCTTTCTGTCCACTGTGGCAGCTATTCTCTGACTGTTAGTTTAAAATCCAGAAATGTTTTTTCCACATGCAAGGGCTGGATTCAACGACCTGTCTTTGAGAGCTCTGAAGATTCCAAAAGCAGTTTGTTTTCTTTAAAAATGCAACAGTTTAGACCTGTCAATGTTCTTCACTTTGAAAAGTGTTTTTTACACCAACTTCCATGATAATTGAACATATCCAACTGATGACATCAAAGTAATATTTTACATGACACATATCCTTAGCCATTGTAGCTGTGTGGTTTTCTTTGCCCCAAATGTAAACAGGCTTCATTACAGATGGAGAGATTGAAACACACTCCTGGACATTCAATGGTGTTAGCATCTCTGAATTCTTCACTATTAACATCCTTGGGGTTACCATTGACCAGAAACTTAACTGCACTCACCACATAAATACGATGGTACAAAAGCAGATCAAAGCCAAGGAATACTGGCAAATACCTCACCTCCAGATTTACAAAGCCTGTCCACCAAATAGGCTGCTTCTGCAGAGTTTCGCGTCCTAGGACAATATCTATACTGAGGAATCAATCTAGCAAATATTCGCTATAAACTGTTAAAATGAGTTTATATTTCCTTAGTTAGGGAGACCAAAAATGTCCACCCTGCCTAGCTTGAGACTCCAATGGAGAAACAATGATTCAAGAGAGACCACCACCTTCAAATTTCCCTCAGCATCCATTCTTGGAAATATATCTGCATTCCTTCACTGTCACTGGGTCCAAATCCTGGACTTCCCTCCCTAATGGCATTGTCGGTCAACCCACAGGAAGTACACTGCAGCCATTCAAGAAGACAGCTCACCACCACCTTGTCAAGGGCAACTAGGGATGGGCAATAAATGCTGGCCAGCCAGCAATGCCCACATCCCACAAAATGAATTTTAAAAAAGGACAAAGCAGCCCGTTTGATTGACACGACAGCCACAAACATCTCCTCCCTCTACCACCAATGCTCAGTAGCAGCACTCTGTACTATATACAAGGTGCACTGCAGAAATTTATCCTGAGACACCATCTTCTAAGCCCATGACCGACTTCCATCTGGGAGGACAAGGGCAGCAAATCCATGAGAACACCACCAATTGCAAATTCCTCCAAACTATGCCGATTCGGAACTTTATTGCAATCCCTTTGTTGTCGCTGCATTAAAATCTTGGAATATCCTCCCTAATGGCATTGTGGATCAATCTACAACATCTGGGCTGCAACAGTTCAAGAAGGCAGCTCAACACTACCTTTTCAAGGGCAGTTAGGGACGTCCAGCAACACCCACATGTCACGAGTGATTACAAATAAAACATCTAGAAATGAAAATAAAAGAAATTGAAATAGAGTAGGTCAGTTCATCTCCAGAGCCTGCTCTCCCATTCATTTAAGTGATCTGATTGTGGCCTTCACTCCAGTTTGCAGTCTATCTTCCATAACCCTTGACTCCTTTGTCAATCAAAAATCTGTCTTGCTGAGCTTTGAATATACTAAATGACTCCATCTCCACTGTTCGTGAGGTAAGGGAATTCCAGAATTTATGAATTTTGAGAGAAAGCAATATCTTGTCTTAAAATGGAGATCGCTTTTTTTAAAAAAAATGTCTCAGACTTCCTTATAAGGAGAAACATCCCCTCAGAATTGTAAATGTTTCAATCAGGTCTTATTTCATTAAACTCTATTAAACTCCAATGAATTTTAACCAACCTGTTCAACCTTTGCTCATAAAATAAACCCCGATCCCAAAGATCAGCTTAATGAACATTCCCTGAATGCTGAAATGCAATTACAGCCCTCCTTCAGAAAGGAGACCAAAATTATATGCAGTGCCCCAGATTCAGTATCACCAAGGCCATATACAGCTATAGCAACAATTTTCTACTTCTATACTGAATTTCTTTTGCAAGAAATTGCAACACTCAATTTGTCTTCTCAATTGTTTGCTGCTCCTGTATGCTAATGTTTTATGATTCACTATCTAGGGCATTCAGATCCCCTGGGACCACATCTACCACCTCTTCCCACTTAAATAATATCCTACTTCTCTATTCTTCCTGAAAAAGTGGACAAACTCTCAGTTTCCAACATTATACACCATCTTGTCCACTCACTGTAGCTACCTAAATGTCTTTGCAAGCTCCTTGTGTCCTCTTCACATCTTATTCTCCTACCTTTCTTTGTAGTATTAATAAATTTAGCTCAGCTACATTCTCATCCTTATATCAAGGTAATTGATATAAATTATAAATAGTTGAATCTTCCATGCAGATCCTTATGTGTGCCACTAGTGACTAATTGCCAATCCAAAAAAAAGATTAATTTATCCCTACTGTTCGTTTCCCATTACAGCTAACCAGCCCTCCTTCCATACTAACATGCAACCCCAAAAACAGAGTTCTCTCCTTGTGCAAGATGCTTTGGATGGCACCTTATTAAATTTGATTTAGAAATCAAAATATGTTACATCTACTTGTTGCCCATTACCTACCTTCCTTTTTCTAATTTCCATTGCTTCTGAAATGGAGTCACATTGATTCAGGCAGATGAAGAGTATTTCATTACATTTGACATGTGCTACATCAATGGCAGAAAGGCTTTAGGCAGTTCGGAGGTGATACCAAACTTTGATCTCCTGTAGTATTCCTGATATTTATCTGAATGATCCTCTTCGGTTTCTTGTCAATGGTGTCTGTCAGCTTTTTGATGCCTATTTGCATGGATTTTCCCAAACACTTGAAAAACTAAACTTTGGATATTATCAAAAGTTACAAACATCAGTTAAAACCAATTGTGTGATCTGTGCATCTAAAACTACATTTGTGAGCCAAGAATATTTACATGGAAGGCAGTTAGCAAAATATACCAAAAAAGGTGACAGTATTATTTTTAAGATTCTGAAATATGTGCAGGGACTACCACTCAGTAAGCTAGGATAGTGGGCCTGTTTTAAATTTGTAAGTGGAGGGTTTTGAGCAAGTTAAAATTTTACCTGACGGCGTTTCAAGACTTAAATAATCGTAAGAACACAGAGGGTCTTTTGTTTTTGTACCCTGATAGTCGATGGTAACTTACTTTCACAATGTTTTGCTAAAAGTTATGAATTGTTAGAAAGACTGCAAAACCCTCTTTGCCCAAACAATGAACCTGTTGTAAATCAGAAAGAATTTAACCATGTCTTGTTGGTTTGTAGAATCTAGTAGGAGTTTCTAATTTGGGCACAATTGGCAACCTGGGCATAAATTACATGCAAAACTGCACTTGGTTTCTGAAGGTGGAGTTATGCTTCAAGCTTCCAGTCATTTCATTTGCATAATCATAAACATAGGATATAACCTGTGACTGGCCCGAACAATGAATTTGGTGTTGAGGGGTACTTAATAAAGCATCAAAGTGGCAGGTGGGGACCATCCAATCAATTTGATTTTGCTTGCACAATTAAGTTGTTCAAATTAATCCCTTCTACCTATTCAGTTCAGAAGTCCCTCATTCAAATGGGATGTACTATCAGGTAAGACCAGAACAGTAAATTGATGAATAATATTAAATTTCATCAAATATAAGCAAACAACATAAGAGTACGAAGCAAAAAACATGAAAATTGTCTTCCAGAAATACATGACAGACTCCAGACAAAACAAGACAGTAAAGAAACACTGAGCAGATACAAGACAGACTTCTTGTTCAATCTGAATTCCCATTCATGAACATGAAAACTTCTTCTTTCATGAGATAAATACATCAAAGTTCCCAGCAATAGAAATCCCTGACTATCTTGCTCTGAAACCTGTCTCTTCAAAACGCCTCATTTCCCACCTTAACAGGAGTTAGATCACTTTTAGACTAGTATAAATTCCAGCTATTGCAAGCTAAAACCTCAACCTTCAGAGCTAGAAAGTAATTTGGAACAGTGAGCTGAAGATAGCTTTTCCAAGAAATCATGCGATTTAAGCGAAGTGAATGGATAAACTACCTGGTGAGCTCATTGCTGGTATGTTTCTTAAATGAAACTCAAACACCTCTCTGACAGACAACTTGGGGCACAAGTGGTTGAATTTAGTAGAAAGGATTAATTCCAGCAGAGGGCTATTTTTAATTTTTGGAGGTCTTTAGGCCAGAGCTGGCAAGAAATCTTAAGCAATTATCGAAGCCTCAAAGTTGTTAAAGTCAGAGAAATGTTTGTCTGTCTATCTCAGGGAGAGACAGTAACGAAGAGAATCATATATGGTCAATGTGTAGAATGTCACCAAAAAGAAATGCTTGCAACCTCATCATTTCAAGAGGAAATTTTAAGGTGAATGTAGGACTGATACTTCATTGAAATAGAGTGTTTGTAAAGAATATTTTTGGGAAAAAAGATTTGTATCTTTCTTTTTGAGGATTCTGAGTAATCCAAGATGGAGGATGAGAAAACTTTCTGGCTGTAACAGCTGCTCCTTTTTTGAGGTATTTTAGGTGCTGGAGGTGATTTCCTCGAATTCCAGGAGCAGCAATTACTTTTTTATATGCTGTTGCATTGTTTTGGAACTTTGAAAAATAAAAGTCAAAACAACAGCAGTTTTAAAAGGGAGAAGAACAGACAAAGGAACCACATGGTGAGGACAGAGACAGAGACAGAGACCGAACCTGCACAGTTACTGCCTTTGTTGTTTTGAATTCATGTATTGCTGGACATCGGAGTGCATCTGGAAAAATTAACAAACACTGAAATTCACAACTAATCTTGGAGGAACTTGTTTGGGCAAAGTTCACAGCACAGAATCAGATACGTTAATTGTTGTTTTAAGTCTGTCCAACAGAAAGGCTGCAGTAGTGAGTAGAGTGGGTTCTTTCTTGATTATATGTCTTTGGAGATATATCTCTTGATTAAACTTAAAATATTAGCCATAACTATTAATTTAACCTGGGGCAGTGTTTTGTAGAGGAATAAGATGGTGTTATTTTCTGGGTCTGTAGATTGTGAAGGAGCAAAAATGGCCTTTAGTACAGTGATATGTACTTCTTGTCAGATGTGGGAGTTTAAAGTTTAAGGATTACTGCGGATTATATCTGCCATAAATGCTGTTGGATGTGAATCCTATCAGATTGAATGGATCGGTTGGAGACACAGTTAGAAGCAATGAGGAATTTACAATAGCAACAGTATGTGATGGATGGCAGTTATAGGAAGG